>NC_088686.1:66248529-66552205 GCF_028017835.1 Emys orbicularis | reverse complement strand
ACCAGAGACTCGCCGGGGGCCACTGTGGCCCACAATGCCCTCCCTCCCAGAGCAGAGGGTCAGCGTAGCAGGGCGTGATCCACACAAAGCCCCCCCCCCCACACACACACACACACAGCAGTAGCACTGGCAGGCAGCCCCAAACCAGCACCAAGCTGTGCCACCGCCCTCCCTCCTCACAAATCCTAAACCAGGAAGCGATCGACCAACAAACACAACCATACTGCCCCACACCCACAAACACCCCCCCCCAGCCATGTCTCTGCTCCCCGCACAGCCCACGGGTGGCACCACCGCCGCCCCAGGCTGGGCTGGCTATTACACGGCCCTCCACAACCCCCCACAATCCCTCCTCGCCCCCAGGCTTGCTATGCCACCCCACAGCCCCACACAACCCTCTCCCCCACACCACCCCCCACAGCCCCTCCTGCAGTCCCCACCCAGCTGTGCCACCCCACAGCCCCACCCAAACCCCACAGTCCCTCCTGCAGCCCCCTCCCAGCTGTGCCACCCCACAGCCCCACACAACCCCTCCCCCAGCCCCCCACCCAGCTGTGCCACCCCACAGCCCCACACAACCCCTCCCCCACAGTCCCTCCTGCAGCCCACCAACCCAGCTGTGCCACCCCACAGCCCCTCCTGCAGCCCCCCACCCAGCTGTACCGCCCCACACACACCCCAGCCATGCTGTCCCCCCGCGCGGCGCCCAGCCATGCTGTTGCCCCTCATAGCCCCCATCCGTGCCAGCGCCCCCTCTGCCACAGCACACACAGACCCCTCCACCTCCCAGCTGCGCCACCCCTCCGCGCCCCCCAGCCCCGACGGAATAGACCCCCACCGCAGCGTAGCACCACGCACGCAGCCGCGGTTACCTGCCGTGCCGAGTTCGCGAGCGACAGAGACCCCGACCGTGTCCTCCAGTGCACCACTGCGCTCAGCGACACAGCGGCGCTCTGCGCAGCAGAAGAGAAGACGAGTGAGCGCAGAGCGGGCGGGAAAGGTCATGTGATTTCCGGGCTAGGGACTATCTAGTTGCCATGGTGTCTCTATGATCCCCGGCTCCTCGCCTTTACTGCAGATGAGCATGCGCAGGAGACTAGCGCGCCATAGCAACCGGATCAGCGACAGTAGCAACCGTAATGGTGAGTCTGTTCAAAGGCGAAGCGAGGAGCTGGGGGAGGGGGCGGTGAGGGGCTGGATGGGGCAAGGGCAGAGGCGGGACCTGGCCGGCTGGGATGGCTGAGGGAGAGAGGAGGTGACTTGGCTGGCGGGGGCAGCGAGGCGGGATTGAGGAGACCTGGTTGGGGTGGGGGGAAAGGAGGAGCTGGGGGACCTAGTGGGCCCTGGCTATGGGAAGGGGAGGGGAAGGGACTTGGGGAGCCTGGCTTGGCCATTGGAGCATATTTCACTGAACGTGGCAATGATGGGCCTGACTCCCTGTTTCTGGACACAGAGAGGAGGAGCTTTGCCCCTCCTGTGTTCTGGGCCCTGCCAGGAGCCCGTCTGGCCCCCAGCATAAGTTAGAGCAGTCTCAGGGTTATTCTAACTTGCTCTCAGCTGCAACAGCATCCTAGAGAGTGTTTTGCAGTCCAGAATAGCCAGAGAACAACTTGCTGTCGCTGTTCCCCCTTTCTCCTTGACAGGCCCCTACAATGGGAGCTGCAAGGGGTGTTGGTGTGGAGTGAACTGCTTGGTAGCAGAGCCAATCCCTGGAGAGGTATAAATGGGCTATAGGGCAACACATAAACTAGCCCACTATCTAGGACCTTGAGGTTATTTCCTGCAATTGTGAACGGTTGTTATAAAGAAACAAATAAACCAAAAAAAAAGATTGTGTCTTGGAAAGAGTTATTCCAGGGCTAGATCAGAATAGCGGGAGCAGATGATCTTATTCTTCATTCTGGAGCTGCTTGAGTGCCAGGAATCACCATCATTAAAATGCTGACTTAATAGATGGTTTGAAGACTGTAGTAAATACACAATCTACTTTGACTAGTCTGATTACAGCTCCCTTTCCTATGAAATTCCATGTGGTTTTATTTGACGGAAATGACCAAGAAGAATTAAATGCATAAAAATGAGGATGAAGCCCAGTTATCTATTTTTCCCCTGGGAACATTGCTGTATGTTTTGAAGTTTTGTAAATGTTCTGTAATGATACCTTGTAAGAAATGATTCCATTGAGGGGGCAGAGCATGGATTATTTAATATTTTTCTGTTATATTTTACCAGTCCTCTGTGTGTGCAGTTTTTTATTTTTTCCTTAGATTATTTGTTGTTCTTGTTCCTGTAACATCAATGTGAGCTGTCAAGGGTGACATTTTCAGCCCTTGATTATTTGGCATAATCAGTGGTACAGCATTTTGATTACTTGTCTTTCCTTTTGGCAATCTAACCTCCTTTAACCTGAGTCATTCTGGGAAAGCAGCCAGTTCCCAGGTGAAGGATGCCTGGTATTGGGCTGGTTCATGTGAGATTTACAGCAAGGCTAGTTGGTGCACCATGCCTGGGATCAGTGAAGCCTTCCAGTATAAGAAGGCAGGGTATATTGGTATTCTTGTTGGAGTGAATTTGAACCCACTCCAAGAAACCCTGATCTCTGATCTGTGCTACCCAGATGATCTATTTCCCTGCTTCTGGTTTTCATCCTCACCATCAGCATCAAGCCAGGTGTCAACAGTAGGAGAGGCAGGACAGTTAGGGGTGCAAATCTGAAGAAGTCAGGAAAGAAACTGGTCACTATATTTAAATTATATCACATGGATTATTTAAATTTAAATTCAGTCAGTTTTTAGGCTAGAGTATGGGAAAGAAACTGTACTAGTCATCTTTTTGTTTAATGGTGAGTGATACAGATCAAGAGTTCATGCTGATTTTATTATATCTGTCACCTCCTTTTGAACCAGTTATTTAATATTTATTATTGCAGTAGCATTTGCATGCTGCAATCAAGTTGGGCCCCATGGTGTTAGGACAGATCATGTCCCAAAGAGCTGAAAATCCAAAAGACATGTACGTTTGTTGGCTCATCTGTAGTCCTTCACAGGGATTGATAGAGTTGTGAGATTTAGTGAGGGAAGAAGGGATGCAGTGTTCTTAATTCAAGAATGATTCTCAGCCCTATAATGCTTTTGGTGTTTGATTCAGCTAGTGTGGTGGAACAAATTACCAAATGTCTTTTAGGTGACTGGACATAGATAAATGCTAGATGGCAGTACCTTAATCTAGATAAGATTGTGTTGATGGTGGAAGGTTGGGAAAGCAACTGGAAGAATTGGTGAGGTTTATATCTGCATCCCCAAAGGAAGAAACGTGCCTGCCAGTTGAGACACAGGTTCACAAGTTTGGAATTTTGTTAGATTCTGGATCACTTTGACCACTCAGCAGTTTTAGCCATGTGTATGTTCTGTAGTCTGGCAAAAAGCACATGTACTTTCCTTTTGTATCTAGAGCTGCTGTTGTTTGGGCTGTAGCCCACGAAAGCTTATGCTCTAATAAATTTGTTAGTCTCTAAGGTGCCACAAGTACTCCTGTTCTTTTTGTTGTTGTTATTGTTATCATTATTAGTTATTTGTATTACCATAATGCCTAGGAGTCCTAGACATGACCAGGACCCTGTTGTGCTAGGCTCTGTACAAACACAGAACAAAAAGATGGTCCCTGCCCCAAGGGTCTTACAATCTAACCTTTCTACTATTATACATGCTTTGCCACTTTGAGATTGCACTAGCGTAATATGCTGTACATGGGGGTTACATGATGAGACCATTCAGAAACTAAAGTTAGTGAGAATGGGATGACTCTTGCTGAGTGGAGCATTGGACATAAAGTACATAACACTAGTGTTCTCTGATCTGTTCCGCTACCAGGAAATCTCTCCCTGTGCTGTACTGTACAGTTAAGATCAGCAGAGGTATTCAAGCTGGAGTCCTCTTGATTTTAAAATGAGGAAGCAGTTGACAGGTTGTTTTCTCCTCGAGATCCTTGACTCTGAAACATTTCTCCCTCCTTTGTCCTTTAGAGCCTTGATTTTTATTTTTATTTTAACTTTTTGGGCATGCTACAAAATTTCTTTCTTCACTGGCATTAGGGTAGAAGTAGGTAGAGGATTTAGTGGGGTTTTGCAATGGGCCTCGATATGGTGGCTGAGGTATTGCAGTAAGGTATACCAAGTTTCTACTGAGGGTCCTGTGGCACCTTTAAGACTAACAGAAGTATTGGGAGCATAAGCTTTCGTGGGTAAGAACCTCACTTCTTCAGATGCAAGTGAGGTTCTTACCCACGAAAGCTTATGCTCCCAATACTTCTGTTAGTCTTAAAGGTGCCACAGGACCCTCTGTTGCTTTTTACAGATTCAGACTAACACGGCTACCCCTCTGATACAAGTTTCTACTGTTATTGTGGATCAGTCCATTAAGTGAATATTGTATGGTAGCTTTCACACTTCTTTTTTTAATTGAACACAGTGTGACTTTCAATGATTTGAGGTGCCTAGAAGCATAGGATAGTTGATGGGGAAATCAAAATCAAATAAGAAAATCCCACAGGCTACACCTGATCCTGTGCAGGAAGGACAAAGTTTTCCTCCGTATGTTTCAAAAAGGCTTAGCAAATTTCCACATGGGGAAATCTCTGTGATAAGCATGATCTGCTAAGGGCATTAAGCCAAATTAATCACTAGTATAACTCCTTTGGCTTCAATAGAGATTCACCAGAGATGCAGAGAACTTGGTCCAGTAATCCAAGCCCTGTGCTACCCGTGGCTACAGAGAGCAGGCAATATCAAGAAGATGATGTGCTTGGTCTCCCGGGGAAATTGTGCATGTATGTATGTTCAAACTTACTGCACCACCTCTAAAATTGCTGTTGGACAACTCACCGAATGAAATTAAAAGCAGCTTTTGGAAGGGGGTTCAATTTCTGCTTCTTAGGATCAGTTGTAGGAAGAGAGACCATGGAACTTAAGGGGAAAAAACTAGCTCTGCAATGAACAATTCCGCCCAAAAAAATTATAATGATTCTTCTTTTGATTTGTGTTTAGGCAAAAGCAACAACTATTAAAGAAGCTCTAGCCAGATGGGTAAGTTCAAGAGAAGTATCTGCAGTTGTCTCAGTGGTACTCTGTGGCCTGGATCTCATTTGTAAATAGGATGGCTTCATCCAGTTTGATGAATTCATTACAATAATGTAGAAAAAATAATTTCCTTGAAACATCTGCCACTAAAAGAAGCTTCATGAAACAATATTATTTTATTAGTATCTCACTGAAATCAATTTCATTTGAACCCCTGTGTGCTATTCTTATTAAATTGTCCTGACCACGAAAGCTCTATTTTAGTGTCTGGCCTAATGCTGTCAGATTGTACATTGACAGAAGATCTGATACTACAAAGAGGTTTTCTCTGCAGGATGTCTTTTGATTTTCTCTGTCTAATTATACCCTGTTCAATCCTGATCACCTAATTAGAGTTTATCCCTAGCACAAATAATCAAGGATGAAATCCTGGCCCCATTGAAGTCAATTGGAGTTTTGCCATTGACATAGTTGAGCCAAGATTTTATCTGAACAGTGCATGAAGAAAAAACTCCCAGAAGTAACTTAAAAAAAAGTCTGAATTCAAAACTAAGTCTCTGTTTTAAATGTTTTAACAGCGTAAAGGCTAAAGATGACTTACATCAGTATCATCCATAAATTTTCCCCCATGCATGCAGATCCATTATCCACTCTGCAAAGTTTAAATGAGCAACAAGTTTATTATATATTATTCTTTTTCAATTAGACTTAGTATAGATCTCCATTTTTTGGGATGTGCCTATGGACTAAGTGCCTTCACACTAAGCTAAGAACCCTCTAGAAAGCTCTGTTTGTTGGAGATCACACAGTAGTGATATCAGACAATGGTATGGAAAATAGTCCAGAGACCTGATCCAAAATCCATGGGAATTTTTCCACTGACCTCAGTGTGCTTTGAATCATGGCATAGGTGTGACACACATGCTCAATTCCTTCCAGATACTAGAGAAGTTATTTATACTGTTTTACTTTCTCGAACAGTGGTTTTCAAACTTTTTTTCTGGCAACCCAGTTGAAGAAAATTGTTGATGCCCACGACCCAACGGAGCTGGGGATGAGGGTTGTGGGAGGGGCTCAGGGCTGGGGCAGAGGGGTTGGGGTGCGGGGGTGAGGGCTGCAGGGTGGGGCTGGGAATGAGGGGTTCAGGGTGTGGGTGGGCTCTGGGCTGGGGCAGGGGGTTGGGATGCAGGAGGGGGTCAGGGCTCTGCGCTGGGGGTGCAAGCTCTGGGGTGGGGCTGGGGATGAGGGGTTTGGGGTGCAGGAAGGGGCTCTGGGCTGGGGCAGGGGATTGAGGCCCAGGGTTGGGGCGCAGGCTTACCCTGGGAAGCGGCCAGCAGCAGGTCCGGCTCCTAGGCGGAGGCACGCAAGCAGCTCCGCGCGTCTCTCACCTGCAGGCACCGCCCCCTTTAGCAGCCAATGGGAGTGCGGAGCCAGTGCTCAGGGCAGGGACAGCGCGCGGAGTCCTGTGCCCCTCCCGCCCCTCCCCCCCCATGCCTAGGAGCCAGACCTGCTGCTGGCCGCTTCCAGGGCGCTGTGTGGTGTCAGAACAGGTAGGAACTAGCCTGCCTTAACTGGGAAGTAGTGCCAACAGGACTTTTAACGGCCTGGTCGGCGGTGCTCACCAGAGCCACCGTGACCCAGTGCTTTACATTCCGCGACCCAGACCCACAGTTTGAAAATCACTGTTCTAGCAGGTTCAGGGCTTGGTGTGGATTGTATAGGCACAACCCAAGAGTAGGATAATAGAGCTTTGTTACCATGTTTGGATTTTCAGTTCAGGATACTCCTTTTTCTTAACTATTCTTCTCTGTACTCTCAACCTGTATCCTTGGGAGATGTGATAGAATCTGACTGAGTCCCTCCTGGTTTCAACCTGTTTCTCCTTTTACATGCAAGTTTATTTTGTTTACAATATAAACTCTTCAGAACAGGGACACTGTCAAAATAGCTATGTACATGAACATTCTGAGACTGGGCTAACATCACCATAGCAGCAACAGCAGAAACCTTTTACAGCAAACACCCAGCTATAGCAGTAGAAGGGGGGAAAGAGAGACAGCCTGTGTTTTCTCACACCCGAGGACCTGGCATGTGGACCAAGTGGCCAATATACCTTTCTGGAGGCACTCATGGGAGAGGAAACATGCCAGGCTCCCCCCTCCATAAATGCCTACCCAACAGCCCTAGCACATGGCCCAGCATCCCTTTCCAACCTCTCAGGGCACTACATGGGCCTGGAGTTCCCCACAACTCCTGGAGGAGAGTGTGGGGAGAGAGCTGGGCTAGCCTATCCTCCGTCTGCTCCCCAGAACCTACCCCCAAGACCTAGTACTTGGACCCAATGGTCCTCCTTCCTCTGGAATAAATGCCTGCTCCTGCTTCTAGTATGTAGTTAGTCCAGTAACTCAAGTGGTGAAGGTCTGTGGTTCAAATTGTGATGCTGATGGCATTTATAACTGCTTGTTGCATGTAATTAAACTTGTTTTTACCTTTTTCCTACCCCCTCCCCACCAAACCCTAGGAAATTACATACAAAAAATTACATTAGAGGAATATGACTTAGGTTGCAAAGTCAAGCACTTGAAAGTTAGGAAATACTAGTTTTTTATGGTTGCCCACACAGCCTAAATCCAGCCCCCTTCTTCATATGCTTTAAGATAGTCTTTATGAAGTGATCACATACTTTTTTCTCATAAGACCCCTGCCTTATTCAGTGCACAGGATCAGACCTCCCAATAGTCTTGGGTTTCATGGGACATAAGTTCACTCTAAGCTGCGCGGCCGTGCAACAGGCTATAAAGGACCGCGCAGGCACGCAGCCACAGGGGTGTGGGGAGAGGAGAGAGGTAGGCGGGGAGGGGAGTAAGTTGGGGCGTGCAGGGCTGCCACAGGGAGAGGTGCCGCTCCCCTGGCCCCAGAGCTCCTGCTGGTGGGGAGAAGCACCTCTCTCCAAGAGCTGCTGCCAGTGGGGAGAGGGCTGGGGGGAGTCCTCTGGCCCCAGCCCTGGGGCAGCCTGCACCCCAAACTCCTCATCCCCGGCCCCACCCCTCAGCAGGCACCCCTAGCTGGAGCCCTCACCCCTGCACCCAAACCCTCTGCCGCAGCCCTGAGCCCCCTCTTGCACCCCAGAGCCCTCACCCCCAGCCAGAGCCCTCACCCCCCGCATACCCCAACCCTCTGCCCCAGTCCTGAGCCCATCCATGCACACTCTGAACCCCCCGGCCCCATCCCCACCACACATCACCTCCATATTGGTGCACATAACAAAATTCATTCCACACATGGATATAAAAAATTAGAGGAAACATTGCATGGGACTGTCCTGCTTTGACCCCCCAAACTCCCAGTCCTGGTTGAAATCGCTCTTGTCCCATAGGGCTGGCTGGGCTTGGCACCCCTCTCTGGTTTGGGCCATCTGATCCTCCATCTCCATCTACAGTGGGGCAGACAGGCCAAACCTGAGCGGTGCTGCAACCTCAAGCACCAGGGACCATAGGCACCAACTTCTCCTGGTGCCGATGGGTGCTCAACCCCGGCCCCGCCCTAACTCCACCCCAGCCCTGCCCCCATTCCAACCTCTTCCCCAAAGTTCCTGCCCCAACTCCGCCCCCTCCCTGCCCCATTGGACTCCTTCCCCAAATCCCCACCTCTTCCCCTCCTCCTCCTCTGAGCACGCCACATTCCCGCTCCTCCCCCCTCCCTCCCACAGCTTGCTACGCCGTGAAACAGCTGTTTTGCTGCAGCAAGCGCTGTGAGAAGAAGTGGGACGCGGCGCGCTCAGGGGAGGAGGCGGAGGTGAGGTGAGCTGGGGTGGGGAATTTGGCTGCCGCTGGTGCAGAGCACCCACCAATTTTTCCCTGTGGGTACTCCAGCCCTGTAGCACCCACGGAGTCGGCGCCTATGCCAGGGACCAGGTCACAACACCAAGAGCAGGGAGCCTAGCACAGGCAGCCCCTTGGGGCAGGAACCACTGCTGCAGGGTGAATGCAGGTCAGGCTCACTCTGCAACACACACCCTGACCCCTCCTCTCCTTCCCCCCGGGGCAGCACCAGTTCTATGTTAGCCATTTCAAACGTTGGGAGATACGTGAGGTGGAAGCAGAATTAAGTCTACATAAGCATTCATAAATCTGGCATTTCCTAACTTTTGAGTGCTTAACTGCAATGTAAATAATATTCCTTTAACGTTGGGGGTCTTTTGTTTAATTCTTTTAGTACCAAAAGTGAATGTTCCTCAGTTTACTGTTTTACCAATTTCGTCTATGCTTTGAGACTTACTGATTTCAGGTGGTGATTTGAGGCTTTTGTGCCTTACACTTAAACCTTTTGGTAGCTGATTTATCAGTGATCTGGAAACATGCATTCAGGGTTGGGATTAGGGTGCCAGAACTATGAGGAGCTCAGATCAATACAATTTAAGTCTGACTTCCCCTGAAACTGACCTTTAGGGATGTAGTGGAAAGTAGTGCTACTGTTAGGTATATACTTTTGCTGTGTCTGGCTCCTAATTCAGACTGAAATGAATAGGTGTAAAGGGCAGAGAGGAAAAAGAAATGCTAAGGGAAACAACTGAGTTTGCTGGAGACTTGAATCATGAATCTGATCCAGGGCTCCTCCCTGTATTTTTTTTTTTAAATACATGCATTGATAAGCATTTTAATATCCTGGAAATAAGCAAGTCTTCTCTTTCTTCTTTTCCTTTAAATTAAGTGTGTGTGTGTGTGTGTAATTCAGATGAACAACAACAAACAAGATTTCAAACCCTTTTTCTTCTGTTTTCTTGAAGATTAAGGATAATTTTTATAACAAGTGAAGATTCCAATCAGTGTCTAATTTTTTTGCCCTTTCTTTTCCTTCTTTGTTTTCCTCAGGAGGAAAAAAACGGCCAGAAGGCATCGGAGGCCAAGGAGGTGAAACTATATGCCCAAGTTCCTCCTGTAGAGAAGATGGATGCATCTCTGTCCACACTTGTTAACTGCGAGTAAGTTCTGTTAAACAAACAAACAAACCTGGAAATAGTCAATTTTTAATCATTGCTTCTGGTTTTTTGAAGTCTAGGTTTTCTCTCCCCCTACATCTACCTCTAGATGTGAGCAAAATATCTCTTCGGTCCAACACCACTCCTTTCTCCTAAGCTCTGTTCTTTCTCCCATAGAAACATACAGATGCTCTTCTGCTTAGTAATATCATTGCCACTTACTTGAGAAGACAGAACCTAGTTCTCTCAGACATTAACGCAAACTCAGCGTTAATACCAGTCCATTGAATGGCTGGTAGATGGCATTGAAGTGAATAATTTCTGTCCCATGTCTGGAGTCCACCAGGCTGTGGACGAGCATGTGGTCCCTTTAGAGACTCCTGCACTGTTGTGGCTGCATAACCTCTTTGTGTGAAATTGTGAGCCAAAGTCTACACCACCACATCCAGATGCTCAGGCTTTCTCTAGGAACTGCTGTTCAGAAATAAAAGTCTTGAGGTTCAATCTCATATGGTAATAGTACCGAAATTCATTTGCTGCAGTATTACTTTCTTAACAGCATAATGACTGACTGGTCCTGAGGTCCTGGGTCTCCACAGAACTAGAAATCCTAGTATTAGGGCCTAGAGCATCCATGACAGCTCATAGTGCTGCTGTTCCTGGCATTGCTCTTGACCAAAATATCTCCAAGAGAAACACTGTAATGTTAGCTCCATCTGAATGAGGAAAGAGGAGGACAAAATAGAGCTAATTGCTAGTGTCAGAAAGAAAAGTTTGGGAAATATTGTAACCTGTCTTTGGTTTGAGCCAGGCACACAAAGGAGGATGCCACACATATGTTATAAAATTGGTGGTGGAATCCCAAAAAAGTGAAATTTAAATCTTACAGAGATGCGTGATTTGAGGAGAACAGGACTGTGCATGTATCCAGTGGTTTACTACATAATAAGAGAAGAGTAAAATGTGATTTCATTCTAACAAAATGTTATTTGTAAGAGGGCCTTCTTCTGATTCAGTGATTCCTGTTGCACTGTTAATATAAGCTGTTAATTATTCTTGCTTTTAAAGGAAGTTGTCTCTGTCTACAAACTGCATTGAAAAAATCGCCAACCTGAACGGCCTAAGTAAGTGATATGTCAATGACTGATTGTGTTTATATTCCAGCTGCTTGGATTAGATATGTTCCATAGCTTGTGACACATGGCCAACTATTGACATCCTGTTCTGATATCACCTTCCATTCCCCCGCTTCCAAAAAAATAAATAAATAAAGGGGACTCACCAGGAAGGTGGGAGACTTTGGTTCCAGTCCCCATTTCACATCAAGCAAAATGGGGATTTGAACCCACATCTTCGTTGAGTGCTTTAACCAATGGGCCATTGGCTATAAGGAGGTACTGTTGCCTCCATTTTCCTTAAGAAAGTGCTGACCTGGCTGAGGCACCTAACTCTATGAGAGAGTTCAGGACTGTAAATTCTGAGTGGTGGGGAGATGCCTCCCTCCAGCCTGGACTTATGTGCCTAGCTCCCTTTGAGGGATGAGGCTTAGGCCAGGTTGAATCATTTAATTGTGTTTTACTTAATGTCAGTATTACACTGGGGAAAATCTTGCTTCCTGCAAAGTTTGGGATTTCTGAGTACAAGAGTATTTAAGGAGTAATATTTTCCCCAATTGGACATCATTTCAGGTAACATCAGTTCACCAATTTTATATTTTAAGGTTTATAATAACTGAACAGATACTCAAAAGGCCAATGTTATGTGCTTTTGGAAAAGTATCCATAGTTTCTAATCATGGTTTCAAAGAACATAAGGATAATTTGGCTAGATCAGAGGTAGGCAACCTATGGCACGTGTGCCGAAGGCGGGACGTGAGCTGATTTTCAGTGGCACTCACACTGCCCAGGTCCTGGCCACCGGTCCGGGGAGCTCTGCATTTTAATTTAATTTTAAATGAAGCTTCTTAAACATTTTTAAAACCTTATTTACTTTACATACAACAATAGTTTAGTTATATATTATAGACTTATAGAAAGAGACCTTCTAAAAACGTTAAAATGTATTACTGGCACGCGAAACTTTAAATTAGAGTGAATAAATGAAGACTCGGCACACCACTTCTGAAAGGTTGCCGACCCCTGGGCTAGATCAAGAGTCTTTTTCCAGGGGATGGGGAGTTTGGGAAATTCAAGGTAACATGGTTCCAATAGGCTTCAGGTTTACTGTATTTTGAGTGGCATTTACTTTTTCCCTTCCAAAGACGTCACCTAACTATCTTTTGACATTACACCCTATTGTATTCTTCGCACAAGAAAGTAATGTGTCCAGGACTTGCACAGATCCTGGGATTTCATTAAGAATTCCAGTTGCACCTGAATTTCTTCATGAAAGCCCATCTATTTCCCCTTCTCTTCCACCTCCTGTATATAGGTCTTCTGTCATCACAACCTTCCTTTACTTACAGGTGTGGCTGGCCAGGACAGGTCACTGTTGACCAACCCAAAGCCCATCCCAGCCACTCTAAACAGCTGATGTGCTTTCTCTGCAGCACCCATTGGTTCTTGAGTGGAATATTCATTTGCCTCATCATTAAATAGTACATACTGTATTTCTCATTATTGTGCAAACAGGAGAAAAACAAGATCATTAGGTAATTAATGCCTAGTTCAAATGCACACGGTGAGAAAGGGCTTGAAATAGCCATGGAAACTACTGATTAGAGGTTAACCTAACTAGATATTATAGAATGATTTTGTGCATGCATATATCTGGAAGAACAGCTGGAAATGAAGATTCACAAAAAAGAGTCTTTGTGATAGCTTCAGATGTTCTGGCACATCACAAGAACAATTCGTGGCTGAACAGGTATAGGCAATTTGAAAATAAATCTCATCAGAGTGTCTGTATTGCTACTAGAATCTCACGGGCCAAAATAGTTGACCTCTTTCTAATCAGACACTGGTTGCTATAAAGTAACACCAGGTATTGCCTCCTATTCAGGAATTGAGTCTGCCTCCTTAGTATTGGTCCCAATCCCTCCTGGTCTGGGAAGTAAGATCAGGACCAAAAATTTAATCTTGCTTCACGCACATGAGCACTAGAACACCAGAATGGCAGCCTGTTTTGTTCAATCCCTACCTGGACTGGATGTGAACAGGCAGCCTACAGATGAAAAACTTTCTAATACCCATACTTGAGCCATCAACTCCACCCATTCATTACAATCTATATATAGAACAGTATGTAGTTTGCTTCTGATATGTCATTCTTCCTTAATATAGCCTGTTCAGAATATAAACCTCTCGTCTGTGGTATGCAATGTGTTGTCAGATTTCCAACAGCTCTTTACATTTTAAGCACCAGTCATTTGTTAATAAGAAGCTCTTCTCCCTCCATTGCAGAAAACTTGCGGATTCTTTCACTGGGGAGAAACAACATAAAGAATCTGAATGGGCTGGTACGTCCCTTTTTGTAGTTTACATTTATTAAAATTAGCAATGAAGTGCTACATAATTCTTGCATCAAGGCATAGGGGAAGAGTGTTTTACCTACTCTTGCATCTCTCTTCACATAATTCAACCTTAGTGCCTAACCATTTATTTTGTTTTCTTCTTCTGCCATCTTTGCACCTTCCTACATGTTGCTCATGATGCTTGGAGCAGTCTCCCATTTCCCTTGTGCCAGTCAACCACCCTCTCTTCACTGAAATCTCTCCTTCAAATGCCCTCCCTCTTTACAGACTTTAAATGCTAATCCACCAAATAAAACATTTAAATCCCTCAATAAGCTTAAGAGGAACATTTTTCTTTTTAAATATGCATTATCTGCTACCCTTATTGTCTCACTCAGCCAACTTTCCCAGACTCCTTTGCAATTGCTTTTGTTGTTTTTCTAACCTGGGATATGATCTTGTAAGGCCTTCCACACACAATTCCCATAACATGAGATTCTGCACACAAGAGCGGGCTCTTAGATTGTAAGATCCATTGGTAAAAAATGCAGATTCTCTATCTATGGTAAAGCACCATAAACTCCAGTGGCATTATATGAATTATAACTTCTACTCCCTTTGCTTATATGAATCTCAGCTCCCGCCAGAAGATGCTTTTGGTATTGTGGTCAATCACTGCACACATTGGCCTGCCTATAAACCACATTGTGACTCTCTACCCATCAGAGGGGTGATTGGCACACTGAACAATGGAATAAAAGGCATGTGGCAGAGAGGCAAGGGTAGAAATATATATAACAAGGCAAAGATCTAGAGGAGAGGAAGCAGATCAGGGTCAATTTTATTACCTTTGTGTTAAGATGTCTGTATAATTAAAACCAAAGAAATAAAGGAAAGAGTTTGTTCTTCAAGAGCTTCTGTGCATTCCTGCTTGCAGGATATGGCTTTTCCAGGCAGTTCCTCCACTCAACACCAGGGCTGCTGTATCCCACAGGTGTGAATGCACAGAGGCGACTCTGAAGGAACAACAGTTATGGTTGTTTCTTTCTCCTCTTGCTGGAGGATTGCTGAGGATAGAAAGTGAAATTTGAAACCTGTAGATATAAGCATGCACTTGTCTGAAACTATGCAATCCCTTATATTACATACTATACCCTCTAAAACAATTGATGAACTGCAGTCATCTAGCACTGTAGAACTCACGGCATGCAGCTAAAATAGCTCCTTTCTCTCCATATGCCTTGAGTAGAACTCTGCTCAGATGTTCAATATATCTTGCTCGTGTCTTAATTTATTTTTCTAAACAAGCTGAGAGATGTATTTCAAAACTTGGGATTTTCTTTCCTTGAAGTTTTGTCATCCAGAATTAGGAACCTGCTTAAAAGAAAACAAGGAATATTGAAAGATATGGTTCTGTTTGTTGTGTGACATAGCATCTGGAAGGGAGAAAGGGAGCAGAGATAATCTGGGAAATATAGGAAGACTTACTCTTGCTTTTCTGAGAGGTGTCATCATTTTCCAGGAGGCAGTTGGAGATACATTAGAGGAACTGTGGATCTCATACAACTTAATTGAGAAGCTGAAGGGCATCCATGTCATGAAGAAGCTGAAGATTCTCTATATGTCCAATAATTTGGTGAAAGATTGGGGTAAGCCTAGGCTCCTAGTTTCTCTTCTGAAGTTTCTTACTGAGTATGGTGAGTGTGCATCAGCTGAGACAGCTTGGGTCAAAGTGAGGAAACTGGCTCCTAAGGTTCTGAGTGGGCAAGTTTAGCATGGAGACTGCAGAGATGAACAAGCTGTTCAGATTGCCTGCTCATACAAGAGAATGTAAAAAATATTGAGAGTCTGTTTATTCAACTTCTGTGTCATGTGGGGTTTGTTCTTTGAACTATGTATCTGACTCATTGCTTTTATCATCTATCACCTGCATTCTTCATCTTGGTACCCAATTCGTACCCAATAAATCCATATCCTTCCTCACCTAAAAACATCCTGGCTGTGTCTGTGCAGGTATTGAAAGGCAGCCTTGGTGCAGATGTGCTTTTTGTGTTTCACAGTCTATTTCTAACATCTTCTTTTGTGATTGCAGCAGAGTTTGTGAGACTGGCGGACTTGCCATTACTGGAGGATCTGGTGTTTGTGGGCAATCCACTGGAAGAGAAATACTCTGCCGATCAGCAGAGCAGCTGGGTCGAGGAAGCAACCAAACGAGTGCCCAGGCTGAAAAAACTAGATGGTGAGCTTTAAGCAGCAGCTGGGTGGCATTTATTATACAAGATCTTTTGCTTAGTTTAATGAGAACAGTAGGGTATTGGCTCAACACCTCAAAAGTACAACTGTGAGATCTGGAGGAGGGGTGGGAACCAACTCAATGAGCAGCATTCTTCCTTTCAACACTTACTCTACTATGTGTTCACCTCTGCACAAGCAAAATTGTTCAGCCATAGCCTCAACTTCTTCTGAGAGTGGATTTTCAAGTGTTTGAAAGAGGGTGAGTGCTGTGGAGCTCCTCTGAATTGGCTTCAGCCTTCAAAGTGACTTCATTTACCACAAAGCCTATTTCAAATTAGACCTGTCACTTTGCATCACTAGCGCTTCAGAGAGGGTCTTGCTCTGATGTGTTGAACTAGTATCCAGTCAAAGTACTCATAACAGCATAACTTAGAGGTGAACTGAAATGTGTTTTGATTTTTTGATAGACAATATTCGTTAAGATTTTAAATCTCTTGTGGAATTCACATGTTGACTTAATGATGAGACCCCAGTAATGTAAGTGGATTTATCTCCTAACACCCATGTTCAGGATTCTGGGTTTTCCCACAAGAGATGGTGAGAGGGAAAACACCTAGATCGTAGCAACGCGGTATGTTCTTTACCTTGATTCTAGGGCTAGGGATGTCATCAGCTCTTTCAGGGGAGACCCAGAATTCCAAGCTCTTGTCCTGGCAGGTAATAAAAGGGGAAATGATTTTCAAATATTGTGTTTTGTTTTTAAGCTTATTTAAAATTTTATGTTAATGGCTGATGATCATAAATCTTTCTGGTATTTATTTAAAAAGCAGCTCACTTCTCCTTTAAGGCAAATCTAAAGAGCTTCTCTGTTTGAATGGCTTCTAAAGGATGGAGAGTAGTTTGGATAATAGTGGACAGCAAATGGGAGAAGTGGGCAGGGTGGGTAGCAGCTGGGAAGTGAGTGGTGAAAGCAGCAGTAGGAGAGG
The DNA here is from genome assembly GCF_028017835.1 of Emys orbicularis. NCBI lineage: Eukaryota > Metazoa > Chordata > Testudines > Emydidae > Emys > Emys orbicularis. Next base: position 66,535,481 of record NC_088686.1, on the reverse strand, counting down.
CAGGCAGGCAAATGAGTGAAGAATACAGTATCAGTGTTGGGAGCAGAGGATGAGAAGTCAGAGCCTGAATTATTGAAGAGGTGGGAGGAAAGAGGACACTGAGACATGGCCAGAGAGAAATGTTGATATGAAGGATGGGCTGGAGCAACAGGTGCTGTGTGAGAAGAGTAGACAGCTGAATAGAGAAGCTGGTATGAGGCATGTATTTGTATGATCAAAGGGGTAACCCTTGTTTACATAACGACACCAGTGCACTGTTAGAGTGGCACACACCAAGGTTTAAGGGTTAATCCGTGTTCCTCATACCCTGTCAGCACGAGATCATGTACCTCCAAGAAGAAGGTGTGCAGCTCTCCTCTTGGGGTGGCTGCATTGTGGTGTCTCAACACAAACACCGTGCTTTCTCCAATGACCCAGTCGGGCAGAACGCTGACCACTCATTATTGGTAGGCCATGCTTTAATATACTGTAGTCCCTGCTACTCAAGAAATGGGAGCAACAGCATAGAAGAGAGCTCTTAAGCTGAGGCCTGAGGTAGTGAAGGGAGAACCAACAGTTCGAATCAGGAAGGGAGGGGGATATTCAGACGCATGGGAAGCTTGATTCGATGTCTTCAGTTAAAAAGCAGTGGCAAAAGGCTGTTTTACTGGTGGCGGCTTAAACTTGTTCTTGCTTCTCCTCTGCACTCCTAGTTGACTAGCATTAGTGGGCACTGCGTCAGTGATTCTTAGCAGACATTTTCTCTCTCTGTTTTAGGTGTCCCAGTTATTAAACAAGAAGAAGGTGAAGAAGGAGAAAACTAACACAACTCTTTCTTGTGTGGTATTATATTATTTAAGTTTCTTCAGAGCAATTCAGCACACAAAGCTTTTGTATAAATGTTTGTTTCAAAGAAAATCTATGGACAATTTTTTTTTAACTAACTCATCTCCATACTCTCCTTTCCTCACCCAAAGAGTTAATTACCAAAACATGGGGACACTAACTTTGTACATTTCATGTGCTCTTCTGTGAGGACTATTGAAAGTGAGATTATCTGTCTAATTAATGTAATGAGAGACCTTAACTAAAACTGCATACTGATTTTTATCCCAATTAGTGATGATTGTAGATCTGTCTTTCTGGTTATGATAGAACCGTTTTTCTTGTTAACTGTGCAGCTGAACTTTTTTTTTTTTTAATCATTTTAAACATGGAGACCAGAACAACAGTGTTTTGTTTTACACACTCTTTGCAGGCTAGGCTTTTTGTTATTTTTTAATACTGTCACAGGTAGAAACAGTTACTAACTGTAACTGGTTCTTCGAGATATGATGCAGATGTGTGTGCGCACTCAGCGCGGAGCCTTTTGCCTAGCAGTACCTGTAGAGGGGCAGCATTTGCGTCTTGTGGCTGTGGGCCCTCCCCATGCTATATGAGGCAGAGCCACCCCGACCCCCCTCAGTTCCTTCGCACCAAAAGCCTATGAGAGGAGACTTCGATGCAGAGGGAATAGAGGGTGGGTCGTAGAATACACGCCTGCATCACATCTCGAAGAACCACAATTACAGTAAGTAATCATTTCTTCTTCTTCAAATGGATGCAGACATGTATTCTGCTTTGGTGACTTCTAAGCAAGCACCCCAATCTGGAACCGGGGCTTGGAGTCTACTGCAGTAGGGATTGTTTTTAAATCTTCCGCCCTTCTGAGGCCTTTGTTCCCTTTGGAAGATGCAGTAGTAACATAATGGTCCATAAATGTATGTGTGGACAACCACGTGGCCACCCTGCAAATGTCCACTATGGAAATGTCACTGAGGAACGCTATGGACAGCACTTGCACCTTCATGGAGTGAGCCCGTATCCGCGGAAGAGGTGTAGCCAAAGCTATCTCATACTCAGTCTTGATACAGCATGTTATCCATCTAGAGATGGTCTGTGTAGAGACCACTTGCCCCTTCATGAAGGCTGCATGTGACATGAACAGGCGAGGTGAAGTATGAACCGGTGGTCCTGTCGAGATAAAAGGCTAGACATCGCCTGACATCCAGAGAATGGAGATGCAGTTCTTCTGGGGAAGAGTGCGACTTAGGAAAAAACACAGACCGTGAGAAGGAACTGAGGGGGGTTGGGCGGCGCCACCTCATATAGTTAGGGGAGGGGCCACAGCCACAAGGTGCATGCACTGTCCCTCTACAAGTACTGCTAGGCAGAAGTCTCTGGTCCAGCGTGCTAGGCACACACACACCAAAGTGGAATACACGTCTGCATTTACTCAAAGAAGAATCACTACCCCTCAACACTTCAAGAACATGTGAGGCTGTCTTTTCTGCCCTTCAGAGCTCTGCCAGTTATCTGTAGCTCGGTAGGCCCAGTAGTTGTCATGGGCTCATGTTAAAAAAGGCAGTGAATGGTCTAATGATCTCCTGTCATTAGCAGTGGACCTATAACTGATCATCTTGAACTGCACTGGAACTCAAAACTTCATTACTGAGAAGGCCACGACTACCTTTTGATATATTTGTTTTTAAATGAAGCAATGGAAACTCTTTGCATAGTTTTTGGTGGAATTTATGTACTTATTGGTTTTTTCTTTACATTGTTATAAGAAATTAGGCACTTTAGATTTTAATACATAGACTTTTACTAGCCAATAGCTGGCTTGTGGTACTAGCCTGAGCATGACTTTCTTTTTAGCTGACTGATTAATGTAGTCCTTCACAGCTCTGGAATATTCTACTAAACTAAGGAGGTTGATAGCTGTTCAGAAACAAACAAATGTACAAAAGACCTGGACTTGAGGGTATTTTTATAAGCTTTGATTGGGGGGTATTCATTTGTTTCTAAAGCACAGATGTAGGCAGCTGAATGAAAGGTTTAGGTAGCTGCTGGGGAAAGAACAGAAGAGATTAGAAGTAGGAATTGGAAAATAAATATTGATAAAGAGCTAAATTGCTTTGCCACATGATGACATCTTAGTGAAGTCCCCAGATGTGACAAGTAAATCCTTTTTAAATGAAATGCATGAAATGATGATTAGAGAAAGCACCACTGACCCCTAGAAAATGCATAAAATGACCTAAACAGGCCTTTTATCAGCTCAGATTGCTAAAGTTCTGGGTTTACTTTCCTATTCCTGGTACCAATTCAGTTTAATCAAATCAAAATGGCAGCAATGAGCATATTGCTGTATGAGGAGCAGAATGAGTGAGTGTGGGAGAGAAGCAGAACCTCGCTCGTAATTTGTCTTGTGTTTCTAAAGCTGAAGCTGTGGTTGGATTTTTGGAATCCATGCTCAAAGATAGGAAAGTGGTGATGCAGTTGGCCCCAGGCAACAGCAGTATTCAGCTCCTGTTATGGTAGGCAGTACCATTACTTTCCCCGAGTCTAACTCTGGTAGAATTCCAGCTCTGACAATCAATTTCTAAGTGACCAGTGTGAAGTAGAAGACTACAGGCAAAGCAATTCAATGCTATTAACTTCTTTATAGCTACTATGTACATTCCCACAGGAATATGTATGCCATATATGCCCAGTAATTGCCTGGTCATTGCAGGTAAGACTCAAATCTAATTTTAGGGTCTTTTCTTCCTTTTTAATGAACAGATGCAGAGAGTCCTCTGCCTTTGACATTCTTCACCTAAGATAAAACTTTTCCAGACAGCCTGCTGTGCTGCCTTGAATGCAGTCTGACTCTATTCTCAGTGGTCCTGTTGGTCATCTTATAGCCAACTTGCCATTCAAAAGTAATTTTCTAGGCTTGCAGTCTCTACTGGTGATCAGGACAAGACAGTACTGGCCATAGACAATACTGTTGGGAGATGGGTAAAGTTGGGAACTTTGTAGACAGCTAACTGTTGTTACCAGGCTTGTCATTTTGATCCCTTTCAGCACTAAATTCATTGAGAGTTAGTAATTAACAATTCTTTGGACAGGAGGTGGCTTTACACATTATTTTTAAACCCTACGATGACAATATACTCAGCCTCTGCTGCCGTCAACTCTTGTGCACAAGAACAGTAGGCTAGATTTGTGCCCTTGAATACTATAGTTAAAATATTAGCATTTCTCGGTGCAAGCCAAAGCCTGGGTGAGTATGAAACCTGACTAAATACTGCTAGCAAATGGAATTGCCAAGTAGCAACAGTCCTCTTCACATATTTTACAAACTCCTATGGAGGGTTGAGGAGGATTTTCAAAGTAATCTCTTAAGGAAAGCATCAGTCAGTGGGGACCTACTTTAGAATTGATTCACTCCTAGTTGCTGAAATGAATTCCCTTCAAAAGTCTTGGTGTCCAGGTTTCCTAAAGTAACACATTCTGAAGCTGTTTGCACATGTGTAGCTTCAGTGCTAGTAGTAGGAGGTGGTTAACTGTAGTTTCTGTAATTCCTTTAGAGCGCTGCGTAGCACTTCCAGTTTTGGTTGTTTGCTGCAGAGCCATGACCAGAGCGCATCCGAAGAAGTGGGCTGTAGCCCACGAAAGCTTATGCTCTAATAAATTTGTTAGTCTCTAAGGTGCCACAAGTACTCCTGTTCTTTTTGCGGATACAGACTAACACGGCTGCTACTCTGAAACCTAGCAAAAGTGACTCTGTCAGAGAAGTATGCCCTCAGGCACACTGAGCTTTGAGGCTGCCTCTGGCATATTCATGTAATGCTATTGCCCTCTGCTTTTCTTCTCCTTCTACCAATAGTGCATTCTCTGGCACTGGGTGGGAAGGAAGGGGTTAAGGAGGGGGGAAAAGCAACTCCAAACAGTTGACAATAGCTCTAATACACATTTGAGAAGAATATGCTATCATGTAGCCTGTGAGTATGGCCATCCTCAGAACAGTGGGCACAGAAGTAGCCATTTGGCTTTGTCATTTTAGTTAAGCATTCACCAATGGTATTAAACTAGCTATAGCCTCTTAACGTCCTTTTTTGTGGATGAAGGGCGGGTATGAAAAACACTTTCCGATGCTACCCACAGTCCTGCTGGTTGATTTATCTCCATGTAGAGTCGTTGTAGTGTGCAAGTACACAGGCAGCATTTCCCAAGTCAGCGTCAACATTTGAGAACAGACTAGAAAGGTGCAGGAGAGGGGATTAGCACAAAACAGCGATATACTGAAAAGATTTGCAGGATAATCCAGGGTGATGGTTACAGAACAAAGTGCAATTCCTGCCGCCTCTGTCTTAAATATTAACAGTATCTGTACAGCAAAGTCCAAGAGCAGCTCTTACAACCATTAAGGAATTGGTAGAATTATGCTGGCCTTTTTGTGCTGCTGCTTGTGAATACAATGAAAATTCACTGTTGATGGGGTTAGGCAGCCAATCTCATTGACATTAAAGTACATTTTATAACACAAAATTTATCCTGTAATAAATGTGAAATGGTAATTTAGGTGCAGTGGGGACAGGAGGGGGAGTAACATCCTTTCTGATAAGACAAGAACTGAAATATCAGACTTATTTGAGAGCATTTGCTAAGGAACGCACCAAATGGGTTTCCTTTACTGTCAGCTGAAAAAGCTTTTTACCAAAATCTGATTTTTTCCCCCTAACAGTTGGCAGGAAAGCCCAGCTAAAGTCTTGCCTTGCCTAATGTATTATGCTTACTCTTATGAACAAATCAAACTTTACATTTGCAAAATAAAGTGAAGGGGGTTGATTTTTTTTAAAAGAAGATTTGCACTTTAAAAATTATGCACTGGATGTTGGTGGAAAGTATGGCAGATATGTAGCCGTAAGGAGTGGGGCCTACCAGTTAGGAGCCTAAGTACCTTTCAGGATCTGGGCCTAGCAGAGCAGGTTGTTGAAAGGATTTCCTTACTCTCTGATCTTCCATGTCTCACCACATCTGTTATGATACCTAGCACCTAGTGATTTGATCATGGGTGAAAGGAGCACCCATGTAAAATTCTCAAGCCATGTGGAATCCTGCTCTCCCCCACAAACATAGTGTGGTCTCTCCCCACACTTCCCCCCTTTTTTTCTTCTTGTAGAAATTTGCTACATTAAAGCGGAGTGTCAGTAAATGGATGGGTGTTTCCATGCTTGCCAACATATTGTCAGTCTCCAAGCAGCCAATGCATTCAGTAATTACACTGAAAACTGTTGCTAGAATGTGAGAAGGGAACTTAAAGCCAGTAGTGCTCAGTCTGTGTGTGGCTCACTCAGGTTACATGAGGGGTACTCGTGACTAGTCCAAGCTGCTGCACATGCCAGCACAGCCACACTGCTATTTTTAGCATGCTAGCGTGAGCTAAGGTAGCACTGCTGCCTAGGTTGCACTGGGAAGCATGCACCCAGCTGCAATGCAGACATGAGAAGTCTCCACTTCTAGAACAAACTCCAAGTGGGAGAGCAGTTTTAACATCTAGTTTGTTGGTAATCTTTTATATACAAGTAATTTTGTAGCATGACCAAAGTGTTAAACTTGCTGTGTATTAAGTTATTTAGGCCTAAATTCTAAATGTTACTTTGTGAAGTGTGTTCATAAATAGTAATAAATGTTATTTTATAAAGAAAAAGTGCCTCCCTGTTGTGTGTGATGATGAGCAATAGTTTGGCTTAAGGACAATTTATAGAACCTTATATCTTATCCTCCATTTTTGTTCACATCCCTGTCCTAGCTTTACAGCATAAGGCTTTAGTGAAATGGTCTTACTCTTAATCCTCTTTATCCCTTTACCTTTTGTAATAGAAAATGTGACTTCGGCCCAGTCCCACTAACTCATCACCACTTCCCCTCTCACAGAAAAATCCTCTGTTTAATATTCTGAAACGATTGTAAAATGGTCTGGAAAGCTTACAGAGCCTTGGTGTATTTCTTTAAGTTTATACTGCCTGAGTGGCTCTTGCAAAGCCAAACTTCTTACTCATCCATTACCTCAAATTTCCTTCCAAGGTCTTGTCTACATTAGAGAAGGTTTGCTAGGATAGCTATGGCAATAAATTGTCCTACTGAGGACACAACTTATACCAGTTCCCGGAATGAACTAAGCCCTACTAGCAAACGCATGTTTTTGCCAGTATAACTCTTCCTAAACCATGGGCGTTGATGGTATAAAAATGTCATTAACCAATATTACTAGATTGACAACATTTTTAAGCACAGTCCTGGCCTTAGTAACCAGCCTAAGTATGGAAAAAGATAACAAATTAGGTGGGGAAAGAGTGGGAATGGTTGATTTAACCAGTTGCTTCCTTTTCTTAAAGGAAATGGGTCCCATTTTGAGACTTCAAAATTCGATCTCTGACCCTTTGTAATGGTCCAAACTTAGCGAAATGAAAAATCTGCATGGTTTAACCATTTCAGGGCTACACAGTCTACTTTTCAAGGCCGACACTGGACCCATTCTAATGTAGGTCCAATTTTGACAAATGTCCCTCAGACTTTGATTATATTGTTTAAAAAGCCAGTGTTTAAGTAAGCACTTTGTTTTGCGATCAATAGCAATTCTGCTCCCTCTAAAACAACAGTTAAACAAAACACCACATGTGCTTCTTTAACCGCTGCCCTTGATTAGAAGCGTCCCTCATTTAGACCCCATCTACATTGGAGCTGGAGAGCCGTGTTTAAGCGATGTATTAGATAAACCTTCTTCTAACACAGCTTGGCCATTTGCCATGGAATAAAGGTTTAAGTAGCTACACGTTTACTATATAAGCCACAGGGGAAAGTAATTTAAGTTTAACTATGTGAGGCACCCTTATTTACTCATCGTTTATTTATTTATTAGCATGCCAGCAAGGCGCTGACTGTATAAAATTTTAGTGATGCACCTGTTTTGGTTACGAATCCAGACACTTAGATGCAATGACAATGAGCACTATATAAACACCTAACTACAGTAACTAAAGACTATTTTTTAAGCCACAGGAATTATTATATTTATTAGGCATCACAGCTAAGACACCACCAGCTACAGGCAAAGCTGTGCTGGTTCATCAAGTAAGCAAGATCAAACTCCTTCAAAGAGATGTAATTTCTGGATAAAAGAACACGTGTTTATTTCCATGTGCTTATTTGCCAAAATGGAAGAGTTAAAAAAAACAAACCCAAACCTGACACGAATGTAAACAAGCAAATTATGGAGCACTATGTAGTTTGCAGCTGGAATAACTGGGTATTTCTGCATCCTGTGCACTCAAGCATCAAACATGGGAGATGTATTACTGCTAGCTCTAGGACTGCTGGAGGAAGTTATTCTAGCATGTTTTTTCCAATGCTACCAATTTACTGATCTTTCCTGGATTTCACACTTCAGGCACCCGTCACTGAAATGGAGTCAAGCCACCACCATTTCATCTCCCCTAGCACTTGGCATGTAGCTGTGGTTTTAGGAGCTTGTAATGCCAGAAGTAGAATCCTATCACTTATTTACATCTTGGGAGTTGACCTGGAACCACTTTTCATGGGCTTCTGTAACTGTGCACTAGGCTTTCTAGTTTGCATACATAAACTGAAAGCCTATAATTTAGAACACCAGAATTGGCATCTCTGAAAAGGGTGGGAAAAAAGAGCAAACTCCTAGGACCAGTGCGGTGTTAACCAGACAGAGAATCTGAAACCGATTTGGTCCTTCTCTCCCATGCTGGGAGGGTGTTCAATCTGTCCTGAAGAACTGCATTTTGAGTTGTTTTACTGCAACCCTTCTGGCTGCTTCAGGAGCAGTACTGTAGACAAAATTCTCACTGTTAATTGCTTTCCTGGACGTGACGAAGTTGCTGCAGGTCAATATGTTGTCTTGGGAAAAGGGTAGAGAGAGAAAAATGGAGACAGACTTTTGAGGATTCCTTGGGGTGACTGGGACTTGCAGGAACTATTGTGAATTTTTGGATCACTGATCATACAAGGCAAAGGAGATTGGTAACATGAACCAGAACTGTTGTCTGTGTGTTACATGGACCACATTTAAGGATGCTTCAGACACCATAACAGCTGATACACAGCCCTTTCCACCTTCTATCTTAAAATACTTAACCAAAACAACAGAAACTTCAGCTATAAAACTTATTTTTAAACCTTATTTAATAAAAGGTTTAAAAAGATACAGAGGGACATTAAGTAAATAAGTTACATGGGAACATTACATCACATCAGCAAGATTTCCTTTAGTGTATTAATATTTTATAAAAAGAGCACAAAAAATAAATTCAGTCTGATCTATCACAACTGTACAGCAAAAAAAGGTAAATATTTTATATAGATATGTACACTATTTTAATATGTAACAGTCTTTTAAAAGGTGCCCTAAGCAGCAAACACACAAAAAGGCAGTGTCTGCTCATTTGTTAAAATAAAAGTAATATACTTTTTATAATAAAGCATTTATACAGTAATTACAAAGGCTGAGACTGTTCCTGTACAGTACATCACCAAATGTAAATCAGAACAAAATAGGGTAAAACGCACAAAAAAAAAGCTATTTGTATCAAATCTAAGCTACAAGGGGAAAATAATACACTTTGAGAAGCTGGCGAACATGGAAAGAGGTTTTTAAAAATATGCAATTACATTTTATAAAAATATATGCCTTCTCCCAAACTTAAGGAGCTGGGATTTTCCAGGCTCAGCTGTTGATGGAATCCCCTGTTCGAGAAATTTTTTTTTTTTTTTTTTTGGACAGCTGGGGATTAGAATTTTGTATTTCTCCCAACAACTGACACAGGAAAGAATGCGGGTGAATGAAGCAGCTGAACCCAAAAGGAAAATTTACAAAAAACACACTTCTCATACAAAACAAAGCTGGCAGTACAGACACTGCTTCCTAATCTCTGAGAAATTTAATAAACTTCAAAAGTGTACATTGGAGGAGAATACAGTTTGTGTTGGCATGATAGGGGAAAGAGTGCATGGGAAAATGTTCTAGCTTTTAACTGACAGCAGTAATCAGTAAATTATAGAGCTTTGCTTAGAAGACACTATCCTGGGGCTAGAACATTGTCATAATATCAAGTTCTCCTGTTGTAGACAAATACTGAAAGGAAACAAAGATATTTATGGACATAATCCCCACAATATTTATTTTAAAAGCAGGAGACTTTTATATCATTATGTTTTTCTACACCAGTGACTGGTAGAATGGGTACACCAGCTAACAGGCAGAGACATTTGTAAAAAGGTGCATTCTGTGCGGCTTAGGAAACACTTGTTTTTGTGTGTCAGCCACTTTATTCTTAATCTTAGTGTACTATAACTAAAAGCTGCATCCAATTAAATTCTTAAAGTCAATAAATAAAAATCAGCCACCCAGAAATCTGGTTAGCTAATTTTAATTTCACATTTCAACATCATCACAGGGATGAACAGATATTTTTAACAGACACTTTAGGTTCAGATTTCAAAGTTACCCTTTACCTGCTGTCATATAGCTGTGTTTCTACTAGTCTCTAGCTATCAAATACCATGCTAGTAAACATATTTACCCCTGCATAGCCATTCAAAACACTATGTGCCACGGTAGGCTTTTTCATTTGTTTGTTATTATTTTGTAGCATCTTGGTAGACTTGAGATACATTTTCCTCAGAGCCAAGTACTCTCAGATCACTTTTACCTGTTCAGTCCAGCCCGAAATATAACTCTGCTGAATAAATAAAAATGTGGAATTGCAGCTAAATTGCAACATACCAGAGCTACAGTAGATTTGCATCTCTCCTTAGATAACTACAGCTATAGAAACAAACACACTGCTACAAAACTGAAATGCTGTCCCTATGCAGATCACACCAGACAGCAGGTGTAATACTGAGTGCTTATAAAGCCAGGAACAGTGTAGGAAGGCAAAAGAGAAGATTTCCCACATGCACCCTGTCAGTACATCTCAATGGCATCCAGTGTCTGGTAGATTCAAATGGGTAATGTTTAAAATATGGCCAAATAGCAAGTAGGTTTACATTCTCACTTGACCTCCAACAGTGAAAAGGCTAGTACACTATGTTTACACATGCAGAATTGCAATCTACAAGGGGATTTTGTTTAAACATTGAATTTGTTCCCACAGAAAAGGCACTCTCTGTTAAGCAACCCCCACCAAACGTACTAACTCTACCTATTCCACCTCCACACACACTGAATTAGAACAGACTGACAAGCTGCAAAAGGTTAGGAGAGAAGATATCTGCATGGATGAAAAAACAACCAATGTTTGATTCATTAATATCTAATAAATCCACTAATTTTGTGCATTAAAAAAAAACAACCCTTTCTACAGAGCAAAATCAATCAGCGCCCGTGTCTAGATGGATGTCCCCTGGTATAAGAGAAAGAGGTAAAGAAGATCTAAGTAAGGAGCTAGTCTACTGGTTCCTAGAAATAGAACTTGCTATTAATCCCATAAGGAAGACTAAGTCAATGCATAGAGTAATTGCATGATCTGGCTGTTTCACCCTGTACTTCCTCACCCCTTCCCCTCCTGACTGACCACTACCATCATTTGCCATGTCACAGCTACAATCAGACTGCGAGTTCTTCGTGGCAGTGACTAGACTTTGTTCTTTAAAGCACCAAGCATACTTTGGGAGCATTTTAAAAATACTAAATCATTTTACTCAGGGCATAATCAGGGAAGGAGCGTAAGAGATAAAGAACTGTATTTAATTTCTGTTCAGAAAGGAAGAACAGGCATTTTGGGGGCACATTAGATGGTGTGTCCCAGAATCCCTGTCCTATATGGAGGATTTTCCACAGCAGAGCAGATTAATGATTCATCTAGTTTGGAATCTTTACCTAGCTTCAGGGGAAGGTAAAGAACAACTCACCTAGCTAACTCTGCTCTGTTCTCACTGGGAAAGCAAAAGAACATTTTCTGACCCATACAATTTACTTAGCCGTATCTTAGTTTTCCTAGCTAAGAATTCTAGAGGTTGTGATATTATATAGCCCTTTCTGAAATCCTGCCAGGGTATCTGACGTCATGATTTCCAGAGTGGCTACATGCTGTTGAATTTCTTTGTACTTGTTCTAACTGCACTGCCCTTGAATTTTAGAGACTGTTCCCTTGTTCCATTATTATGGAATAAATGAGAGAGACTGATAAGTTTCCCTTTATAACTTTCATAATTTTCAATACCTCAAATCAAGCCTCCTCTCCAACACAATGATCCTAGTGACTGCTCACTCTCTCAGCCCATATAAGTCCAGCTGTATCTCCACTTATTTTTGTTGCTTATTTCTGGGCCTTTTTGATCTCCACTTTATAACAGGACAGAGTACTCCAGGTGTTCAATATGATGGTATAATATGTTCTGCATTATTTTCAATCCCTTTTAAAATGCACCTAATCGTCCTATTTGCTTTTTAAACTGCTGCATTGCTCTCTAATTCCCAGGGTCTGGCATTTATTAGTGACTTTCCTAATCTTCTGGAAAGAACTGCCATTTTAAGGCTTAACGGCATTGTAACCTTTTACTGGAATTTACGTCCAACCCTGAAAATGGATCATTAGCAGATGTGAAGAATTCAGAAGTGACTTATTTTGAGCAGAACATAATACACAGCTACTTGACTTTTTTCTCTCCTTGACACAGCACTCCAAATATTCAGTTATTTACAGCACTGCTGGGATAGCGCAGAGCATGCAGAGTGTGCCCAATTTTCAAATAAAAATATTCTTTATTAATAATTAATATTTAAATTCTTAAGATTTGCTGCTTGAGCTTTTCTTGTGAAAATTATTTGCTTTTGGTTCTCTGCAGTTTGCTAATGAATAATTAATAGCAGGTGACAGGCAATCTGCTTCCACATTCCAGTCCAGACCAGTTCACACAGTGACAAATGGGTTTTATATGATTGCACACGGAGATCTGGATTCTGGACTGGAAGCCGGCTTTTTGATCCCCAAACTGGCATAAGCCCAGGCTAGTTACAGAAGCTAAATATGCGGGTGGAAAGAGGGGGCATTTCTTGTCAATTAAAATGATTAACATTTAAAAAATAGTAGCCAATTAACTATATTTATTTTTATTATAAAGGAAGAAGCCTTCCTAACTAAGGAAAAGGAGCTGTGCAAAGATAAACAGCTTAAAGAGTAGGGTATCAAATATATGGCTTGAGGACTTAATTAGGCAGTGAAACAACTGTAGCTGCCAAAAAAAGGAGATGCTCCCAAGGTCTGTGGAGGAGGCTCTGGTGCCAGGGGGCAAAAGAGCCAGGACAGGCAGGTGACAGGCTGGAATCTGACCTATATTAAATTGTAGTTGAACAAGCACAAGGCATGAACAAGCACAAAGGCATTCTTACCTGAAACTTATCCAGCAGCTTGGAGAGCCTATTGCAAGTCAGCCAGATCAGGGACAACCTGCTGTCATCTACTGGAACTAGCCAAGCAGCACTGCTCAGGAATGCACAGGCAATTAACTTATCTTACCACCAGATGCCACTACTGAACTGCACGTGATCTGATGTGCACTGCACTAGCATCCGAAAACTGGCAATTCACTGCCACATTTAAACATTTTATTACTAACTACTGCTCTTTGCTCATGCAGTTAAGTGCCACATAAATATCAGCACATGATGTTCCTCCGGAGGTGGGAGTGAGAACTGGCTGCCTGCAGATACAAATGCTTCACAGTACTACGGATGCTTCACTGCAGGGTGTTGTTGCTACTAAATCCAATTTGCCTCTTCAGTTATTCTCACTGGCTCCTGTCGATCTCCCCATTTCTTCTCCCTATACTTATAATGAAGGGCAGAGGCCATGAAAGGAGCCAGTTACTCTCTTCTGCAATGGATGCAGCACAAGGAAACAACTGGATTCTTTATAGAGAGACAAGGTGAGTGAGGTATTATCTTGTATTGGGCCAACTTCTGTTGGAGAGAGAGAGACAAGCTTTTGACCCACACAGAGCTCTCCAGAAAAAGAAGAGCTCTGTGTGGCTCGAAAGCAGTGGTTCAAGTAGAAATCATTTCTTGCTGGTACTGCACTCATGGGAGGGACACAAGGGGGGGGGCACGTGACCTCCCCAAGTGACTTCTCCCCACCCCGAGCTTGGGGCCCCCACGCTCTCCCCGTCCCCTCTGATACCCCCCCTTTGTATATACAAACATCAACATGGTTAACTACTCACTTTCCCCCCAAATATGTAGTATTCAGTCTGTTTATATGGAATATGGGAGTTGGGTGAGGAGCCATTTCAGCCCACATATGACTTATTAAAAGACAAAATTTAACTGCTTTATGGTACCCAAACATTGCATTTCAATGAGGGATTCAACTTCCTTTATAGGAACAGACTCCTGAAACTTTTACCAGCCCATAAAAGTGGTCCATAGTCATGCAAATAGTCCCATTATCTTTAATGGGATTGATCAAATGATTAAGGGGTTTACAGGATTAGGTTCCAAGTTTGTAAATTGTTCTGGGTGAAACTGACAATGCCTAAGCTGTCAGATCAGAAGGAGCTTCATTTAAATAAAGGTGGGCAAATGTGTGATAAGTCTTAGCTCCACTGCTAAGATGAGGAACATATTTTCAGTAGAGTTCTTGTCAGATTCCTGAGGCAGCTGGTTTAAGGCTGTCAGTGTCCGGCATTATAATCTTCACTTATAGTTCTCTCACCCACAAAGCTGGAAAATAAGGCATTTGTTTTCTGTTTTGCTGCTCCAGTTCCAGTTAGCAAAATGCATGTTCGACTAGTTTGGCTGCAAAAAGGAATTCTATGTACACTGGGGACAACACCTGATTCCCATCAGGCTGCAGAACTGGGCTGACATCAGAATCCAAACATCCACTGGTCAGTGCAAGCAGAGGCATTCCTCTAATGATTTGGACTTGATGTGATGCAGTGTGGATGTCATGGATAATTCAGACCAATGGGGAGAAACAGAATCAAAAACACTGTTTAAACACCTTTCGTCCCCCCACCTCTCCCCTCTTGAAAACTCCTGACCAATGTAACAGCACACTATATATGCTAACAAACTTTATATTGTGCTGTTAAAGCCATATAAAGAGTGAATGTCCTCCCTAGCTGCGTTCTGCTCCTTTAAGGAGCAGAGTGCAGCTTCATCCACTGGGGACGGGGGTGGGGTGGGAGGGGTTGCCCCAAGTCTTTCCAGTACCTCATACCCAATAAAAATCTCTTGCTGGTACTGCATACTGCACCCCTGCTTGAAAGCTTGTCTCTCTCACCAACAGAAGTTGGTCCAATACAAGATAATACCTTACCCACCTTGTCTAATATCCTGGGACCAACACAGCTGCAACTACACTGGATTTTTTAGTTTTATGAAATAAAGGTATGTGAACACTATGTATATACGTACAGACAAATTCGGGGCAATTTTAGCATTCAGCTGACCTAGTTTTGCTTTCTCTTGACCCTTTGCTTTACTACAGGCCTAGCTGCCTAGACGTTTGGCTATTTCAATGCCAGCTCTGCATAAAGAGTCTACATTTCACTGGGAAGGGGCCGGGATGGAACAGCCCAGCATTCTGTGCAGTCCAATCACATCTGCAAAGGAATGAATGGAAGGACACACAGCTTCTGCAGTGTAACTCTTGTAGGTGGCCATTTAAAGGGATGGGTAAATGGAAAATGGGCCTCTTCCTGCATAATGGCCCTTTGTGGAAGGGAGTAAAGAAGCCTAAGGAAGAGACCCAAGTCCACCCTTCCCATCTCTGTGAGGCGTGCACAATGCAAAAAACGTGTCTTGGGTCAAGTCTCATAACAACCTTGCTCCCTTTTGTAATGAGTTAAAGCCAGATGTGATCGATAGAGGCCTTTCAAATTGCACTTGTGAGGGGGCAAATTCTTCTAAAAGTGACCCAATAACTACTTCGCTTCCTGTACACAATGTGGCCAGATCTTTAAGGTTTGTGGCTACTCTTATCTCACAGGATGCTATATGTCCTCTACTGAACTCTTAATGGCACAGGAAATATCAGGCATCCCCTTGCTACAGGAAAATAGAAATCTCCTCTCAGACGAGAGGGGTGGGGTGAATTGTTCTTCATCCCTCCCCCTCACACTTCTGTCATACAGTGACCCAGGGTATGTCTCATATTTCCACAGAACTTGCTAAGAGCCTGGATAGCACTCGGAGAGGAAAGCGGGAAGGGCAGTGACAGGCAATTTGCTATGGAAGGAAATCACTACAAAACACCGGTGTCACAGTAACTAGATGCAGACAGTCTCAGGGCAGAGCATCTTTTTCTTGCTCAGGTCTGGAAGCCTTTATACTCAAGAGTCTCGTTGCCATGATTCTTGGCAAGCACAAGGAGAAAGCCCTGACTGATCCGCAGGAGAACTGTATTCCGCTCCTGATGACATTGTTCTATTACATACCTCAGGTACCTTTATAAATAAAATAGAAATCTGATTTGTAAAAAAGAATATCCAAGTTCACACAAATCTCTTTATCCACTGATTTGGCTCAGTCTATACTGACAGGGTGAGGTGCAGAATGTGGGATGAGGAAATGGCAGCAATGGACAGAAGCCTAGTATAACTCAGTCCAGATAAGGAAAGTGCAGGAATGGAGGCAAACACACCGAGAGAGAGGTGGGGTCCAGCCTTGCTACTCCCTCGACTTCCCCAGGGCTATGGCTAAATCTCCCCATTCTCATCCGAGCTGCCACTGCCACTGCTGTCACTGCTGCTGCTGCTCCCCTCGTCACTGCTCTCCTCCCGCTGCGCTGCTGCTGCTGCCGCCGCCGCCGCCTCCTCCTCTTTCTCTCGCTGTTTCAATGCTGCTGCCTTCTTCTCCTGTTCCGCGTGGCTCTTCATGTGAGCACTGCGGCTTTTCACCTTGTAGAAGACCCTGAGGAAGAACACACACGTACCTGTTTGCTCAGTCTCTCCGTACCTCCTCTTCCCTCCCTTGCCAAAGGGGCTGTTGCATCTCTGGTTTGAAGTCAATAGACTACAGAGAAGGACCTTGTATCACCACCAACATGGAACTACTGCAACTACGACTGCTCTCACTCCCATTCCGAACGCAGCAGTGTGGTGCAGTAGATGGGGCACTAACTTAGGACTCAGGAGACCTAGGTTCTGTTTTTGGCAGACAATGTGTTGTATGACCTTGGACCAGTCATTTCACCTCTCTAGGCCTTGATTTTCCCTCCCACCCTTTATCTGTCATGTCCATTTAGATTCTAAGCTCTTGGAGGCAGGCTCCGCCTCTCACTATGGATCCGTACACTGCTGAGCAATAATGGCCCCCAGTTTATTAGGCACAACTGTAATACAAATAAATAAGCAAGCAAGCAGAGAAACAATGACCAGTGCCCTCTTTTTTGCACTTCTCCCCCCAGGGTCAATGTTTTTTTGCCTTTTGCCCTTTGTGGTTTCCATTCTCTCTCTATCCTCTTCTCCCCTGCAATAATTTCTCAATTTTAGTGGCACCAAATAGACTTGAACACCATTAAGATTCTCCTCCTGTGAGCGTCCAGGCTAGAGAGACAAGAGTGACACTTCTCAAAGCTGTGCTACTTCAGTGCCTAGTGGAGAGGTGTCCTGCCAGTGCCAGCTAAGTGACCCCCACACCGTGGAAACCTGTCACCACCACTGATGACTGAATTAGACAAAGATGTCATTCCTTCTGGTTCTCCTCATCTCCTCCCAATCCTGCTTCTGTATTTAAAATGGTGAGGAACTCCTGGTATTATGAGACTCGTTATTCTTTGGGATTAAGCAATTTAGGCAGCAAACTGAACTTTCTTGGCTGGAGTCACAGAGGGAAAGTAATATACATACGATATGCATAAGAGACCTGTGTAAATTTAATCAAACCATTTGTTCACCCCTTACCTGGCACCTGCTGCTATCGTAATGATAACGCCCTACATGCCTATAGTATTAGTCATCTGACAAGTTCTTAAAGTGCTTTTTCCGCTATACCGGAATCTCTCCACACACCAATGAAATGTAAACACTGCTGAGGTGGGACGTGCAGCCGTTTAACAGCACACAGCAACATTAAAGCATACATTGGGGGGGGGGGCACAGAATGTGATCATCCAAGTTGTAATCTGTTCAGGGCACTTGGGTTAATATGCCCATGATTATGAAAACTACTATGGGACTTTTGACAACCTTGAGTCATTAAGGACCAACTGTTTTTAAGTTCTAATCTGAAACACAGCACCAGTGGTGGTAAACTGTTCATATTATTGCCTCCATTTCCAACAATTTATTGTACATCTCCACAAAAACTGCTTCTCAAGCTAATGTTCCTTTTGTACAACGTTCCTGTGATTGTCATTGTCAATGCATTTACTCTTACCTGCCACATTTTTTACATGGAAACGTGTTCTCTTGGTTCTGAGCTTTACTGGGTGTGTCTGGTTTTGGCTTTGGTTTCCGTCTCCTCCTCTGTACTGGGGGAGGAGTCTTTTGAGGCTTCACTGCTGCCTCCTTAGGCTTCCTTACAGTCCTACTGCTGGCTTCCCCTGGGGCATTAGACTCCTCGGTTCTTGAAATAAGGATCTCATTGACCTACATGGCAAAGAGACAGTTGTTAAAGCAAACTGAAAATGAGGCATCTCTGGAATAAAGGCTGCTGGCTGAACTCTGACCCCACAGTATTCCAATCCAAGCCATCCCTAATGAGAAACTCTCTCTGGTATTTCTAGCGCCACTCATCCTCCTCTCCGAGCACCAGTCCCAGGGCATTGTGTAGGATTTCATCACATTCTTAGTCACCATCTCTCCCTGCCCATCAAGTCATATAGAACACCATCTGGATGTTGGTAATGCTCAGAGTTATTCCAGTTCAAGCTCCTTTCACCAGGAAAAGTTAAAGCTGAAGATACTTTGTCTGGAACTGTCTATCTTTATTCAACATTTTCCAAACTGTTAACCAGGGGTGTAGAAAGGACTGGGGGGGGGGGGGAAGCACATGCAACTCAGTGCAACACTGACCACTTCACTGGCTTGTAGTGTCTGCGTGGCCTTGGGAGGCACTGTGCTCTTCCTGTCATCCAACTCTTCCTCCTTCTCAGACACCTCCTCCACGTGCGTATGTTCCTCACTGTAATTCTCCTTTCTGGGAGGAAGAACACGTGCAAACCTATGGGAACTCTTGACAAGAAGAAATGATAAAGAGACACAGTTAGTATTTTCTTCTTCGAGCTTCAGCTCTATGGCAGGTCGAGGTAATTATGTGAAAAAGGATAGGAGGCTGAGCCTAGTGGACTGTAAGAGCGCTCATGTAGCCGCATTATGCTGACGGGAGAGAGCGCTCCTGTCGACACAATAAAACCAGCTCAACGAGCAGCGATAGCTATGTCGGCGGGAGAGCATCTCTCACTGACATAGCGCTGTGCACACCAGCACTTACGCTGGCAAAACTTATGTCGTTCAAGGGAGTGTTTTTTTCCATACCCCTGAGCGACAAAAGTTTTGCCGATATAAGTGGCAGTGTAGACATGGCCTTAGAAACACAAGCGTTTCTAATCAGACAATTACTTAAGGAATCTGTGCAACAGTTAGGACAATATTTATTATTTTTTGTATATATGTAGCATCAGTAAAATTATAAAGAGTGAACTGTGATTCAGTCTATGAAGTTTGCATTTGGCACCGAAGCCAAAAGCAGGCAAGGGGGTTGGGTGGTTACCTTGATATCAACCTCAGCTTCATCTTTCATAGACTTCTCATTAGTGGCATCAATGTCCCCAAAGATTAAGGTCCCATTCCGACCAATTTTCACTTGTTTTTTGTATGTGTAGTAAAACTCTACACACTGGGCCACCGTCTTGGTTTTTATCTGGTGTTTAAAAAAAAAATTAAAAAAGGGAAAAAAAGGAAAACTCCTTTTAAAAGGTGTATTAATACTCATTAAAGGTGTAATTACAAGTCACTTTACATTGTAATTTTCTTTTCCAACAAAATCTTTCTATTATATGAAAATTGTTTTAAGTTCTTTACACTGTGTTACATTTCCCACAAATCTTTTCTTTAGCCTCCACTGGAATTACTTAGGGCTAGATTCTGGCACCTTTACTCACACTGAGCAGCACTTTAGACTGAATAATCCACAAGTTTCAGTGGGGCTACTTGCACAATACGGTACTAGTCAACACAAGGATGACAGAACTGGCACTGAGGCCTGGTCTACACTAGGAAATTAGGTTGATATAACTATGTCTCTCTGGGGGTTGAAAAATCTACACCCGAGTGACCAGGGCCAGATAAAGGCAGGGGCTTTAGAGACTGCCGCCCATAACCCCGACTCAAGGGGGGCCCCGCAAAAATAAATCACAGGCTGCGATCTCCAAATCTGGGCTGCTAAAAGTCCCACAGCGCAGCAGGGCGGCTCAGGCAGGATGCCTGCATGCTCTGGCCACACGCTGCTCCCAGAAGCGGCTGGCTGCTAGCACGTCTCTGTGACCCCTGGTGTGTGTGTGGGGGGGGGAAGGCAGCTCCGCATGCTGCCCCCGCCCTCAGCACCATCCCTGCAGCTCCCAATGGGAGCGGCCAATGGGAGCTACGGTTGCGGCACTTGTGGGAGCAGGCAGTGCACAGAGACATGCTGTCCCCCTCCCCGCAGCTGCTTCCGGGAGCAGCGTGGGGCCACAGCATGTAGGCAGCCTGCCTGAGCCCCGCTGCGCCGCAGCCTGGGAGCTGCCTGTAGTAAATGCCTCCTGGCTGGAGCCTGCACTTTGGACCTCCTCCTCCACCTTCAACCCCCTGCCCCAGATCAGAATCCCCTTCTGCACCCAAACTGTTTCCCAGACCCCGCACCCCCTCTTGCACCCCAGTCCCCTGCCCCAGCCCCCTTATGCACCAAACTCCCTCCCAGGAAAAATACTTGTATACAGGGGCCCCACAAAATCTAATAGGCCCCTGCGAGTGACACAGTTAAACCAACCTAACCCCTGGTTTAGACGGCATAAAGTTGATGGGAGAATTCTCCTGTCGACCTACCTATCGCCTCTCAGGGAAGTGGAGTCCCTATGCAGATAGGAGAACCCCTCTGATCAACACAGGTAGTGTCTTCATTGAAGCGCTACAGCAGTGCAGCTGGAGCAGTGTCACTGTAGGGGTTTATGTGTAGACAAGCCCGAGGATATGCCTACACTGCAGGTAAGGGAGTCTCTCTCAGCACGGGTGGACACACGCTGTGTGGATGTTGTGGCTGGAGCTTGGGCTGTCACGCTCATGCGTTCCCCTAGACTTAAAAGTCCGAGCTGCAGACTGAGCTGAAACGTCCAGACTGCTATTTTGAGCTAATTAAGCTCAAGCCCTGGTAGTGAGCGTCTGTCTACCCAGGTTGGGAGGCTCGCAACCAGCTGCAATGTAGACATACAAAGATAAATGGGCGCAATTCAACATCGCAATTGAATTGTCAGGCCTCAGAGCAGACTTGCAGCTTCCTGGGAGGTATTTAGTTTCCAACAGCATATTAGCTAAGGAACAACCAGAAAGCAAGTCTAACAGATAGGGAGGAAGGCTTGCAGAGCTTTTTATTTCTGTACCCATCTGGGAACACATGATTATCAGCAGACCCAGGAACGATTAGACATTTTCTATCTGTGACGTATTTGAGAGTTTGGAGGCAGACTATCAGCTTTTGTTAATGCCTAGGCTTTCACAAGTTAATACAACGTTTTGCATATTTGTTATTTATTCATGAGAAATTTGAAAACTACTCCTGACTTTCTTTTTTTCTGTAGCTTTCCCTCCAATGAAAACATCTTCATGATGGGTTAAAATGGAGAGGAGGCATGTACTAAAAGGACATTTTTACTGTCTCTAATTTTTATAGATCACTGGAAGTAAAACTACTAGATATTTCACCAATCACAAATCCATTTATTATTCCTGTGGGGATTCTGCACCAAAAAATTCTGCATATTTTATTTGTCAAAATAATGCAATATAATCACATCCGTTTCACTTGTTTTGGTAATTTATTTAAACTACAATGCAGAAAAAAAGTCACAATAGCTATTCAGCATTTCCTAAACACATGAAAGTTGAGTTACAAACACTTCGTAACTAATACCCTGCATTCCAGTTATAATCCCGGATTTTCATTTAAATTACATTACAGAACGCCAAACAGCAAAAAAGTAGAATGTCATTTTAAATTGCTCAGAGACTTCCACAGATAAAAGTCATACAGTTTTACTAATCATTGTCCTGGACCTGGCTGGGTACTTTGGGAAGTGCTTGCTTCTGATTGTCCTGACTTTTTATTGACTGCTTGGTAAACGTTTTATTTGCCCTCAAACTCTCTTTTTTTTTTAAATGGGAAAGTAAAATAAATCCTGAGCTGTAATCTAACCCCATTTTGCCACTTTGGCACAGGAAAAAAAGTGAGAAAGCACATAGATCTTCCTAGCTGATTCCCTTACTGTCATTTATCATAAGGATCCTTTACATCATGCTGGCAATGTAGGAACGTAAGCCTTTCACAGGTTTTATGCTCCTAGGGGAATTGACTGAGAATGGGAACAGTTAAGGAACAACAGGAACATTAACGATGTTACTACACAGGCAGGCTGCTACATTTCTGCCTGCAGGAAAGAGCCTTCCTCCTGCATAATAAAAAGACCTATCCCTCCACACCCCTGGCGAGCCACAGTAGCAAGCGAGAGGGACAGAGTCTCTCTCGCTTGTTGGCAGGCACGCATGCCCAGCCCCTCCCCGTGATGGTGATCGTCTCCCCCGCAGGCAGGCCCGCCCGACCCCTCCCCGTGATGGTGATCGTCTCCCCCGCAGGCAGGCACACACACCCAGCCCCTCCCCGTGATGGTGATCGTCTCCCCCGCAGGCAGGCACACACACCCAGCCCCTCCCCGTGATGGTGATCGTCTCCCCCGCAGGCACGCACGCCCGACCCCTCTCCCCCTGCAGTGATTTGCGTCTCTTAGGCTGCTCCAGGGCCAGGCACATTGGAACTGACTCACTGCCTGGACTACCGGGGAAAGAGGCGCATGTCCTCCTGCAGATTTCTTTGGCATTTTTCTGCACAGGAGTCCATATGAATTCTGCACCCCTGCAGGGGCACAGAATTTTGTCAGGAGTAATCTATGGGCCATTTTACCACAATAGGAATTTTTCCCATTCAGTTTTGTAACTGGGCTACTTGAGTGTTACTGGAGCACTACCATCATTTTATAAATATATCCTGTGTAATTGATCTGTGCCCTGGGCTAAATGAGGGAGATTGGATTGATAAATTGGGGGTGGGATCAATAAGTAGCACTATATTTTCAAATTTTTTTTTTAAGTTTAATCACTCCAAGGAATTTTTGGGGGGGGGGGGGGGGGGAGAGAGAAAAGAGGAGGAGGGAAGAAAAACCAAAAACCAAAAAACCCACAGCACCCAAGAGGGAATGCAGTATATTTTGTGTTGATGGTGTCACTGTCAGCACCAACTGCATCAGCTCAGGTCAACCCTTCCACAGTGCATTAAGTAATTGGCAGAGTAACTTACAAGTTTCTGGACCAGGAAAAAGTCTTTCTTGTAGATTGCAATGCCTTTGTTGAAAAGTTTCTTCTCATCAACTTTCCACCTGTCCGATCCTATAAGTAAAGAAGTTTAAACTGAAACCTATTTCATTTCAAGCTTTTAGTCTTCTAGTTGTTTTTTCTTTAGGTTTCCTTTAAATAAAACCAGCCCAAACTATATGCAGTTCATGACACATCTGAAGTAGTCTTAGTACAATAACACTTTTTCACCTCCAACAAGAAAACACACAATCCAGAACGTCCCTTAGCCCTCCCACATTCTTTCTTTATCCACACAGCCACAGTGGAAAGTACTCTGGTAGTGTCAAAGAGCTGTTGTACTTGTAATGTGAGCAGACGTGTAATTTTTGTGCACTAGAGATGGAGCTATTGAGCTTCTCTCTACCCTCACCAGACCAAGGTCTCCCAGGGTTACCTAGGGCCATCCTCGGTCACGAAAGATACTATCTTGCAATTGGTTATATATTGAGTGAGGGTACAGACAGACGCAGCTGCATCAGACACTGCAGTTTTGCTTCCATAGAGGAAACAATTAGATGCAATAACCTGCTAGTCTCTGTACTCTCTAACATCCTACTGTAAGCAACATAGGTTACTAGTGACTGGAAATTCTCCCACTAATACTCTCTCTCAATTCCCTGCTATGAATTCATGCCACAGAGGTTGCAGTTCTGAGATTTGGACAGTCATTCCATCACCCATAAGCCTCCCTTCTGTGATCGCGCTCTGTGAAGACATCTAGTCCCTTGACAAGCCTGGATATACAAAAAAGTGGCCCAGTGACTAATGGACTTGTGGTGTGTGCAGCACACTAGCAAATCCTAAGTGTCATGACAGCTGCAGGCAAGAATCCCTGCAATTCACCACTGCACTCATCCAGACAAGGGACGATGTCTGATTCCTATAAAGCTTCCTGAAAAAAAAAAAAAAAAAAAAAAAAAAAGTATGACACTATCAATATTAAAAGAGCAGCAACAACCACCATCACCTGCTGTGCAAAAGGGTGAAAAAATCCCTATCTGCAGCTAGGGCTGCCAGCTACAAAGGAAGCAGAGGCAGCCGCGCTGAGTTCCCCTCAGCATACCTGTGTAGTGATAGTCTGCCAGTGGGTGGTGTGGCGATCGCATTGGCCTCTTCAGCAGCAATTTGGTCAAAGTAGCCTAAGAGACAGTACAACAACAAAATTAGCTTCATATAGGACACTAACTTATACAGGTATTACAACAAAGAACATCAGGCAATCCCCTTAGTATCATCCTCTACCAGCAGGTCAATTGTATTAAAAGCTCTCTTTCCCACCCTATGCTCTAGCGTTTGGAACAGCGACATGTGAGTCAAGACACCAGCATTCCGATCTTGACTCTCTGGTACCTTGGGCAAGTGACCTCACCTCTCCATGCCTCCACTTTTCCATCTCTACATTGGGTAAAATACTACTCACCTACTCTAGCTCATAAAAGGTGTTGAGAGACATGATTATTATTCCCACAGATGAAAGGCCCTATAGAAGTATTTTCTTGTGTAGTGATGATCCCATGTAGCATGTGCTCTCTTAGAAAGCCAGTTCCCACTGGCCACACTCCTTTGCAGATTCAGGACACCAGTGAAATGGGTTTAGAAATCTCAGTTCACTTGAGTAAACAATATTCCAAAATAAAATGGAAGGATCACTTCAGCAGAAGAAATTTATCTCAGAGACTATAAAGCCACTCAATTGTAGCCACTTTTTATTTGCACTTAAAACTATAGCTACAATTTGTCCTGAAGTTAGAGAGGATTATGAAAGGCTGGTGCACTAAACAGCTACACTTTGCAATTTTACAGCATTTACCAAAGAAATCGGTGTTTTATAAACATAAATGGTTACAAACTGCTGCAAGGTTGATCAGTATACCCATTTCACAGATAGGCAAAGAGAGGTTACGTGACTTGCCTAGGGTCACAAAGAGAGTCAGTGACAAATGCAAGAATTGAACCCGGGAGTCCTATCTCCCAGTCCCATGCTGTAAAACCAGTAGACAATGTTCCCTCGCATGAGAGTTGGCTTCCAATTTAGATGGCAAGTGAATTTAGTTTAGCAATTTCAGCCACTTGATCCCTGCAAGCTAAAAACAGAAACCACATACAGTCTGATGCAGTTCGACATTTTTAGCCGTCTCTGCTTAGGAGAGGCCAAAGACTGAAATAGCGAGGATGGTGCAGGTCAAAATAGAGGTGCATCAGCAGAGCTGTGCGGGGCCACGTTCGGAATAGCGACAGGAAGAGGTGATGAGCATTAGGATTCAGATGTACTGGCAGAACTGTGTAGTGCTTTGCAAGCTTCCTTCTTTCAAATAAGCTTCTTGCTTGTGCAATCAGTCCTTGATTCTAGTGATCATTAAGGTCTCTTCCCACAATCTCAAAAGATAGAGAGAAGATTGAAGAGGACTCACCAGAATGTTTCCCTTTGCTTCATGCAAGACGTGCAGCGCCAGCTCCTGATTGGTACCAGCCCCAGGAAAAATACTTGAACAGGCAGCAGTTAGCAGATTTTCCACTATTACCAGGAAAGTGCCATCAAACCAAAAAAAGGAATGGGGTGGAAGAAGCAAAAGATCAGATTAAGAAACAGAAAAGTAGTTGCTATTTTTTCCCATATTCAATGAGTTTGGTTGGTGAGGGTCTCAGCATAGTTTTCGATGAGCTAGTGCCCACGTATATCTTGGGCAACAGTAGGATTTGCATTATTTTATCCTAATTGGTCCTTTCCAGTCAAAACTAGAGAAACCAGGAAAGAACATAAGATTGAATGATCACAGAACTTGAACTCCCTCTCACTCTAAGAAAGGATGGTGAATCCAGGTGATGTTCGGATAAGATATAACAACGCAGGACTAAAGGGAAGGGAAGAGAGCCAAGACTGAATTAACCTCAATGTTGAATTTCCCTCTTACTTGGGGGGAGGGGAGGGAAAGGTGGAAGGTATTTCCTCTCTAGGGTAGCATTTAAGAACACTATGGGAGCAAGGCGAGAAAATACAAATCTGAATGAACGTGCAAATACCATTTCCTTCTTTTTCCAGAAAAGGCTGGTCAAGAGCTACTGCTTCAGTAAGTGAACAAACCCAGGATTCAGGCCAGCTCTACCCTACATCAGTGGTTCTCAAACTAGGGCCGCCGCTTGTTCAGGGAAAGCCCCTGGTGGGCCGGGCCGGTTTGTTTACCTGCCGCGTCCGTTGGTTTGGCCAATCGCAGCTCCCAGTGGCCGCGGTTTGCTGCTCCAGGCCAATGGGGGCTGCAGGAAGGGCGGCCAGTACGTCCCTCGGCCCGCGCTGCTTCCTGCAGCCCCCATTAACCTGGAGCGGCAAACCGCGGCCACTGGGAGCTGCAATCGGCCAAACCTGCGGACACGGCAGGTAAAGAAATTGGCCTGGCCCGCCAGGGGCTTTCCCTGAGCAAGCGGCGGCCCTAGTTTGAGAACCACTGCCCTACATAGTTTGTTGGCACAGCTCTGTTGGCTAGGGGTGGGGAGGGGAATCACATCCCCTACCTGGCACATCTATGCCAGAAAAACCTCTAATGCAGACCCAGCTATGTCAAAAAAGGCATTTTTCAAAATTCTTCGGCAAATCAAATAACATCTTCGTTTCCACTTTCCGGCATTTTGACAAAAGCAAAGGGAAGGAGGACTGCGCTGACAAAATGGATGGGGGAGAAAGTGGTGGTGCCACCACCTCCCTTATAACTTTAGCCCACTTGTTGAGGCACTCACCTGGGATGTGGGACCCTGAGACTACACGAGCGCTACAGCTACACCATTGTAGTGTACACACCTGCTACAGCGACGGAATTATTATTCAAGAGACAGTAGCTCGGTCAACAGAAGAATTCTTCCATTGAGCTACCAATATCTCTACTGGGGCTTACGTTGGCTTAACTAAGTCTCTCAAACCCCTGAGCAATGTAGCTAGGGGTCAATCTAAGTTTTAGTTGTAGACCTGTCCCTAGATGCAATTCCCCCCTCTGCCTGATGCAGAAATGGGATTTGAACTTGGGCTTCCCACATTGCACGAGAGAGCCCTAGCCATTAGGCTATGTGATATTCTGGTGTGGGGCATTCTCAATTTCTCCACTTGTTCCACTTCTTATAAATAGTCATTGGAGCAGGGACTTGAACTTGGCTCTCCCACCTCCCAGATGAGAACCCTAACCACACTGTAGTCATTCTCATTATTTCTTTGGCCAAACGGCTATCCATGAATGACTATGAATTGCCACTGTGAATGACAATGG
This sequence comes from Emys orbicularis, assembly GCF_028017835.1. Taxonomy (NCBI): domain Eukaryota; kingdom Metazoa; phylum Chordata; order Testudines; family Emydidae; genus Emys; species Emys orbicularis. The sequence goes on along the minus strand of NC_088686.1, from coordinate 66,507,807 downwards.
ATAGCCATTTGGCCAGAGAAATAATGAAAATGACTCTACAGTCTGGTAATCAGAGCATTCCCCTGGGAAATGGGAAACTTGCCCCATGCCATGGGCTGTGTGTGTCCCCCGTGTCTCCCTCCTCGGACACCAATGTCCCCAAGTCTCCCCTCCATGCCAGGTGCTCTATGTAAGCCCCATTCCCCCACCTTATTCCTTTTCCGTCTGTCTGGGAGAGAAGTCATTTAGGTGTCAATATTTTTAAATTGTAGTGGGAGGATGGGCAGAGCTAAGATGGGGGCTACTGTTATGCTGGAAGGTGTCAATGGCTGGCTGCCATCAACTGGTTCTTTGATCTTCAGACAATTGAACAGGTGGTTGAAGCTGCTGGGTGCTAACCAGATGCTAGAACTCCATGTATCCCCCGTTTCCCTCTTTCAGTTTTTCCACTTTTCACCAAAATCTATAGGGTTCTGCCCACTGATGCCTAGAACATGAAATTTTGGAATTGATCTGATACAACATACAAAAGTTATATTACATACAAAGAAATGCCATAGAATTGAAGGAGACAAGGTAAGTAAAGTAATACCTTTTATTGGATCAACTTCTGTTGGTGGAACAACAGATGCAAAACTTACAGACGTATCTCCACTGCTATGATGATCAATACTACCCACAACACACCTTTCAAGATTCATGGGTCCTACACATGCTTATTGTAACACGTAGCATACCTCATCCAGTACATCAAATGCCCCAACAACTATGTTTGTGAAACCAGAAAATCACTACGCTCTCAAATGAACTCACACAGAAAAATGATAAAAGACAAATACTCCTATCACCTGTGGGCAAACTCTTTTCACAAAGTGATCACTTCACATTTGACCTTTCAATGCTAGTGCAGGTTTCCCTTGAGGAGAACACCTTCAAAAGGTGAGCCTGGGAACTTAAATTCATAACTCTGCTAGACACCAAAAGCCATGGACTTAACAGGGACACTGGTTTTATGGCTCATTACAATTTGTAACACACCACACAGCCTGCTACCCTTAATTGCCCACTTCAAACCCTTCATGCATAACAATCTAACTTAGGGTGACCAGATCACCAAAGTGAAATATCGGGACACGGGGGGGGGGGGGGGGGGGGAAGAGGGCCGTGGTGAGGGGGGAGGCAAAAAACCAAAAAAACACCCTTCCTCCACAGGCGCTGGAGGGAGGCCCCGGAGACGCAGGGGAAGCGCGGGGCCAGGGTGAGTGAAAGTCCGGCCTGGCCCCGAGCAGGCAGGACTCAGTCGGGCGGTAGGGAGAGTAGGGGGGCGGCGGCTGTTCTCCCCCCCTGGGCAGCGGGACTCGGGAGCAGCCGCTGCTGCAGCTCCCACTGCCGCGGGGGGAGGAAGCGGCCGATGGCCAAACTCGGCGGCTGCGGCTCTGGCGCCTGGGCCCGAACCCCCCGAGCCCGGGCCTGTTGCGGGGACCCAGCAGCGTGCACGCTGCACCCAGCCCCTGGCCAGTCGCGTCTGGGCTGCTGCCCAGCTGGTGCTATCCCGCGGCGGCCCCAGAGTGGGGGCAGCAGGCCCCAGCCCCCCCGTCCCGCTCGGGTCCCGCAGGGGAACGAACGGGCCTGGGCTGCCGATGCAGCCTGGGAGGAGGAATGGTGAGCCTGGGGAAGAGGCGGGGATTCGGGGAGGGAGCCAATGGGGGGAGGAGGGGGCGGAGTCATGGTGCGAGCACTTCCGGGCTCTGGAGCATTTCCTTGTTTGTCCAGTGTCCCGACCGCACATCGGTCGGGACGCGGGACAAACAAGGAAATATCGGGACAGTCCCGATAAAATCGGGACGTCTGATCACCCTAATCTAACTCCCAATTGCCCAGTTCATTTCAAGTGACCGATTCCCATGTTACCTCTTCCATTTAACAATCTCTCCCAACTTGTAATTAGCTCAGGCCTGGTCTACACTAGAAAATTAGATTAGTATAACTAGGTCGTTCACGGGTGCAAAAAATCCACACCCTTGTGTGATACAATTAAACAGGCCTAAACCCCCGCTGTAGAGAGAATTCTCCCCACGACCTAGCTACTGCCTCTCTGGGAGATGGATTATTTGCACCGAGGGGAGAGAACCCCTCCTGTCAGTGTAGGCAGTGCAACTCCATCGCTGCAGCATTTTAAGAGTAGATGAGCCCTGAGACATTCTGCTTCCTTCCCCAGACCTGAAGAGCTCTCCGTAGCTCAAAAGCTCATACCTTCCACCAACAGAAGTTGGTCCAATAAAAGATATTACCTCATCCACCTTTTCTCTCTCATATCCTGGGACCAACACAGCTACAGCAACACTGCAAAAACAGAGTTGAATGTAATGCCTTGCTTCACTCAGCCAATGATCTAATTTGTCCCTTCTGCCCTTTCAGGTCTATGAATCCTTGCTCTCCATAATTTTCCTCAAGAAGTTTTCAACAACACTCAGTGAAACTTGACACTTGATCAGTAGTGTGAAACTATTTAAAATGGAGCCTAAGGTAGAGGACACAGCTACCCTACCAAAGCTGCTACTTTTTGTTTGGGGTCCATTTACCAATCTCTCCAGACCCTTACCATTCTCTTGAGTAGTTTGGTTGATTTCCAGGTCCCCCCATGGCTGCCACACCACGTCCGCCTTATGCTTGTCAGCTGATGCCAAAGATCTGTCTTGGAGCACAGGGATTTCTGCTTGAAACCGGGATCCCACGTTGATTCGCCTGGGAAATGGAGAACAAATAATGACAATGACCACCTCACAATATCTAGAAGGCACCTATCTTCTAAAAACACAATCGATCCCAAAGAGATTAAAACATAGGCCACGTGATAGCCATAAGGCAAGAACAACATTCAGTAACTAGTACTACTTGAGTCAGACCTAAGACGGTGATCTAGAGGTGAAAGGCTCCGTGCCCTATCACCAATTTCTAGTGTTGTTTTATTAATTATGTTGTTCTATTTAACGAGAGGGTCCCTTAGAACTGCTGAACTTCAACTCAGTCTCTAATCTGAGGTCTGATTACTTACAAAGCACCCAGCTCTAATACAAATCAAGACCATTCAAGCAGTGTATTAGGTTCTAGTAGTTTTCCCTTGGTTCTCCTAGCTGACCAATGTGCAGGACAGAAGCGGTGCTACCCAGACTCTAAATCAACAGAGAGATTTGATTACAGGAGGAAAGGAGAAGAAAATCCACAACCAGCCCCACTGAGCACAACTACACACTGTACTATTTCATGAGTCCAAATATGAGCACAACCTTTGACTACCCTCTTTCCCACTTCATATCTCTGCCATCATTTGACTTACTGAGCAGCATTAACAGATGGCTTGAGATAGAGTGAGCAACTGAACCACAGACAGGCAACTCAAAACGAAGTACAGGGTAAGTATGAACTATGGTCACATGCTGGGAGACCCAAGAATAAAAATTAGTAGATCACACTAAAAATATCTTTTCTACAGAATAAAAATGTCTCCTGTCATCTTTTCCTCCATTTTTTTTAAATTAGTTCCAAGAAAGGATTTAGAATTAGAATCGCATTATCAGGCATACACAGATCTGCCATCTGCAGGGAGGTGAGGTGAGGCTGAATGTCACAGCACAGGCGGTTACAGTGCTCAAGAAGTCTGTTTCCAAGAAAAGCTATTATGCTGCAAAAGAATTTATTTGAGAGATGGGATGAATAACGCTCTGTTAGTCTGAAGACCAATTACGTTACTACTTGCAACAGTTATTGATAATGCCCAATGCCCTGAGCCTGTAAACACTTATGCACATACTAGCTTAACTTCAGTGGAACTTCTCAGGGTTGTAAACACGACTGGGCCAAGTAGAAAAGTTAAGCATGTGTGTTTTTGCAGAATTGGGGCCCCAAGAGTGATTGCAAGATAGATCCTTGCATCCCACTCCTTGAAATGGAATTGTCCCCATTACCTGCTCTATCAAGCCATGCAGGTCATGAGGAGGGGTAAGGCAGGTAAGTGGAATTAGCACTGAAAAGGGAACTCATGAAGACATTGATACAGAAGATAAATGTTAAGTGTGACAAGTTACCTTATAAGAAACAATGAAAATGTTAAACTGCAATTTTGATATATTTAGATAATCCGATCAGTTTTAAAGGGGGACTACATCGGGCCAAGAACAGATTAGAAAAAAGAAAAAAAAAGTTTGGGGGCCCAGGAGAACGAAAAAGCATCAAGAACACCCTCAATGGGTAATATTGCTGGAAAAAAACAAGTCACTACATACCCACAATGAAAAACTCAAATCTACCTTTCAGAGGCATGATTTGCAGATATGGACCTAACTGAACCAGAGGGCCCACACCACAATGCCCTATGATGCCAAACATTTTACAAGTAGGCACAGAAAATAACCATTACTTTTAGTCTTCAACCTGACCTTTCCAATGCTTGTTCCGCTTAAAACAAAAGCGCAAGAAATTTTTGGCCATAAGAGCTTAAGCAAAATGGTGAATCTGACTGCAACCCGAAACCTCCAAAGATAAAGTTTCACAAATTCCAATGAAGGATCACATTCTTTGCTGGCACAATTCTACTGATTTAATAAGTTACACCAAAATGAGAATTTGGCACAAATCAATTACATATTTTGTGACTCAAAGGCCACGATCTAGATGAAGAAACTGATCTCTTGATGACAATAGTGGTCAACACCAGCTTCCATTGCATTGGTGTGAAACAATTTAACAAGTGATTAACAACAAAATGGTTGGTTTCAGAGTAGCAGCCGTGTTAGTCTGTATCCGCAAAAATAACAGGAGTACTTGTGGCACCTTAGAGACTAACAAATTTATTAGAGCATAAGCTTTCGTGGGCTACAACCCACTTCTTCGGATGCATATAGAGTGCATATATGTTTCACTCTATATGCATCCGAAGAAGTGGGTTGTAGCCCACAAAAGCTTATGCTCTAATAAATTTGTTAGTCTCTAAGGTGCCACAAGTACTCCTGTTATTTTAACAAAATGGTTGAAGAAAGCATGACAGGGTCTACGTTTACACTACGGAGCCTATGCCCTAGTGTTGATGCAGCATACACCAATAAAAGTTTTTTAGCCGGTATAGGAACATCACCTGTCTGAATAGCTATGTCGACTTCTGTCACCACAGCTATGCCTATGCTGGTGGTTTAATCAGCATAGCTATGACAGTCAGGAGTGTGTTTTTTCACACTCCTGACTAATATAGTTATGCTGCTATAAGTTTTAAGTGTAGACGAAGCCTCATATTGGATGGAATTTGCAAAGGTGCTGAAAATGGTTCCATCTCATGTACAATAGTAGTTAAACCATTTTCAGCACCAGTTGCTATAAGTTCTAGAATCACCAGATAGTAGCAAGATAAAGTAGGGAGAAAATGATTAATGCAATTTATATTTTTAGGGTTAAAGGCTCCCCTTTGTTTTGCTAACTCAGTTACCATTACTGAAAAGAAAAGAAAAGAAAAGAAAAGAAAAGAAAAGAAAAGAAAAGAAAAGAAAAGAAAAGAAAAGAAAAGAAAAGAAAAGAAAAGAAAAGAAAAGAAAAGAAAAGAAAGCCCTATGAATTTGTTCCTGAAGCTGGTTACATTCTGAAAATTAACTATGTTTGTCCATTCTGTGCTTTGCCTTCCCTTTAAGAAGCAATATTTCCTAACTCTTAAAAAAGTATACAACATGCATAATAATGTTTATGCATGGCGGAATGACACATTTCAGAGTAGCAGCCGTGTTAGTCTGTATCCGCAAAAATAACAGGAGTACTTGTGGCACCTTAGAGACTAACAAATTTATTAGAGCATAAGCTTTCGTGGGCTACAACCCACTTCTTCGGATGCATATAGAGTGAACCATATATTGAGGAGATATATATACACACACATACAGAGAGCATGAACAGGTGGGAGTTGTCTTACCAACTCTGAGAGGCCAATTAAGTAAGAGAAAAAAAACTTTTGAAGTGATAATCAAGATGGTTCAATATATGGTTCACTCTATATGCATCCGAAGAAGTGGGTTGTAGCCCACGAAAGCTTATGCTCTAATAAATTTGTTAGTCTCTAAGGTGCCACAAGTACTCCTGTTATTTTTGCGGATACAGACTAACACGGCTGCTACTCTGAAACCTGTCATTATGCAAGGCACTGCATTTAGCCGTATGGAGTGGAAATCCATCAACTTCATGAAAAAACTCGTACAGATACAGACAGACATCATCTTCCTTTCCAAATGCAAGCAGATGGACATCATACCAAAAGGACTAAAGGTAAAAAATCCATTACAATCTACATATCACACAGACTATGCTGAGAGACTGTGTCACACACTCTCAAAGAAACTGCGAAACCACCTGATCAGCATCCTATACAACAAACAGGGAAAGATTAAGAATGAGCTCTCAAAACTGGATACTCTCATAAGAAACCAACCTTCCACACAAACTTCCTCATGGATAGACTTTACAAAAACTAGACAAGCCATTTACAAGACAAACTTTGCCTCTCTACAAAGGAAAAAGGACACTAAACTATCTAAACTGCTACATGCCACAAGGAGCCACAACAGTAGTTCCCTTAACCCACCCAGCAATATTGTTAACCTTTCCAGCTATACTCTTAGCCCAGCAGAAGAGTCTGTCCTATCTCGGGGCCTCTCCTTTTGTCCCTCCAGACCCACGAACATGATACAGTTCTGCGGTGACCTAGAATCCTACTTTCGACGTCTCCGACTCAAAGAATATTTCCAACATACCTCTGAACAGCATACTAACCCACAGAATCCCCCCTACCAGCACTACAAACAAAAGGATTCTGCGTGGACTCCTCCGGACGGTCGAAACAACAGACTGGATTTCTACATAGATTGCTTCCGTCAACGTGCAAAGGCTGAAATTGTGGATAAGCAACATCACTTGCCCCATAACCTCAGCCATGCTGAACACAACGCCATCTACAGCCTCAGAAACAACCCTGACATCATTATCAAAAAGGCTGACAAAGGAGGTGCTGTCGTCATCATGAATAAATTGGAATATGACCAAGAGGCTGCTAGACAGCTCTCTAACACCACATTCTACAGGCCATTATCCTCTGATCCCACTGAGGATTACCTAAAGAAACTACACCATCTGCTAAAAAAACTCCCTGACAAAGCAAAGGAACAAATCTGTACAGACACATGCCTAGAACCCCGACCAGGGACATTCTATTTGCTACCCAAGATCCATAAACCTGGAAATCCTGGACGCCCCATCATCTCAGGCATTGGCACCCTAACATCAGGCTTGTCTGGTTATGTGGACTCTCTCCTCAGACCCTACGCTACCAGCACTCCTAGCTATCTTCGAGATACTACTGACTTCCTGAGGAAACTAGAATCCATCGGTGATCTTCCAGAAAACACCATCCTGGCCACTATGGACGTAGAAGCCCTCTACACCAATATTCCACACACAGATGGACTACAAGCTATCAGGAACAGTATCCCCGATAATGTCACAGCTAACCTAGTGGCTGAACTCTGTGACTTTGTCCTCACCCACAACTATTTCACATTTGGGGACAATATATACCTTCAAGTCAGCGGCACTGCTATGGGTACCCGCATGGCCCCGCAGTATGCCAACATTTTTATGGCTGACTTAGAACAACGCTTCCTTAGCTCTCGTCCCCTAACGCCCCTACTCTACTTGCGCTACATTGATGACATCTTCATCATCTGGACCCATGGAAAAGAAGCCCTTGAGGAATTCCACCATGATTTCAATAATTTCCATCCCACCATCAACCTCAGCCTAGATCAATCCACACAAGCGGTCCATTTCCTGGACACTACTGTGCTAATAAGCGATGGTCACATAAATACCACCCTGTACCGGAAACCTACTGACCGCTACACTTACCTACATGCCTCCAGCTTCCATCCAGGACACACCACACGATCCATTGTCTACAGCCAAGCTCTAAGATATAACCGCATTTGCTCCAATCCCTCAGATAGAGACAAGCACCTACAAGATCTCTATCAAGCATTCTTAAAACTACAATACCCACCTGCTGAAGTGAAAAAACAGATTGACAGAGCCAGACGAGTACCCAGAAGTCACCTCCTACAAGACAGGGCCAACAAAGAAAATAACAGAACACCACTAGCTGTCACCTTCAGCCCCCAACTAAAACCTCTCCAGCGCATCATCAGAGATCTACAACCTATCCTGAAAGATGATCCTTTACTCTCACAGATCTTGGGAGACAGACCTGTCCTCGCTTACAGACAACCCCCCAACCTAAAGCAAATACTCACCAGCAACCACACATCACTGAACAAAAACACTGACCCAGGAACCTATCCTTGTAACAAAGCCCGATGCCAACTCTGTCCACATATCTATTCAAGTGACACCATCATAGGGCCTAATCACATCAGCTATACCATCAGTGGCTCGTTCACCTGCACATCTACCAATGTGATATATGCCATCATGTGCCAGCAATGCCCCTCTGCCATGTACATTGGCCAAACCGGACAGTCTCTACGCAAAAGAATTAATGGACACAAATCTGACATCAGGAATCATAATACTCAAAAACCAGTGGGAGAACACTTTAACCTGTCTGGCCATTCTTTGACAGACCTGCGGGTGGCTATCTTAAAACAGAAAAACTTCAAAAACAGACTCCAACGAGAGACTGCTGAGCTGGAATTGATATGCAAACTAGACACAATCAACTCAGGGCTAAATAGGGATTGGGAATGGCTGAGCCATTACAAACATTGAATCTATCTCCCCTTGTAAGTATTTTCACACTTGCTTCTTATCAAACTGTCTGTACTGAACCATCTTGATTATCACTTCAAAAGTTTTTTTTCTCTTACTTAATTGGCCTCTCAGAGTTGGTAAGACAACTCCCACCTGTTCATGCTCTCTGTATGTGTGTGTATATATATCTCCTCAATATATGGTTCACTCTATATGCATCCGAAGAAGTGGGTTGTAGCCCACGAAAGCTTATGCTCTAATAAATTTGTTAGTCTCTAAGGTGCCACAAGTACTCCTGTTATTTTTGCGGAATGACACAGTGACCCTATCACCTTTAGTTAACTACAGTAGTTCAAATTCAGCCCAGCAACTGAACAGTAGTGATGGAAAATAGTTACCACTGTGGCAACTGTTCAGTGGACCATAAGAAATTATATTTAGTGCGTGGATCATCAATAGATTTACTCTGCCTCAATTTTAAAAAAAGAAAACCCTACACTTTTAATAAAAAGACACTCATAGGAGTGAGTTTGTACGTTTCTAAAAGATAAACCAACAAAAGGGGACCCTGCGGCACTTTCTTATCCTCCTAAATCTGTAAGCCGTGTAAGGAATACATGCTTGCCATTAAGCGAGGAGGTGGATTTTGTATGACTGTATTGATACTTACGGTTCAATGCTGACTGGGGTGGCCTCCCCCATTACTGAAAGGATGGGAGGGGTGACTTCTGAACTATCTGTAAGACAAGCAACAGACTTGCTCAAAACTCATCAATTTTATGTTTGGGCCAGATGTGGAAGTGTGTGAACACCACATGGAGCACAGACTTTCCATCACCCAAAACAGGCACTCAACTGCTAAAGAACAGTAAGCTGAAGAGGGATTTTTGAATTTTCATCCACCATTTCATTCTGGTCCACCATTTTCATTACAGTAACCCATCCCTTAAAGCAAACTCTTTCTCATACTTCAGCTAATCTAATCCCATGTTTGAGAGAACAACTAACTCTTTCAAGACTAAATCTTTTCTTTAGGAAGTTAGTAGGGGGTGCAGGAGATCAATGGTGTAACATCTCCAAATATGGCAGCATCACTTCTGCTACATCCCACTTCCCAGAGTCTCCCAACAGGAAGCTCCACATCCAGCTATCCATAACTGTCTAAGAGAGCCATAATTTCCTTCATGTTGGTACTCAGCCTCCCACTCCCAACAAGACAAAGAAAGGAACTTACTAGATCTCAGCAGAGTTCTGTGAGTACTTTTAGGGGTCATTGGAGGTGGAATTGAGAGACCACTAGCAGAGAGAATAGCATTGAAATACAGCCCAGACCCTTCTCTCACTGGGCTGAGAATCGGTGGAGGTGTGTAAGGAGGAGGCTCAAAGTTCCTATCTGAAGGGTGATCTGCAAGGCGCACAGGTGAGCGTAAGTGGCTCTGATATGGAGTGATGTTGGAATAGACTGGAGGGACAATGAAGGTGCCTGCTTTCGGTGGTATGAAGAGTGGCTCAGGTCTTGGGCGCTGCTTTGGTTTCCGGGAAAAGCCCTCCGATTCTTCCTTTGGAACAGCATCTTCATGCTACAAAAAGAAAAATCTTTTTAATACAACCTTCTAAACCAGGGGTTCTCAAAGTGTGGGTCACAGCCTCATTTTGATGGGGTCACTAGGGCAGAAAGCCCCTGCCCAGAGGTCCACAGGCAAAGGGAAGCTGAAGCCCCAGCCAGCCCGCCCACCTCTCTGCAGGCAACTGTGGGCTGAAGCACTGAAAAAACAAACAAACAAATACAGGTCAGGTCTCGCTGTTGAAGATGACCTCCGTCTTTACCTCAGCCACACAGAGCCCCACTTCAAGGATTTGTGTTCATCAATGCAAGCTCACCCCTCCCATTAGGTGCATACTTATTTTTTAACTACTGGATATAAAGATTGTCTTGTGATTGTATTGTGCATTAAAATATTTAGTGGCTACTTTTTCTTGATACGGCCTTGTAATGCATTTTTTAATTTAAAATACTAACTATTCTGAGTAACACAGGGTACAGGGATCGTGCAGTAATTTTTCTTGTCAGAAGCGGGTCGCGGAGCAATGAAGTTTGAGAAACGGTGATCTAAACACTAAATTGTATTTTAATGATGCCTTCAGATTGTTTAAAAAATTTCAGTGAGATGACATGCTCAGTGCACTGCAGGATAGGAGCTGGCTAGGGCTGCTTAAGAGGCACTGCATGCAGCCCTAAGGGGGGGGAGGGGGGGCGGCGCAACTATTATTCAGCGACAACACTTCTGGTAGATTATAAAGTTGCATTTACAGGCTCCAGACAGAGGTCCAGTCTGATGCTGTGTTAGAAAGATGGTCATGAAGGGGGAAGATGGGATTTTAACAGAACTCTGACACACACAGATGACCCCACAGGGTGAGAGGAGGAATGAGTCACTTTGAATGATAGAACAGAGGAAAATCCAAGGGTCTTTTCTCAAAAGTCTGCAGCTGCTTAGAAACTATATCCTATTTGTCATCTCTCCAGCCAGCAAAATTATCCACTATAATTCTTTATCTCAATCTCTCTCTTCTGGCTAGATGCAATATTAAAATAAATGAATAAAAAGTAGATATTGAGGGAACCCCACCAAGGGATTCTTATAACATCATGGTAGCCATGTGAACAAAGGTCCAGTCTGGGACTTAGAACCCAAAAATAGGCACATAGTTTTACAACTCAAAGTTACCTGTGCATGAATGGTAAAAATGCCATTTAGCAGAGCTATGCTCTAAATAAGGGAAGATCACTTGAATAGAGCAAGCTTCCAACAGCAAACACATTATTTACTCAGAGACACATTGTTTACCTTCATTTCCTCTAACCTCCAGACTTTTTGTGGGCAGAGATTAGCCATCAGATGGCAGGGGTGCACATAAAAAAATCCAACCCTCTACATACAGGACTCAGATATGGTCTCTGGATCAAATTCAGCCAAAAGATCAGGTGCCCCTTTCAAGTTTAGGAGACTCAAACTACTCATTCACAATTAAAAGTTGTTTCAACAGAAAGGATGAAGCTGGGCACATAGATCCAGCAGACTTCAGTCTCCCTAGGTCTATTAACGTGACCATACCTGGACTGAGGTTTCCATGTTGGAGCTGCGATTGGACCTTCTTCGGGTGACTATCACAGAGGGTTTGCGTTCAGAAAGACCTCGATCATTTGCCAGCACCCTCTGGAGTTTCCCTTCCTCACCCTTTTCCTTCCCAATAGCTTGCAAGTCGAATTTCTTCACTGGCACAGACACAGGCATGATTAGAGGAACAAGACTGCTATCTTCCCGGGGTCTCTTGGAGGCTTGTGGAGAACTGGCAAATTCCAAAACACTTTTGGCTGCTGCAGGTGCTGCAGCCACCACATTCTTCTTCTCTTCTGAAGTATCCAATTCCTGAAGACAAGAAAAAAATCATCCCACATGCACCTTAAAAGTTTTAAATCACCCACCTTTTAATCAGACAATATGTCACTTTCAATCTAAATCTCTTATTTCAGGGTTCCATGGTATTCTCAACATATCATTCTCTTAGCTGGAAAGTACTCAGAACTACAATACCTGGGAAAAAGGATACTTTATCTGAATGATCTTCCAAAGTTGGCAAAACTACTTTAGAGTTGTCCCATTTATTTCAACTGGCGTTAGAAACAGTATCGACTACTCTCTTGATCCTTCATTCCCACATCCATAGTTTTACATTTTGTTTTCCAGATTGACTTAAGCCCTGCACATAACTTCCCCAATAAGCACATGGGGAAGTATTTTCATTATTTTGGGAGCATCTATATATTGCAGTTCCAAGTGTCTGACTTTTGATCCAAATTGCTGAACTGTAATATACCTGCTTTCCCTGGTTCTCCCTCTTCTTTGAGAACTCACATCATTGAATTTCTTGACCAAAGAACTAAACTGACTTTTGTACTATACTTTATCCAGTGGAAATGTACCTGAATAAATAAATGAATAAATAAACCTCTTTCATCAGCTCTGTGGTCTTCTACCCTTCTTATATATGTTCTTTGCATAAGCTACAACAATCAGGTAGGTGCCTTTTGGATTTGTGCTCAGTAGGTTTTCTGATCAGTGGAAAGGAGTCAACAGTGGAAGCAGCATCTTATATTGTGGGACAGAAAACCACTGGACTAAGGAGAGCGGGGGAGCAGACCACACTCCCACAAACAAACATATGCCTTCTCTCTCTCACATGCATCCACCCACTGATCCACTGTAGTTAACCCCTTAAAAATGTAGGGTTCATTAGCCCCAGACTGATAGCTTTGAAAAATCTCATCTTGAATGTATAAAATTATCTAGAAGAGTGGGGTGTACAGAATCCCTTCCATTTGGGCCACTGTGGAATCAAACCCTTTTCACTGCTCATTGGGAAGAACAGACAGAATCGTTCATAAATATTGCTCTCTTTTGTCCTCAAGTTGCTAACCATGGCAATATGCAGGGGTGAAATTTCTTGTTTCAACGGTCAAATTCTATTTGATCTCCCCAAGCCTTTTCTTAAGTACACAACCAGATCTCTCTAACTGCACTCACCATGCTGGTGATCAGATTGCGTGTAATGCAGCTCTACTTGGATAAGTATAAGCATATTGTGGGTGGGAGGGCAATGGATAAGCAAGAGTACATATTTCACATTGCTAACTACTCCCCAGTTTTCTACCAAGCGTGCTAACAAGTAACTTCCTCAATAGGAATGGCACAGCAAGGAAAAGGTGATCATGTTAACAAGGTCGATTAACTAACTGATGAAGGTTTTTGTTGGTCTTCTGTGGAACAGATTTAGCAGCGTGTGTGCACTTCCTCTGACTGCTCACAAAAACTGAATAAACTACACATCCCTGTATAGAGTGGATAGGCAAACCAACCACTGAGCAAGCAGGAGATTAAGAGGGGGAAATGGCAAAAAGGAAATTTTTTTATTTTCCTTGTCACTGTTCTCCAATACACCGCTGCAAAGACCGTTATATATCCTGAAATCCATGCTTTGTTCCCCACCACCTCCACCCCATTCAGCAATGAAGTCTTCAGAGAAAAGGATTCATAGATTCTAGGACTGGAAGGAACCTCGAGAGGTCATCGAGTCCAGTCCCCTGCCCTCATGGCAGGACCAAATACTGTCTAGACCATCCCTGATAGACATTTATCTAACCTACTCTTAAATATCTCCAGAGATGGAGATTCCACAACCTCCCTAGGCAATTTATTCCAGTGTTTAACCACCCTGACAGTTAGGAACTTTTTCCTAATGTCCAACCTAAACCTCCCTTGCTGCAGTTTAAGCCCATTGCTTCTTGTTCTATCCTTAGAGACTAAGGTGAACAAGTTTTCTCCCTCCTCCTTATGACACCCTTTTAGATACCTAAAAACTGCTATCATGTCCCCTCTCAGTCTTCTCTTTTTCAAACTAAACAAACCCAATTCTTTCAGCCTTCCTTCATAGATCATGTTCTCAAGACCTTTAATCATTCTTGTTGCTCTTCTCTGGACCCTCCCCAATTTCTCCACATCTTTCTTGAAATACGGTGCCCAGAACTGGACAAAATACTCCAGTTGAGGCCTAACCAGCGCAGAGTAGAGCGGAAGAATGACTTCTCGTGTCTTGCTCACAACACACCTGTTAATACATCCCAGAATCATGTTTGCTTTTTTTGCAACAGCATCACACTGTTGACTCATATTTAGCTTGTGGTCCACTATAACCCCTAGATCCCTTTCGGCCGTACTCCTTCCTACACAGTCTCTTCCCATTCTGTATGTGTGAAACTGATTTTTCCTTCCTAAGTGGAGCACTTTGCATTTAAACTTTAAATTTAAATTTAAACTGTATTAAACTTCATCCTGTTTACCTCAGACCATTTCTCCAATTTGTCCAGATCATTTTGAATTATGATCTTTTACCTTCCCATGTGAGGGATTCACTGTAAGACCAGTCTAAGCAAGCTTGGAAGAGAACATAGCTCTCAATTATGCCCCTTAGTTCTTGGCCTCCTATTGCCTCATCTCACCATGTGACATGATACTATGCAGCTTATGGCTATGGAACACTAGAGGGAGCAATGGAGTGATTGCTCTTATCTCTTATTCACCAAAAGATAGCGTGTCTTCCCCAACAAGTCCTACAAAGGCTCCTACAGGCCTTTGTCCTATAGGTTAGCCAGATTTCTTCAGGGCTGTCTCAATTTGGAATTTTAAAAATTTATTTCATTTTTTTAAAAATATTTTTCTGTGAGGATTAGTCAAGAGAGGCAGATTTTAAGAAAGAGGTCAGGTGAAACAGGCCATAAGAAACCAAGCCAAGTAGATTTAAACCTGTTATTCTAAATTCTTGATCAGCTTGAATAGCTAGCTATATTTTATTTTGAGGGCCTGGGTTAGGAGTTTTATTCAATACCAGTGGAGTAAATTACACTGCTCAGGTAACCGCACTGCACTATGAGATCACTCTCATACATGTAAGAGTTTCTGTAACCGGGTCCCGTCCCCCACCCCGCTACCATTCCGGAGCTGACTCTGCAGTAGTATACTCTGTCTCTCTTCGATTAGGTCAAGTATCAGGGGGTAGGGTGTTAGTCTGTATCCACAAAAACAACAAGGAGTCCGGTGGCACCTTAACGACTAACGGGTTTATTTGAGCATAAGCTTTTGTGGGTAAAAAAACATCCGAAGAAGTGGGTTTTTTACCCACGAAAGCTTATGCCCAAATAAATCTGTTAGTCTTTAAGGTGCCACCGGACCCCTTGTTGTTTTCGATTAGGTTGACTTCCCACACGTTTTTTCAGGATGTGATATGGTATGGGGGCTATTTTAGAAATGCTATTTTGGTCAGGATGTATCCCTTACCTTGTCATTTTGAAGAGAAGCCAGCTCAACAGCCTTTTGTGCCAGAGTTAGCAGGTTGGCCTCTTGAGAAACACACCGTTTTCTTCGGGTGCTCTGGATCACACCACCTCTCACCCCCACAAAGTCATTAGTTCTCGGAGTGCTTTCTTCGGTCATTGCCACTTGCTTCTCCCCATCTCTGCTATTATAGGATGTGGCCGGCCTCTCTGTGTCAGGCTGGTTCAACTCGTTACTACTCAGGGTCTCCTTTTGTCCTAGGTGTGTTCTCGTGGGCTGTGGATAGCTACCCTTGTTGTGGCCCAGAGCTTCAGTCTCATGCTGAAACTGGAGTCCTTGCTGCTGTGGTTGCCAGTGATGCAGGAACAGATTGCTAGCTTGTTCCTCTACTGGTTTAGAAGCCAATATTTCTCCTGAAGAAGCGGATGGCAAAATGCCTTCCTTGGAGAGTCTCCTTGATCTCCTAGGAAAGGGTATCTGGGTCTGAGGTAGCACAGTCTGTTGGTTTTGCTCTGTTAGGGCTTTCAAGAGTTCCTGGTTCCTCTCCGGTTGCTGGTACTGGTGGGCCACCATATGATGCTGGGGTGCTGTTGCTGCCACATGGGGCTGTGCTATAGAAGCAGCTTGCTGGAGGTTGAAGGCTTGCGTGGTGGCCTGTTGCTGCTGTTGTGGGTAGAAGTTTTCAAACAGTTGCAGCTGAGGAAGAGACTGTTGTTTCTGCTGGGTAGTAAAGACTGGGTTGGAGGAAGCTGGGGCTTGTTGAAAGACATGTAACAATTCAGGAAGGCCTTGCTTCTGGCCTTGGTGACCGAATGCAAGCTGGAAAGGCTGTAAAGGTAGAGTCTGATTCTGCTGTTGCTGCTTCTGCATCTGGTGATACGAATTCATTTGCGCTTGCTGCCTGATTAGTGCTTGTTGTTCCAGCTGACGCTTCTGGGCCATCATCTGCTGAACAGCAGCATCTCCATATATTTCTAGCTGCTGCACCTCCATTTCTTTTTCCTGGCTTCTTTTCAGAGCTTCAGGATGGCCATAGAAACCTGGGGCACTGGCATTGTGGTGGACCCCTTTCTGATTGCCCCCATAGACCACACTGTGGTTCCATGCTGCAGGTGAAGGCTGCCAACTGGAATCAATCCTCTCAGGCAACCTGTTCCCCATCAATGAGTTCTGCCATTTGACAGCAGCCAGCTGCTGAGACATCATCATGGAATCCCCCCTATCTTGAGTATAAACAACAGAGTTCATCAAGGCAACATTGTTGGGAGCACCAGTTAAACCCCCTGCTTTAGAAAGCTCCATAGTTTGTGAAGCAGGTATTTCCCCTCCGTGTCCATAGTACTGTCCTTCCTTCAGCTGCTGTTGCAGTTCTTTCGATGGCACAGCTATATCCTGCTCATTAAAATATGCAATCCGTTTCCCAGCCCTCTTGTTTGAAGACTTTTGTTGAGCCTGAAGATTCATGGTTCAGTCTATTCCCAGTTACACACACAGATTTACAACCCACCCATCTCAGAGACTGGGGGAAGAAAAGACACCAAACAGTTCACTTTCCCATCCAGTTCCAGTTTCGTACAAGTCCAGATGGAAGTGCCTCCACCTCCTTTTCCTCTGTGCGCCTTTCCCTTTCTTCTTTCTGCTCTTCTTCTCTGCAGTTCAGAGGATGCTGGAGTCCACCTGATCACAATGCCTGAAACAGAGAATGAGCATCAATGAGTCACCAGTAAGGAGCACAAAACAGCAATAGGACATCAGATGGCATATACACCCTCAGAATCAGCAAACAGTAAGGTGTGTGCCAGTCTCTCCTTCCAAAAAAATCATGACCAGGAAAATCTTGTCCCATGGGGAATGGAGTGGAGGAAGATAAAATAGATCTGGCCCTCTGTAGAGTCTAACTGATTTATCCCACTCAAAAAGAAATAAAAAACAGAGTACTTTTGCACAACAAGAACAGCAGTTGCAAACAGCACTTCTGATTTCAATAATGAACACTTTAGCTCAGGAGTGCCCCAACTTACGGCACGCAGGCCGCACACGGCTCACCACAACATTTCATAAGGCCCGCGTCCTGCTTCAACACAATATACTATCGGCCAATTCATCAGTGTTTTGTCGTCATGTTTACATCATTTTAGTTTATCCAAGTGTATAAATAGACAATACTATACTTAGAAACAAACTATCTAAATACACGTGAAACAAAATGAACTTAAAACATAAATCAAAACAGGTGACTTTTAAAATATGTAGGATCTGTTTGGCTCACACAAGATTGCGTTTAGGTTTATGTAGCCCTCTCCTTTGTAAGATGATCGGGCACCACTGCTTTAGCCCACTCTGAAGCCTTTTCTGTTTAACATTCCCACCTTCCTCCCATCAAGCCATTGATTTTTATTTAATTTCTTTCTTGTGAGCTGATCGATCTGCTTTTAATTCAAACCCTGAAAAAATAACGATGACTTGCTAAAACTAAAAAAGGCAAACAATTTAAATTATCTCAGGATTCCCAAATTTCCTCTCTGAGATGGTTTAAAAAACAACAACAAAAAACAACACCAAAATCTTCAGCTGAACATAAAGGAAAGGTGCTCCATTCAATAATGGGAGAGGAAGGGAAGTAGCCAGTAGCTGTATTGTGGAGAAATCATCTTGCTTCTGCAGCAGCCTATCAGCCAACAAATCCCTTAACAGCTCACTACAGGCAGGACCTGCCCAACCTGCTGTACTCTCAATGTCTTTTGCAGCAGTTGGAAGTTGCTATTTCTGCTAAGGGATTTCACACTGAATAGTGGTTCATGAAGAGTCTGGAGGCACCTTTAACGATCTTCAGACTAAATATCTGTCAGTATACAACAGGAAAAGAAGGTCCCTCAAGCACATGAATACACATAATCAAGGATGAAAAGCCACAATAAAGGAAGCCATCTTCTATGGCACATACTCCAGAACGCTCATGGACTGGCACATTCTCTTAAAATGTGTGCTATTAATGACAGTAATGCACCTTAAGCCTTGGATAAGAATCTTATTATTATCTTAAACTTAAATAAATAGAAATACCAGCTCCCAGGTAATGAGGCTATCCCAAACCTAGATATCATGCCATGTCATCAGTATTCTCATAGACTCATCCAGTAAGTCACATTTTACAGAAGAATTATTTCTGAAATGTTTTAGATTTAAAATAATAAATAATAATAATATTATTTGTATCTATCCACCTACAAAGCCAGTCTCTCTTAGCGAACAATCTAACTGTTCAGACCTCAGAGGGAGAGAAAATGCTAATAAATGTTATAATCTCTAAAATGATCTAGAGCAAGTTAATAAAGCCATGATTCCAAGATAAAAAAAAACCTTGGGGCCTACCAGGACAAGAAGTGCCATAGATCCCATTGGAAAGGTAGGAATCTTCACATTCCAATAAGAAATAGCAACCATTTCTAGCTCTCACGAGTCTTTTTGATGGGGTGGGGAATGGACAGGAAGGCAGGGAAGAGATGAGGAAATTCTGCATTTGGAAGGGAAAAGAAGAACAGTTATGGCTAATGGTGTAAACATTAAAAAAAAATAAAAATTTAAAGTATTTAAAATGGCAGCTGTTTGAAACTTAGTTTTGGAATTTTACTAGTAGTCCTGGGAAGATGGGATTAGTGGGCAAAATGCGAGAGGCAGTGAAAGATGCTCAAAAAAAACCCTATCATGTGGATATTACTACTACATATGGGATATGATGGTGCTTTTACTGTATTTCTTTTTTTTAAATTATTATACACACTATTTTTAGAAATGATTCTTATCTACCCTGTATTTTTAAATGATTTAAATCAGATCTTAAATTTAAATATTTCCTTTTTAAAAATAAACCTGTTAAAATTAAATTAGAATTCATGACTACCTATATGAGGTCTAAATTTACTATCATTTATTAAAATAATTGTAATAAATTAAAAATAAGCAGAATCAATAAGCCCACCTCAAATTTAGTAATGAATTAGTAAGAAAGGACTTAAAGTCTGCATTTTTATACATAAAATCAGAGGAAAGCGTTTAACTTTTGAGGTCAAGCTTTATAAATATGGTATATAATATGTCATATACTACATTAGATATGTACATCATCTTCAGTCTTTACAACTGGAGTCAGTGCTGGTATTTACTTTTTCCCAAAGGTCAGTATTTTCAGTTGCTTAATGGAAAATATAATAGCTTAAATAAATACTCGGTCATTATTTATGTTAAATAGAAGGAAGAGGCCCCAGGAAGAGGGTAAATTTGGACCATATCCTTTGTGTATGCTCAGTCTATTTGCAGGATGGTGGGGACTCCACCTGCTTATACAGTCTACATCACACAAACACCAGTGAACAACATATGGCCAACTCACGGTTTGCACAGGACACGTAAGCATACAGAACCCAAGTCCTAGATTCCAGTTCAGCCCCTCATTCCTGGCCTGTGCTGCAAAGGTTGATCTGCGTTTAACAGTTTTGAGGACAAATACATGGAGTCTCTTGGGGGTAGAAACATTTATTTGCAGTTGCTCTTTACATTTCCCCACCTCCTTCCCATTGTGAAAAGTCTGAATGACAGCCCACAAACGGACTCTACTATCTGGCTTGCACAGTGACCACAACCTTCCTTTTACTATCAAAGAGAAATGAATGATGATTGCGGCAAGTTGAGAACTGTGCTCAGTGTGGTGGATTTTTTGTTTGGTTGGTTTGGGGCATTGCTAAAATAAGATTCACCAAAGTTCAAAGCTCCCACCTGTGGAGCTGAATTGGTTGTAGAAACAGCGAGGAAGAGCAGGAAGCATAGATGCAGACTAGGAGGCCACAATTCCCATAAAATAATGGGAATGGAAAAAAAGTACAGAGGGCTTGGGAGAAGGGAGAAAACACCATTAAACAGTTTGTTTCTTCACTAACATGCTTCCACGCTCAATAATATTTAACATTTAAATGGTGTATTTCATCCCAGAGAATCACAAAGCGCTTTACAAACCAACACACAATTTATACTCCATCCAGGATCACTTCAACCACTACAGAAAAGCAGCCTTCTTTGGGATGGCAAGGAAGCAAATGACACACACACACACGTCGTGCTGTGTAAGGGAATTCTTGAGCAAGGAAAACAGGGCCATCTCTTATGGAGTCTGCCATGGGATTCTTAAAACCCACACAGAGCAGACAAGACATTTTCATTATTATTAATTAAAGACCCCAACAACAAGGTGCAATAAAATATTTTATATATTAAAAACAGACATTAAACTGGATGTTCCCCTCTGCCCAAGGTCCCGTAACCTGAATCTCCTCAAACTTCACATGGCTGCAGAGTAGATTTTACAACTGGGAAGGGGGAGGCAGGCACAGGATTTATGCAACGTCTACCTTCAATCTAGACCAAGCTTGGCTTCCCTGCAAGTGGAATCACGGCTTGCTGTTTCAGTGAGAACTGACTCACTTCCTCTGCCTGTTTTATTGCTGTTCTCTTCCCTCCTCCTACTCCTTCACCCTGGCCATAAGCAATGGAACTCTGCCACCTAGTATGACAGAGGCCAGGGCGTTCCTTCCTTCACCTAGCACAAACTCTCTCAGCTCATTTTCCAATCCCCTTTGGACAGCACAAAAATAACTCCAAAAGAAATGAGAGACACAGGAGATGGAAAAATTCTCTTTTTAAAATCCTATCAACACACAATGTAACTAGCCAAACATGTTCAGTGAAACCCTGAAAATCCACATCCCACAAGATAAGAGATGCTTTAAAATGGAACCCAGGCTGCAAACATGAACACTCCTGGACAAAAGTAATAAATGTACATTGCTTAAGAGTATTAGTGTTATTTTCCCCTTTGCTTTCTGCAGAATTGCTACAAATTTAGCAGCACTGTTTAACTACAGTGTGTAAGGTTATACAAATAATAGTGCCTTATGATACTACTATACCTTCCAGAGCAATTGCAAAATATTTGTTTGGGGGGGGGAAAATCCAATTCCTTTTCAGTTTTCCTTCCTTTGTCCTTTTTGAATTCCTATAGTACTGACTATTCAAATCTAGCATATTGTTATCTGTATGAATTCATCTAAAACCTTAGCAGTTTCCTGTCCTCTTGCTAATGTTCAACAGACTGTTCTCAAACCAGATACCTGCCTCCCCTACTTGTTCACTGGTTTAGAATCTCTTGTAGAATTTCTCTTTCTGAATTGCACTTACTTTAGTTAGAACATCTAGCAAACCCTTCCTATTTCTTTTTCACCTGCTTCAGAAACCATCTATCAAGTGTATCAGTTATTTTTAAGCAATAAATGAAGAAAATCCTTCAGATCTCAGGTTCTCTCTTACAACGTGATCAAGGCATGAGATTTTAAAAGATTTGTTGCTGACTGCAACAGATTTCAAAGCTTGAGGACCTCAATCTTGGAAGGCGAAGGGGGTGTTGCAGTGAAAGAGAGCGGGGGAAAAACCAAACACCATTGCTCTGCTTTGCATCATCTTCCCAATGATTCCTCCAGTCATGCAATACAGTGAAGTGAGAAACTGGAGGAAATATAGCTGGCTAAAACCCAATCCAGAGGGAATATTGATGTGCAAGGGAAGTCTTTTTTTGGAGACAGATAAAAATTTGTTCTCACCCAACACTGAAGGTATCTGACTTAAATATGGTCAGGTTGTACTCTGGGTTCCATTCAGCTCCTCATCACTCCTAAAAGCCCTGAAAGCTGCAATGATCAGAAATGCCCTATACCTTCTTAAACTAGCCAAACATCTACTAATGAACTTCTACCACAAACCCAAGGGGCCACCTGGAACATCACATCCTCCTCAGCAGGGTCAACCAGAGGAAACACATCCACTCCACTGGTCCACACTCTGCATAACCGCCAGTCAAATTTTGCTTTCAGTTCAAGATCCTTGGCCTTTTCCAAGCCCTGTATGCATAACACACCCCAGATTATCTCACGGACTGTCTCTCCCTCCACCTTGCTCTCTTGACCCAGCTTTGTGTTAGTATGCCCAGTTTGGGACAGTTGCCCTGCAGTCATTGTTCAACTAAGAAAGACTCCTCAAGTCCCACTTTCCTGGAGGCTCCCAAGGGTGGGAATCTATACTGATAGTACTCAAAATAGAGAGATTTATTTGGCATTGGAGCTCTTTGAATAGATCACTTCAGATACACAATCCCGACCCTCCATCCCCCTTTCTTTGGAGTCTATATTAGAGACTATATTTTGAGAAAGTGGTAGGAATTGAGGGCTTGCAGGGCCCTTATAAAGGGTTGCATTGTTCAGGTTACAGTTTCCTCTTTTCCTCCTGGGAATTAGCATGCCTTGTCTAAGGTGCTCTAAAAACCTGGCAGTAAGAGATTGGAGTTCTCAGTGAAGCACAAAACAGTACCACCAAGGCAGCTTTCCATTTGCAAGTCTGAACCTTAAACATACTGAGTTTACATATCTCCTGTGCCTTGGAGGCGGCCATAAGGAACACTACCCATGAGCTGACAGACAAGGAAAGACTGTTTAAGTTGTATCTTCCCAAAAGAAAGTTGACCCTGTACTTACAAAGTGTGGCTCCAATCTGCATCTACCATACAAACGCATTTAGTATAGTGGCCCATTGTGCAGACACAGGGTAAGGCCTGGTAATGAGACCTTCAAAAATAGCTGTCTCAGATAAACAAAAAAGACCTCTATTAACGTACATGGTAACTCTCCAACTCTCTACTTGCCCAGGCCTTGGCTTTTGTTTTTCCATTATTAGACGAGGCCCTTGTGTATGCAGAAAGTAATAGTATGTGGTCTGGAGATGTACTTAGCTGGAAAAGAGAAGCAACAAACATCAAAATGGTAATACAACAATTATGAAAGAAGGTCAAAGGTGACCGGTAAAAGGGAAAAAAGCGACTTGTGTCTCTGTATTGTTCAAAGAGGGATTGAAAGGTTGTCAGAAGAGTACACACACACACACACACACACATATATATATAAGAAATTTAGGTCTTGTCTACTTTGGAAGACCACGGTGACTGGAAAACTAGTGAAGTTACAACATCACAAAAATCAAAAGACTGAAACTGAGTTATTAAGAAAGGAAGGGAATTGTTAAATTTTATTTAAAACTTTGTTTTTTTTAATAGACAGACATACTTGGGAGAAAGAAATCTATTTGCTAAAGATTAAAACACCCTGCACCTTCAATTAAGGTATGAGAGCTCACAAATCACATTCAAGATTCCTCCAGGAAAAACAAAAACAACAAAGAATTAGATTTTATATTCCTAACATTTCTGAAGTTAAAAAAAAAAACAATACATAAATAAACCTTACAGGCCTTTTTTTATACACAATAAAGCAGCACAAAAGATCCTTTGCAGACCATCTTTAAAATAATAATAATAATCTATAGCTTAAGATGAAGCAGGTCTATGTTCAGACTGTAGCATCTTTGCTCCCAACTGGCAGCTTCCACTGCTGAGCTCTGTTGCCCCAATGACTAAGCAGGCTCCCCTCCCTGATGTCTGGGGATGACCTCATATCATCATCATGTCAGTTAACTTTTTTTTTTTTTTTCCACATTTCTCCACAAGAGTCATCCTGCAGTTGCATTAGGACAGGTTTCTGCAACATATTGTTAAGTGTACTACTCTTCTGAGCAGCAGCATAGAACGCCTCTGGCTGGTAACTGCTGTGGCATACAGCAGTGGTTCTCAAACTAGGGCCGCCACTTGTTCAGGGAAAGCCCCTGGCGGGACGGGACGGTTTGTTTACCTGCTGCATCCGCAGGTTTGGCCGATTGCAGCTCCCAGTGGCCACATGGGGGCTGCGGGAAGCGGCGGCCAGTACGTTCCTCGGCCTGTGCCGCTTCCTGCAGCTCCCATTGGCCTGGAGCGGCAAACCGCGGCCACTGGGAGCTGCGATCGGCCGAACCTGCGAACGCGGCAGGTAAACAAACCGACCCGGCCCGCCAGGGGCTTTCCCTGAACAAGCAGCGGCCGTAGTTTGAGAACCACTGGCATACAGCATATGCAGGAACCAGCCCCCATGCCATGCTCCCATACCTCTTAGTGTCTGAGAGTGCTATGTGGTACTGTTTGTACAAAGGATGGAGAAAAGGCAGGATTTAAAGTTAGTGAAATTAAGTCGAAGACTGTCAGCTCCTGACACATCTGGGTCAACTATTCCACATACTAGCAGCCCCTCCAGGTGAAAAATACCCTTCACAAAGCTTTTCTTCAGAGGACTTCTTTTCTATAACACATTAGTCTTGTACTTCTCATTATACTTTTATTAGTATTTTAAACTTCTAACGCATTTTTCTTGCTACAGGATCCCCCACCAAGGAACTGTGCACTATATGAACACATAGCACCAATGAAACATTGCAACTTTTGGAGTGGAGGGCAGTAAACAACCAGGATACAGCACAGTATTGGGGACAGGGAAGAATTTTAGTCAAGGACTGTCCATCAACTTATTGTGAGCTGCATTCCTCCCTCCCTCCCATACCCAAAATACAAGGACAAAGAATATCCTAGGCACACTCTCAAGAAGAGCTCAAGAACCCCCTGTACCTGATATGGGCAGAAAGGACAGAGAGGAAGGTTATGTGATCAAACAACAAAATACTGGGAGCTGCAGGAAGCGGCACAGGCCGAGGAACGTACTGGCCACCGCTTCCCACAGCCCCCATGTGGCCACTGGGAGCTGCAATCGGCCAAACCTGCGGATGCAGCAGGTAAACAAACCGTCCCGTCCCGCCAGGGGCTTTCCCTGAACAAGTGGCGGCCCTAGTTTGAATAATTGTGTTGTTCTACCAGTAGCGGGACAATAGACAAGCATAAGAGGGAAAAACTAAGATTGACATAGAATTACAGAATATTTCTAGACCTTAACATTTAGATTTTTTAAACTACAACCTTATTATTTAATGTCCATATTTTTATCCTAATTAAAAGGCTTTTTCACAATTTTCTTCTTTAAATGCACACTATTCTAATAATAATATTTCACATGAATAGACCTTTATTTCCAACATGAATTCTATTTTGGAAGGTTTTGCCTGGAAATTTACTATTGCACCCGGTTCCTCTTAATTTCTTTAAATACTGTTTTCCATTTAACAATATCTCTCTCTACCATTTAATATGCCAAGTTCCTGACCTCACATTTTGTAATGCCATGAAACTCTATTTTCCAGCTCTTCTGTTGAGAGCCTCCCTGCAGTTTTATGGTCTTCTCACTTTCACCTGCTGTTCCACCCGTATTTGGCATCATAAGGAAATTTAAATTCTATGCATTATTGATCCGCTTTAAGATGTTTTGCATACAACTATTAGATCAGTGGTTTTCAAACTTTTTAGGCTACATACCCCTTTCTAAATTCTAAATTCTAAATAATGTAGTCTACTGCAGTGGTTCTCAAACTAGGGCCTCCACTTGTTCAGGGAAAGCCCGTGGCAGGCCGGGCTGGTTTGTTTACCTGCCGCGTCTGCAGGTTCGATTGATCGCAGCTCCCAGTGGCTGCGATTTGCCGCTCCAGGCCAATGGGAGCTACGGGAAGCAGCGCAGGCCGAGGGACATACTGGCCACCCCTCCCCCCGCCCCCTCATTGGCCTGAAGCGGCGAACCGCGGCCATTGGGAGCTGCGATCGGCCGAACCTGCGGACACGGCAGGTAAACAAACCGGCCCAGCCCACCAGAGGCTTTCCCTGAACAAGCGGCGGCCCTAGTTTGTGAACCACTGGTCTACTGCATACACCCATCTGAGATAGGGTCATAATATACCTATGAAAAAAAGGTCTATAACACGATCCATTGTCTGCCATTACAGGATTTTTCTCACGTACCCCCGACAAGAGCTCGTGTACCTCTAGAGGTATGTGTACCCAGTTTGAAAACCACTGTATTAGATAGAAGGCCCCAATACTGAGCTATGAGAGATGCTGTGTGGCTTCTCCTCAGAAAAGTGGATGAAGTATAGGGTGCAGAAAATTACAATAAATAGTAGTAGGTCATCCTCTATTTCACCAAGCTCCTCCATTTTACAAATTATTTCATGCAATACTTCATCAAAAGCCTTGCTAGGATCTAACTAAAATGCCTCCATTGCCTTATCCACATCAATTTTCTTTGTCAGACCCTTAAAGAAACTCTATCAGATTAGTCTGATGAGATTGGTTTCTCATTAAATCCCCTTGCTGGCAGCTGCTGAGCTTACTGCTCTCCTCTTTAAGAAGTTCAATTTCTTTGTCTCTAATGAATGAATCTAAAAATTGTTCCTGGAATCAAAATCAGATGTACCAGGCTACACAGTTCTCTGCTTCCCTTCTAAGACAGAGTGGTTGCCTCAGATTCAACCTTTCTCCAGCCTTAATAATTAGCACTTCAAAGTGCTTTTTATTAGGGGATCTCAAGGCATTCATGACATGTGGGTAAAGTATCATGACCCACATTCTACTGGATGAGAAACTAAAGACAGAGGGGTTAAGAGAGATCAGTGGCAGAATCATGAACAGTAAAAAGTCCTGACTATTAATCCCCTGCTCTATATACTATAAAACACTCCCTAAATTTACATACATAGGTAAGTATTGAAATAACTCTAAAAGACAATAAAAACTATGTGATTTTTATTTAAGTCACTTTTATAGAATCACAGAAATATAGGGCTGGAAGGGACCTTGAGAAGTTATCTAGTCCAGCTCCCTGCACTGAGGCAGGACCATATAAATCCAGACCGTCCCTGACAGCATTCATCAAACCTGTTCGTAAAAACCTCCAATTACAGGGATTCCATGACCTCCCTTGGAAGCCTATTCCAGAGCTTTTAGCTGCAAAGTTTCTCCCAATATCTAACTTAAATCTCCCTTTCTGCAGATTAAGTCCATTACTTCTTGTCCTACCTTTTGTGGACATGGAGAAAAACTGATCACCGTCCTCTTTATAATAGCTCTTAATATAGGTGAAGAGAGTTATTAGATCCTTCCCCCTCCCCTCAAGTCTTCTTTTCTCAGGACTAAACAACATGCCCAGCTTTTTTTTTTTTTTTTTTTTTTTTTTTTTTTTAACCTTTCCTCATAGGTAGGGTTTTCCCAAACCTTTTATCATTTTTGTTGCTCTTCTCTGGACTCTCTCCAATTTGTCCCCATCTTTCCTAAAGTGAGGCACCCAGAACTGGACACTACTCCAATTGAGGCCTCACCAGTGCCCAGTAAAGCGGAACAATTACCTCCTGGGTCATATGTATGACACTCCAGTTAATACACCCCAGCTGTAGAATATCGTATAGCTGAGCAATGAGCCTTAAGTGATGAGGGTGGGGCTGTTTACACAAAGCAGATAAAAGTAGCCTATGTTGGTGTTGAAGGGGAATAATAGACTTTAATGCCTCTGACATACAGAGAAAATAGATTGATCCAGGAGCTAACAACAAAAAAGTCACACCACAGTTCATATCCATTGCCTAGCGATTGCGCTCCATGCCACTATATGGAAGACAAAAGGTCAGTTATTTGGTTCAGCTCTCTCCTTTCATGGTCCAGAACCACAAGCATCTGTGGGAACGCAGTAAGAGAGAAAGAGAAGAGGGAATTTCTGTATTTGCTGTTCCCTCTAGCCAGCAAAGGAAATGTAGTTATTTCTGAAAGGAGATCCTTCCAGTCCTCAGGTGCAAAGTTTGTGGCTATGATGTAGGATACCAAGGACTAGGAAGCAAAGCAAGGGAAGACATGACATTCTAAGAGCTCCTACGTGAGAATAAATTAACTCTGAGGGGGTGGGACACACAGACAATACCTGTCAAACTACCAGTGAAGGGAACAAGGTCAACTCCATAAACACACAAGCAGAGTGAAAGAAAAAAAATTAAATCTTCCCATTTTGAAATGGGAACGATTCCCTCATCCATCAACACGAGGGCGAGTGTAGATGCAAAATGTGGCACACTGGTGTTAATTCAATAGCTTTTCATCATTGGAGACTTAGGTTAGGTCATAAGCAGGAAAAATGTTGACATCTCAGCCTGCTGGAGGTTTATCATCATTAAATCACCATCTATTGTGACATACTTGGATAAGAAGTGATGAAGGCAGGCATGGGAAGAATGAACTCTGCAGAGCTTATGGCACAGCCTCTGCATACGTTACACCTAGCCATGAAATCATGGTCTCACAATCACTAAAATTCTACTCCAAAAAACTCTCACACATTTTCAAGTGTTTTCTTGCAAGTAGTCGGTCAACACCAACAGAATTCCTGCAGACTGAACACACCCAGCCTTTCCTCCTACTCACTACCCTCAGACTCCTGAAAGCAGGAAGGACAGCAACACAGCATTCTTTCATATCAAGAAGAGGAGAGGGAAAAATAAACTATCATTGTAAGCAGTGTAAAGTGATCTGGAAGAGAACTGGGTCTATCTTATCCACCCAGTGGGTGGAGCAACAAGACTTGCCGGGGCAATCAGGCACTGAAAATCATACCCTTGTTCAGAAAGCAAAAGAAATTAAATCCTGCACTAAATTATGCCAGCCTCCCAAATGCCTCTTCTCACCTTACCGCAGGCAGCAAAACCTTTCCAACAAATATTTAAAAGGCTTCGGTCTAAAGAGATATGTTGTTCAGGTGCCCAGTGCAACAAAGTAGAGACAACCTAAACTCAACGTGAAAAAGAGACGCTGACTGGCAGAACTGCTTCTAGCTTTCTAAGGGCCCAGTGCAGATAAAATACACAGGACTAGTGTAGGCCTATGGCTGCCATTCCTGACTGAACAGAATAATTTAGGCAACTGCATTAGGTGAGAGTCCTGGAAATCAATAAGGCATTTTGAAAGACAGAGATCAAAGAGAGCCCCCTTGAGAAAATACTGCACAGCACAGAAGGAACTCTCCAGTGCTTGCATATGTTTGGAGGATGACGGTGTAAGGGGAAACAGTTTATGAGAGACAGGCAATATCAAAGGGGAGGAATTAGCATCCAGGAAATGTAACCGCTGCAGCACTGCTGTACATAAAGGCTACATGGCGCTATACCCAAGGTTGCTTTTCATGTATCTGACACATCCTTACTGAAGAAAGTAATGATGCAGTAACTTCTCAAGCAGCCAGAACAGCCACCTGGTGCACCTATTTAAAGATACTATTACCACCCTTCTCATTTCTCCAATCTCACTCACAGCCTGGTAATAAATCAATAAAACCCCATTAAGCAGATGTACCAATCAGGGTCTTTACAGTGATGTTCAGCAGCTCTGTGATGGCAGACAGAGTGAGCAGAAAGCTATCATACAGCAATCTACCTACCCATTTGATATAGGATCTTCAGGAAATCAGAGATTTAAATATCAAGAATATTGCTATAAATGACCAAAACA
Organism: Emys orbicularis; assembly: GCF_028017835.1. Classification (NCBI taxonomy): domain Eukaryota; kingdom Metazoa; phylum Chordata; order Testudines; family Emydidae; genus Emys; species Emys orbicularis. Next base: position 66,477,762 of record NC_088686.1, on the reverse strand, counting down.
AAAAATGAAAGTGAATTTCAATGGAGAATTACTGTTTTGAAACAGGAAGTAAAAGTGATAAAAAAAAATCAATGCAAAAGAAAAAAAAGGATCAAGGATAAACTTCACTTTGATGAACATGAATCGGAATATGGAGAAATTAATATCCTTCTTATTTCTTTTGTTTACATCACATCATGACCCCTCACTTTTGCCCCCTACCAGCAAATGGTGGTGGTGAAGAGAAAGGAAAGCACTGAAAAGGAATTATAAAACACCTGTTTTAATTAGGATGGTTTCTTTTGTTTACATGCAGCTTTTTTTTTTTTTTTTTTTAAATCACAATTCCACCCAAACATGCACTCCAACTGTCATTTTGGCCTATCATTTAACTTTACGAATATGCTTTTATTTACCCATTAACTTCACTGACATATTCCTCATTCCTTCCAAATACTTTGATACATTCTAGCAAAGGGCATGTTATAAAGAGAGAATGCCTGATGGGGTTGGAGGGTCAGAAGAGCAGCAGCTGCACCTCAGAGCAGGCTTTCAGACAACAGCCCTATCCAGAGGACATTCTGTACTTTAAAAGGACATGTCAATGTGCCCTACTCTCATAGTTTTTCTTATACCTGTTTGTAAACTCTGAAATTATTCAAGGTTTGCTTTCCAAAACGCTTTTGGCTTTTATTCTGGTTTTTGGGGGAAGGAAAGCAACAGGAGATGGATTTTAAGAAAGCAGTGCTCCAATGTGCCGGTTCTGAGCTCAACCCACAACAGCAAAGCAGCACAGGAAGCCCTGCACTTGTGACTCACCCCACAAGAACAAAATCAGCATGCATGCAAAGGAAAACAAATTATGTTAGGGAAACATTTGTGTTTCAAGCTTATTACAAAAAATGATGAGGGGGGAAATGATTTTAGAGGTGACAATGTCCTTTCTAGCAGCTGCAGACAATTTAGAACAATTAGCACAAACCAGATCCTCAGTTTAACTTTCTAAGTGATGTTTCCAAAATAACTAAATTGAAATTTTTCCAAATCTTGCAAGATAACAACAACAACAAAAAAGGAGACTGCTGCAAAGCATCAATTTCTTATCTCATAAATAGGGCCCTATCAATTTCATGACCATAAAAAACACGTCATGGATCATGAAATCTGGTCTCCCGCTGTGAAATCTGGTCTTTTGTGTGCTTTTACCCTAGACTATACAGATTTCATGAGGGGAGACCAGGGTTTCTTAAATTAGGAGTCCTGACCCAAAAGGGAGTTACAGGAGGGTCACAAATTTATTTTAAGGGGGATCACAGTATTGCCACCCCTTACTTCTATGCTGCCTTCAGAGCTGGGCAGCTGGAGAGTGGTGGCTGCTGACTGAGGACCCAGCTCTGCACACAGCAGCACAGAAGTAAGGGTGGCAATACCATACCATCCTTACTTCTGCATGCATCAGCATGCAACATTTGGCATAGAAGAGAAAGCAGCCAACATAAACAGGGTTACTGTGGGCAGGAAAGGGGTAGGAGGGAAGGCACAGTCATTTATATGTATGGGAGAACACCACAGTGCAGAATTACACTTCAGTAAAAGTAGGTTTCTGCCATTTGTTTCCTCTAATTACCTAATGTTTGTAAACTGTATTGAAGTTGAGAAGTGCTGTCAGTGCCAAATATGATGACCGATAATACTAAGAAGTAACATGATGTGAAGAAGATTGTGCAGCCTGTGGTGGGGCATGCACATGGAGAAGCAAAGAACTTAAGAACATTGTATGTTCTGAGACTACATGAAGCTAGAAAGTAGCTATTCTGTGCTATTCTTTTCCTGTGGAAATGGGTTAACACTTCTGCTAATTGTAAGGGCTTAGAGCTATTTTAGGCTCTTCTGTTTGGAACTGTCAGGGAAGGCAGTTGCTAGCAACAGAGAGAAATGTTTACTCCAGCGTGCAGGATTTGCAGACAGCTCTATAGTCAGAATGGCAGAGAGCTGGCCAAAATGCTCTCCTTACGCTTGCACTCACATAGCTGACATAGCCATACTTCTTTCACTCAGAGTTTCTTCCCAACCGCAAATAAGCCAGCTGTGGAATTGGACATGCCCAGCAGATATGACCAAGTCACTGTGCCTTTTTGCACCGAGAAAAATATATGCCTGACTTTGCAGGACTGCAGCAGGAATATACACTGCAGGGTAAATCTTTGTCCCTTCTTGACCTTTCCTGTCATCTCGGTCAAGAATAAGAAGCAAGACAGACCTGGGTGTCCACACTGCACGGAGGATCATAGTTTGAATGCTGATCAGATTCCTTCCCCACACAGGGCTTTGTGGAGATGACAGTCTCCTCTGAGGGGCGAGGAGGGAAAGCTGAGGTAACTGTACTTTCCATTACTAGGAGAGTCTCCTACTCGCTGACATGGGTCCAAAATTCCATAGCTGTTAGTCCACAGTAGAGACACTGTTCCAATCATCAGGTAGGCATTAGTTGTTGTTGTGTGGGCCTGAGGTTAGGGCAATGGCTGCGTGGCTAAAAGCACAGAACAAGGTGTCAAGAGATCTGGGTTCTATTCCCAGCCCTGCCACAGACTGTAATCTCAAGTAATCATTTCAACTCCGTTCCTCAATCGGTAAAACAGAGATAATACCTGTCTCACATGGATGTTGTGAAGCTAAATACATTAATGTTTATAAAGTGCTTTGAAATCCGCAGTTGAAAGGTGCTATTATTTTTTATAGCACCCACAAGTATGCTAGGCACTTTATAGTACAAATAGACAGGGATTATTCCCCAGAGTGTAGTCTAATTTTAGACGTGATGCAACAAGTTGGGGGTAATCAAGCAATAGAGAGTAGACAGGTGGAAGGACAAAGGTTACACTAGTAAGATCATACAGTTGCTCATTAGTCATATGTGTATCTTACACCAGGTCTACACTAGAAAATCGTATGGTTTCAGTAATTGTCTTAACTGAACCAACACTGGACACGGTTTGTCCGTGCCTACACTTACAGACAGACAGTGGCCACCACTAATTCAGCTATAATTTAGCAAACAATTGCTAAAATTGGTGCTGTTTCCAAGAGTAGACAAGGTTGTAGCGGTTCAGTTGAATTTTCTAAAACACTTAAATAAATAGTGTAACTTTTTAAAAGTAGTGTGGGGAAAAAAGTCTGAAGGGATTTAGCTGACACGAGGGTACTTGCTGGTAGACTAGAATGTTTGTGGGAAATGTAGACAAAGGATTATCAAGGCTGTCACTTTTAGTAGAGCAAAGGTGTGAGCGAGTGATGCAGTAAGGGGCAAGGTCAGGTAGTTATGTAGGATATTGAATTGGGCAGTGCCTATGACGTGGTCAGGTCAACAGGTAAGAAAGATCATTTCAGTAACTGCATTTTAAAAGCTGTGTTTTAGATGGGCAACCAGCACTGTGGAGGGCAGATTATTAAGAAGTGAATGCTACAAGTTTTAAGCCTTGGAGGTATCTTCCTGGCTCTAGATTCAGAATTCCCCACTTCCTCAACCCCCAAAACAACCCCTTTCCCCCAACCCACACATCTTAAGGGGGGGGAGCGGGAGTACACGACTAGAAGAAGAAAAGAGCAGGTTGGCTGGAACCAAAACTATCAAAAGCAAAGCAAATTTTTGACCAATTCTGTAGCAGCTAATTTGTGTCCTTATTAAACCACATTCTGAATCAACACACCAAGAACTGTGCAAAGGCAATATCGGCCTCAAGCTTATTCAGAAAGTCAGAAGTTTCCTGCAAAACAGACTTACACAAGTGCCAGCAGAGAAAGAAACCACTTGCCCTCCACTTACCAATAATTCAGGAAAGAGTAACATTCTTTACAATTGCATTTGGAACAAATTTTCTCCTACCTGCAAACCTTTGCAAAAAGTTTTAAATCAAGCATCAGGGTGGATAAAAATCAATGAATTAAAAAAAAAATCAGATTTTTTTTTATTTAAATTAGATTTTTTTGATAAAATGCTTTTTGAGGAAAAAACCTATCCAAAGATATTTTTAATTAAGATACACTATAGCTCAAAGATATCTCAACATGGAGTAGGGATTATAAATTCTAATTCTATAGTATGAGACAATATATTCATGTAATGTTTAAGAAAAGTTTTGTAAATGAATTCCAATAGTTCATGGATTAGGGACCCAATTTTATGGGGTTCCAGGGGCTTCTGTATAGATTAATCTTTCTATCTACCCAATGGGACTCAGTGCTCAGTCTAGAAGATACCATCAGAGATGCTTAGTTTTGCAGTTCTCAAACTGTGGATTTGTGTCTCCAGAGAAAACATGCTTGTTAACAGCAAAAATGTTTTTAAATAAATACATAATATATAGAGGTGAGAAATAACGGACCTCAACCCTATTGTCCCTCTGCAAATTTGTGTACACAAGAGTCAACCCCTTACCTCTCTCTAAAAGTGCAAAGTTTCAAAAAGTTTAATAAATAGAAGATTGTTGGGGCGGAATAGATCTGGACAAGGAGAAGAAGTCTGGAGATAAATATGAGAAGGGAGGGACAGGCAGTAGAAACAAAAGTGAAACTGTTTGAGCAGCATATTCCAGCAGTCTTGAGGTCTTTCTGAATGTAGCCTTCACTGATTTGAGATCTACTATACACTAGAAGGGAAAACCTATAATGGCAGCAGGCCCTAAAAGAGACCCAGTTTGGGAATATTTTAATTAAGTTCCTCTACCTGTGGGTAAGATAGGCATGCATGCAAAATGCAAACAGTGCAACAAAGAAATGCAAAGCCTGGTTGCCCGAATGAAACAACATCATGAGAGGTGTTTCATCATCTTCAACGCAGCTTCCTCCTGAGAAGAAAGGAACATGTCTGAATATGCAGGATTTCCAGGTTGGTAACCTTTTTTATTTCATACTTCTTTCTTAAGGACTGCCTGTCTTCCTTCTGGACTATTCTTGAATTCTCACATTGGAGCAAAAAACATAGTTGGTACTCTAAGGTACTATCATTTTAGATGCAGCTGTGATAAAAAAAAATAAATAGCTGAAATAGGCAGATCTTCCTTTTACAATTTCACCTTTAAAGTTGTACTGAGTGTCAGTGAATGCAAAGAGTAATACTAAATGAGTAGTATGGTAATAATAATTAAATAACTGCATTGACTTATTTAGTTTAGGAGAACACATCCTCAACATACAGGATTCTGAAGACTATCCACCTTCAAGATCACCATCATTTTCTATAGTTTCCGAGTTATCTGCCAATGATAGTGTTTCAGTCACATCATGTGTCACATAGCCACAGTATATCACCTGTAGCAAAATGAAAAAAAAAAATCTCCATCATCCAGAAACAACCAGAGATAAGTTTGTGATAAGAACCAGCAGATTACAAAAAGAGGTAATTGATGAAAAAATTGCCCGGTTTGTTTAAGCAACAAACTCTCCTTTCCGTATGATTGAGAACCCACACTTCATTAACATGGTTCAGTCATTAAGACCAGGATACAGTCCATCCAACAGAGCAGATGCCGCAGGCAAATTGCTGGATAAAATGTATGAAAGAGAAATTGAGCAGTGTGCAAAGGGTCTAGAGGGTGAAATTGTTAACCTGAGACTTGATGGGTGGAGCAATGTCCACAATGATCCTTTTGTATGTGCTTGTGTGACAACAGAAGAAGGGAATGTCTTCCTTACAGAAGCAATTGATACTTCAGGAATTGCACACACAGCAGAATACTTACAAGAAGTAGCAGTAAAAGCTATAACAAACTGTGAAAAAAAATTCAAATGTCTAGTACGCAGCTTGGTCAAAGACAATGCTGCAAATGTATCCAAGATGAGAAGATATTTAGAAGAGAGTCCCAAGCTAACAACATACAGTTGCAGTGCTCATTTGATGCACCTCCTAGTCAAAGACTTCAGTGTTCCAGAAATAAAGGCAAATGCTGTTGAAACTGCAAAATACTTCCGTAACAACCACTTTGCAGCAGCTACTCTGAAAAAAGTGGGAGGAACCAAGCTAACTCTCCCACAAGACATGAGATGGAACTCAGTAGTGGACTGTTTTGAGCACTATATCAAGAACTGGCCTAATCCGATGACAGTTTGTAAACAAAATCGTGAAAAAATAGATGGCACTGTCACAGGCAAAGTTCTCAACATTGGGCTTAAGAGAAATGTTGAACACATGCTGAGTACCCTGAAGCCTATTTTTGTAGCCCTACAAAATGCAAGGAAATAGCTATTTTATTGCTTACGCTGTTGAAATTTGGAATGAACTGAGTGAGATCTTAAAAAGAAAAATATGCAATCACAGAGTTTAATTACAAGCATTAAAAGAATGAATGGGACAAGCACTATCTCCAGCTCATTTTCTTGCAAATATTCTCAATACTCGGTAACAGGGTCAAACCTTAACTGCTGAAGAAGAGGAGTTGGCTATGACATGGACATCCAGCAATCATCCCTCCATAATGCCAACTATAATAAACTTCATATATGTTTGCTGATGATGTTTTAAAGAAAGTCACACCAGTGAACTGGTGGAAGTCACTTAAGCACTTGGATTCAGAGACTGTTGAAGTGATAATCTCACTTTGAACAGCAGTAGCTGCTTCTGCCAGTGTAGAAAGAATATTTTCTTCCTTTGGACTAATTCATTCCAAACTAAGAAATCGTTTGGAACCTGAAAAAGCAGGAAAGCTTGTTTTTCTTTTCCAGATTATGAACAAACAGGAAAATGGAGGTGAAAACGACTGAGTTAGCCGCAGAAGCCAATATTTTAAGTTTCTCGTGTTGACCTGGCTGACATAGTCGATTTAATTTTTTTTTTTTTTTTTTAATATTTCATTTAACTATTTTAGTTACAAACAATTTTAACAAAAACAAACCTGATTTAAAAAAACTTGAATGTTTAACTAAATTCAAAAATTGATATGTTTGTTTTGTTAAAATATTATGTTTTCTGTTGAAGAAAAAATCCAGAATACATAACTTTGTTGTTTTAGTTAAATAAAACAATTTAAATGTCTGTCTGGTGATGTTCTCCTCCTAACACAGCATGGCAAGAAAATCCTCCAAATATTAATGATTAACCTGATGAATTGGAGATAGTTCACCTCCCAATGACTTCATAAATATCTGCTTTAATTACCTTTGGTAAATGAAATTATCAAACAATCATTCATTTTCTGATATAGCTGTAAAACTAATCTGAAAAATTTTCAAAATAAATCACTTTAAAAATGTATAGTGTGTACCTTCTAAAAATGAAACCTACATCTATCTCTGAGTTGTGAAGAATATGTATTAAGGTTATAACAATCAACAAGAATGCACTTTTATGTAGAAATCCATGATTAAGTCGAGTCTTCCTATCAATTTGATTTAAATCAAATACACCCTGTCAAGCATGAGACTCAATTCTGAACATTACACAAAATTATAACAATATTTTATCACAATCAAACTGGTACTACAGAAAAAAATAAAACATCCAAATTTACCTATGTATGAGGGGAAATGTTGCAAGGGGTTAATCAGTTCATGTTTGTAAAGCGCTTTGACATTTTATTCTGCACTTCTATAGCTCTATCTGTGGATCTTGAAACAATGTACAGACCATTTGTGAATTAATCCCTGCAACATCTTTGTATCGCTACCTCCATATTAGACATGAAGAAAACTGAAGTACAGAGAGGTTAAGAGCTTGATTTTCCATGGTGCTAACTAAGCACACAATTCCAATTAAAATCACAAGGAGCCATAGATCCTCCTCACTTGTGAATATCTCTATGACTTGGGCAAGATCACAGAGCAGCTTACTGGACAAGCTGGCAATAGACTCCAGCATCTAGCTCTAATCCAGGGGTCGGCAACCTATGGCACGTGTGCCAAAGGCGGCAAACGAGCTGATTTACTGTGGCACACTGCTGCCAGCCTGGGGTCCCGGCTGCCAGCCCCGCTCAGCCCACTGCTGGCCTGGATGGACGGAACCCCAGGCCGGCAGTGGGCTGAGCGGGGCCAGCGGCCGGGACCCTGGCTGGCAGGGAGCGGCTCAGCCTGCTGCAGGCCTGTGGTCCCAGCCACCGGTCCGCTCAGCCTGCTGCCAGTCTGGGGTTCCATCCGCCGGCCCCTGTAAATGTAAAATGTACGACTGGCACGCAAAACCTTAAATTACTGCGAATAAATGAAGACTTGGCACACCACTTCTGAAAGATTGCTGACCCCTGCTCTAATCATTAGACCACTTCCATATAAAGCAGCTAAGTGTTATTATAATAAAAGTTCTGACATGAAAATTAGATCATTTTGCAAACAGTAGACCAAAAAGGGATCAGTCATCCCATAAGGACCTGATCCTGCTTTCACTGAAGTCAAAAGGAATTTTGCCAAGACTTCTATAGGAGCAGCAGGAGGCCCTTTTGCTGTCAATATGACCAACAATTCAGCTGAGTTAAAGGGATTTTTCACTAAACTAGATAAATACCCTTCATCTCACACAATGTGTTAGTTTCTAGGTTGAATAGAACAGTCTTTTGAGGAAAGTGAGTGAAGGGGATGTCCCACAAACTCTGTATGAACACTAATTGATTAAGCCTCACACAACACAATTGAGCAGGTAGGTAAATATTATTAATCCAATTTTTATAATGGGTAAACTGAGGCAGAGTGACTTGCCCATTGCTTCATAGTGAGTCAGTGGTAAAGCAGGGATTATAACTCAGGAGTTCCTGGCTCCCAACATCCACTGCTCATTCCTTCAGACCATGTTTGGAAGGCATCAGGAAGAGGAAAAACATCTATACTCTGATCATATGGACTAAAATCTAGAAAATAATATTGAGGAGTACAGCTTTCAAAAAAAATAATAATAATCTAGCAAGTTCATCCCACCCTTGAGAACATAAGAATGGCCATATTGACCTGGACCAATGGTCCATCTATTCCAGTATCCTGTCTTCTGACAATGGCCAGTGACAGATGCTTCAGAGGGAATGAACAGAACAATTATCGAGTAATCCACCCCATCGTCCAGTTACAGCTTCTGTCAGTCAGAGGTTTAGTGGCATCCAGAGCATGGCATTGTGCCCCTGACCATCTTTACTAATAGCCACTGATGGACCTATCCTCCATGAACTTATCTAATTCTTTTTTGAACCCAGTTGTACTTTTGGCTTTCACAACATCCACAGCAACAGGTTCCACAAGTTCACGGTGTGTTGCATGAAGTAGTACTTCCTTATGTTTGTTTTAAACCTGCTGCCTATTAATTTCATTGGGTGACCCCTGATTTGTGTGTTATGTGAAGGAGTAAATAACACTTCCTTATTCACCTTCTCCACAGCAGTCAAGATTTTATAGACCTCTATCATATCTCCCCTTAATCGTTTCTTTTTCACCCTGAACAATTCCAGTCTTTTTAATCACTCCTCATAAGAAACTGTTCCATACCTTAATCATTTTTCTTACCCTTCTCCAATTCTTTATATCTTTTTGAAGATGGGGCAACCAGAACTTCACGCAGTATTCAAGTTGTGGGCATACCATGGATTTATATAGTGGCATTATATTTTCTGTCTTATTATATATCCCTTTTCTATGGTTCCTAACATTGTTAGCTTTTTTGACAGCCACTGCACACTGAGCAGATGTTTTCAGAGAACTATCCACAATGACTTCAACATCTCTTTTCTTGAGGGGTAAGAGCTAATTTAGACCCCGTTATTGTATGTACAGTTCGGATTATGTTTTCCAATGTGTATTACTTTGCATTTATCAACACTGAATTTCATCTGCCATTTTGTTGCCCAGACACCCAGTTTTGCTAGATCCCTTTATAACTCTTCGCAGTCAGCTTTGGACTTAACTATCTTGAGCAATTTCGTATCACCTGCCAACTCCCACTACAGATCTTTGGGAGACCCTATTTACCTCTTGTGTAAATAATAGACTTATGATAGCATCATACTGCTTCAGTATAATTGCAACATTTTTCTAAAAAAATAAAACCACACACACACACACACACACACACACACACACACACACACACACACACACACACACACACACACACGCCTGGCTATTGCTATCTATAGAAAAGCTCTAACATCAATAGGACAGCTCTCTGACCAGTACTTTAGACTCAAAGACTTTAAGGCCAAAAGGAACCATCATGATCATCTTGTCTGACATCCTGCACATTGCAAGCCACAGAACCTCGTCCGCCCACTCCTGTAATAGACCCATAACCTCTGCCTGAGTTACTGATGTCCCCAAATCATGATTTAAATACTTCGCGCATCTGTTCTTCTATACTCCCTTTGTATTTTTTCCCAAAAGCTCTCTGAAACTGCAGGCTAAAGAAAATGGCACCTAAAACGTTTGAGTGAATTTAGTGTTTATAAAACTAACATTTATCAGGATTCAGACACAGAGCAGGCTGACTTTTTTGCAACCTTACCTGTTGCTGCACTGCCCCTGCACCTCATTCCTGAACTGCAGCATCCACTTCTTTACGTACTTACTTGGCCCTCGTCACCACTGTATCTGAGCACACGAATCTTTAATGCATTTATCTTCACAACACCAATATAGGGTAAAGAAGTGCTATTATTCCCATTTTACAGATGGGAACATAGGTACAGAATTGCTAACTTACTTGCCTAAGATCACACAGGAAGTTTGTGGTAGAGCAGGGAACTGAAGGTAGGTCTCTCAAGATTTAGGCTAGCACGCTAATCAGTAGACCCTCCTTCCTCTGTTATCCAGTCCTAGACCTCACCCTAGTCCTCTGCTTACGTACCACAATGCTGTCTTGCAACACCTTTTCTATTCCAGCCTAGGGCCAGTGTTCAGCAGGGACTGCCACTCATACTAAACTAAGGATATGGTAACACTGTATTGCAGCTGAGACAGGTTTAGAATGGGTACTACCAATTTCCTTTTGCCACCAATGGACCACAAAAAACATACTAAGCTCTTAACAGGAGTAATGTACAGGGCACACAGAGAGGAAGTCCTATCACAATCCAGGAACATCAATTAAGTCCACTTCATAGGGCCACAGCTTGTGCACACAGCATTCCTTATTCCAGTCTCTCCTCAGCAGGAACTATGCCTTAATTTTGTCTGGGCAGCCATATGTTCTATAGACCAACGTTAGACAAGCTGACCGAATCCTTGCCATGAATGCATTTACAGTGTAAAGGGGCATTTTCACTTACCTAAAGTTAAAACTAATTTGTTTTAAATTTATTACATTTAACAGATAGAAACACAGATCAAAACCTTTTAAAGTGTAAGAAATGCACTTTGATGTTATTTTAAAAAGGATAAAAAAATTTAGTTATAGCAAGATAGTGCTTTTGAGTGAGAGATCTAGCTTGATTGTACATTACCCTCAACTTCACCACCTACTTCCCTAAACCACTCCAGAAGAAGACAGAATAGTTTCTCTCTTTCCCGCCCCCACAGTGCAATTGCAATCTTTGAACCATCAAAATACACAAACTAGCTTCCAGGCCCCCAAGGAACGGAGATATGTTAGAGCTGAATGTTTTTAGAGTCCAGTGGTTCAGAGTCAAATATGTCCACCTTCATAATGAGCCACTCTCAAATACAGGCCCTAATCATGTTCCCAAGCAAATGGCAAAATCCCCACTGATTTCAACAGGAACAGCCATCAGAGGAACTAATTTAATATTCTGGGAGTAGGAAATCATTGCAGTTACCTAACAAACACTGGTTCACTTTAACCCTCCCTAGCTTACATCATATTTCTAACCATAAGTAAACTGACTAGCAAAAAATTTTAGGTGGTAACAAACTGCAGATTATCCTATTGGCTGCTGCTCTGTCCTTATGGGATGCTGAAACCAGGTGCCTTATATGCTAGTGTTGAGATCTGAAAGTGATATTAAGTACTGAAATCAGTTTCCATGCACAAGATATCGACGATTTGGATACAGGCTTGCAGTTACTGCAATCAAATACCTGGGTGCATGGAGATTTCAGAACCTGAGCCAGAAGCACTGACCTACAGAAAGCACAGAAACCTGTTCCAGGGGATTTGGATACCTATCAGAAAACAAGCATGGCATGACCTAACCCCTATTTATACATGCCAAAACCCACCCAGCTTGTCCACTTAAGAATCTGTACTCAAAAGGTCCAGAATTAGGATAGCAGCATATACGGCTCAGAATTAAGATAAACGTGGTAGAGATTTGGGAGGCTGGGGATGAAGGAAATCTTGTACAGCTCTTACCTGTACTAAACATAAGTCCCTCATGTTCGTTAACACTAAGTTTACTCTAAAATTTTAAGACAAAAAGAGGGGTATTAATTTTAAATTGCACGCAGCAAGACTGCAGCAGCTGTCAAATAATGAATAACAGCAATGCAATCTGAATCACCTCTCTGCTCTCATACTATAAGCAACTCCCCACCCAAAGGGCAATTTACCACATTTCACTAAAATGAATATTTGCCAGAATTCTCTGTACCAAGTTTCCACACTAAAAAGGCAGTCTTCCTGTTGAGGCAGTCCATTAGCAGCGCTGAGCTGCGTAGCTGCACATACGCAGCTTGCATGCATTATACAGATAAAAAATAAATAAAAATAAAAAGCAAAGTTACCAAGCACTCAATCTCCCCATTTCCTCCACACACACACACACAGCTCCTTGCTGCAAACCTTCAGGCTTGCAAAAACCACAGCCATGATTCAAATAGCCTCCACGGTGTTGATTCTAGCCTCAATCAGGAGCAAGGTGCAGGAGTGCGCAGGCCCTTTGGACCTTATAAGAACTCTAGATTTCAATTTACCTCGTCCTAATATGAGGCAGACACTGTCAGAATTATGTAACGGAGCGAGTCCTTTCTCTCTCTTTTTGTTTCACTTCCCAAGAAACGACAAAAAAGTGTTTTCCAGACCCGATCCTCAAGGCTCCCAGGAAAGAAGCAGGAAGTTCTCTTGCAATCAAGAATATCCCACGAAGTGGTCACTACTCAGCTCCCCTTCTGTGCACAAGCAAAGCGAAGTCCTGCACTGTACTTGGCTGAAATCTACAGCTCCTGTTTTTGATTCTCTCTCACCTCCAGTCCCACGATGCAGTGTCAGGATTGCATGGCTCTGACTCATCGGCTGAGCTCACAGCTTTAAAAAAAACCAACAAGGCGGTGGCGGCAGCAGCGAGGGAGGGCGCTTTCTCCGACCTAAAGGATTGCACAACTCCCAGGCAAGGAAACAAGAAGCACCCGCCTCCTAAACACACATGCACTATAGAGAACTGAAACCAGCTCTTCCACTTCATCAGCACAACTGCCTAAGTCAGGAGCCATCTCTCCCCCGCTCCCTCCCTGCTCAAGCAGGCCTGGGCCACTCCCACTTCCCGTTGCCATATAAGGCAGTGAAAGGGTTTTAAAACCACCTAGCAACTCCACAGAGCTGGGGATTTCCAGTATATTTTCGCTGTACAGAATAGCTTTCCCTTTCTCTCTCACACACATCTACTGTTTGATTTGCAAAAAAGCATCTAGTTAGCATCTCTTCAAACCACACCAGGAGAATGACTTTTGGAGAACATTGTGTTACCCACGAAGACTACATATGCAGTTTATCCTTCCACTGAGGAAACCTCTCTTTGCAATTTGCTATGTTCAAAATAGTTACATATGCTTTAAACGGAAATTAAGCTATTACAACTGATAATTGGGGTGCATATCAGAGACAAAAATATCCAACAGGCCTTCTTCTGGGATATTATGCTCACAAAACAGTTCTGTTTACAAACTCTCCAGGTGCAGGCAGGCTAGGCAAGTAAAAAGATGTACATACATGTGGGACAGATAGAGCATGACTCGGTAGCATAGGAAATGGGACAATGTCAGATCAGAGGTCTCAGCAGCTCTGCTGCTGACTCACTGTTTAAGTGCCTTACCTAAGATTAAACACTTTGGCTCTCAGCACTGCCAACCCCAAACATTCAAAAACATAAGTTGGGACCCCCAAATAATCGTGACACTGGCTTAAAAATCATGACAATTTAAAAATAATACAGTATATACATTTTGGGTTGCTTATTTTAATTTGCCCTCTTGGTTTTGAGCTTTTAGTATACACTTGGGGCACATTTTCAAGCTTTTCTCAGCAACCATGAGGGCCAAAAATTCACTTAAAAAATACAAAAGCCAAAATTCTCACAATCATTTGTCTCCAGGGGCTGAGGCTTTAAGAAAAAACATTAAATGTAAAATTGTGAGCATTGGCAAAACTGGTTTCCTGCTTTGTAAGACAGGTATATCGATAGACACCTATTTAAAGTGCTTTGAGATTTACACATGAGGAAAGGTAAATAGTAGTATTACTTAAGAACATGCTTTGAACCTGAAACTACTTTTAACTATTTTTTTCTGATTGATTAGATTGTACAGTGGTTATCACTTTAAATAACTAATTGTTCTCTTTGTTTTTGAGTCCCCCTGCCAATTTTTGTGGTTTTCAAAAACACATTTTCTTTTCCCTGTTGCTGTGTGAAAAATCCCAAACTACAGGAGAAACTGACTATATAAAGAAAACAGTGCTGTCAAAGACAGCAAATAAAACAATTAAATAAATATTTGTTTTCTTTAATCTTAGGTATGTTACTTGCAAGAATATTAGGGAAAAAATTCTGACAAGAGTAATTTTTAAGTGACGACGTCCCTTAAAAATCAGATTAGACTTATGCTGCATGGACCATTCCTAAACTACTGCCTTGCTAAAACCAGCCTGCTTTCTTTTGCCTTCTAAGCACAGTCCTGGACCCCAGCCCTGGAAGATGTTCCATGCAGGTGAACTCTTATGCTTGCATGATGTCCCACAATGGGGTTTTGTGCAGGCACGTGGGCTTCCCTAAAGCAGCTTGCAGACTCAGGGCCTATGGCTGAAGAATCTGACGTTTCCATTACCCCCATGTTTGTTTTGGGTATTTAAAATTTGAGGTCAAGCACAGACAACAGCTCATTTCCACTACTGTTGCAATGTGCAAGAAGGCTGCAACTGAGAGCAGAGTGAAATGTTGTAGGATAGAATATTAGAAGGAAGAATTAACTAACTGCCGTGTGAACCTTGAAGTATGCTGGTTTCTGCAAGCACAGTTCATCTTGCACCTGCATTCTCCATTCCCTTTGCACATTCAGTACAACATAACAACAGTCCAGCATTTATTACCAAATGCCTTTGGTGCCCCAAAGAGATCATGGGAACAGAAATTGTTCCACAAGGGATGGCACAGCATACCCAGTAACATTTTTCTGAAGTGCATACACTACCACCTACAATTACAAAAGCATCTCCTCATTAAAATCAATATTTGCTTCCTTTCATTGTGGGACATTATAGAACACCATAAGGGAAAAAAGCATCTCATGGAGTGCACTGTTAGGTACATATTATGATGTGAAGTGCTGTACAAACAGAACAGAAAAATGGTCCCTGCCCTAACCAGCTTACAATCTAAGTATAAGACAAGAGACAGCAGATGGATATAGACAGATGGGGAGTACAAAGAAACAATGAGACATTACTGGTGATAGGCAGTGGCCTCTGCACACCAACAACCTAACTGCTATCAATTTCTTTGTAGGCATCACAGCAAAGAAGAGTTTTGAAGAGGGATTTGAAGGTGGATAGAATCATAGACTATTAGGGTTGGAAGAGACCTCAGGAGGTCATCTAGTCCAATCCCCTGCTCAAAGCAGGACCAACACCAACTAAATCATCCCAGCCAGGGCTTTGTCAAGCTGGGCCTTCAAAACCTCCAAGGATGGAGATTCCACCACCTCCCTTGGTAACCCATTCTAGTGCTTCGCTACCCTCCTAGTGAAATAGTGTTTCCTAATATCCAACCTAGACCTCCCCCACTGCAACTTGAGACCATTGCTTCTTGTTCTGTCATCTACCACCAATGAGAACAGACGAGCTCCATCCTCTTTGGAACCCCCCTTCAGGTAGTTGAAGGCTGTTATCAAATCCCCCCTCACTCTTCTCTTCTGCAGACTAAATAACCTCAGTTCCCTCAGACTCTCCTCATAAGTCATGTGCCCCAGACCCCTAATCATTTCTGTTGCCCTCTGATGGACTCTCTCCAATTTGTCCACATCCCTTCCATAGTGGAGGGACCAAAACTGGACACAATACTCCAGCTGTGGCCTCACCAGTGCCAAATAGAGAGGAATAATCACTTCCCTCGATTTGCTGGCAATGCTCCTACTAATACAGCCCAATATGCTGTTGGCCTTCTTGGCAACAAGGGCACACTGCTGACTCATATCCAGCTTCTCGTCCACTGTAATCCCCAGGTCCTTTTCTGCAGAACTGCTGCTTAGCAAGTCGGTCTCCAGCCTGTAGCGGTGCATGGGATTCTTCCTTCCTAAGTGCAGTAGTGAGGTAGCTTTGTGGATATAGACATCTGTACTGTAACTAAGTGCAATTAATTTTTTTCTGCAACATACAAGATCAATAAAGTAACAACTATGACATGCTGAATGCAGCCATTGGCAGAAAAATGCTATTCAACCTCTCAGCAAAGCTGGATAGATTATTTATTTAATGGTAATATTTTGGCTTCCACCTTGCTGCGAACATTATAGTATGGCCTCATGCACAAAGCTGTGTTTAAAGTGGTAGTAAGTAGAGAAGAGGTGGGGACTTTCTCTAATCCATTATCTGAAACTTACTCCCCACTTTCAAGAAATTGAGGGTTTGCCCCATCCCTTTTATCTTATTTATAATGTTTATTAAAAATAAGAAGGGATGTTTCTTATTAGGTTTTTTAATACTTAGAAACATCAAGAATATCAGTAACTAAAACACAAAATTCTCCCTCAATTGCTCAACTTTCATTTCTCAACTCTTGCAATGGCACAATGTTACTAGCTCTCTACTCAGAGTCTTTGAAAGGAGGAAGACCTGAAATTCTGATACTAAGGGGAAAAAAGGACACCCTGCCACCCACACAAATATTTCAGGCTTTTCATATATTATAATGAAGCAAAAAAAGACAAACTGAACTCCCACTCATCCCTCATGCAAGCAACCTTTAACATTCTTTCACAATTGTTGTACCTTCTGTACAAACTACAATCTTGGCCTGTCTCTCTGACATCTTCTTGTGGATGTCTAGCCATCAGTTCAAGCTCAACAGGATTAAAGCAGGGAACCTAATCTCCCTACCACCATGCAAAGCCCTCCCCACGACCTCCTTTCTCAATCACTCTGGACAACACCACCATCTTGCCTGCAATTTAGGCCTGCAACCTGGACATCATCTTCAACTCAGACTTCACTCTTGGGCCTCACATCCAGACTACATCTAAATCTTGCTGATTCTTCCTGGATTAACAGCTCAAATATATGGCTTTTCTCATCAATTCACACATCTAAAAAACATCATCTCTCCAGACTCTCATCATCTAGCATCTAGATCAGAGGTCCTCAAACTGCAGTCTGTGGACCACCAGTGGTCCACGAACTCCATTCAGGTGGTCCATGGATAGTTCCCTCTAAGGTGTGCGCCTAGGAGGATGAAGGACCACCCACCTAATTAGTGGAGCCACACAGGCGTGGCTCCACTAATTAGGTGCTTGGACCCCGGAGAAGACGGACATGTAAGGTGGTGGCCTTGGGGGAATAGGGAGTAGGTGGGAGGGGAAAGTGGGGTGAGAAGAGGGGTGGGGGGAATTTGGGACGTGCAGGGCTGCGGCGGCCAGAGAAAGAGGCGACTTTCCCCAGCTCCAGAGCTACGACTGCCAGGGAGAGACAGCCCTCCTTCCCAGCCTCAGCTTGGGGGCTGCCATGGCTGGGGAGAGAGGGCACATCCGTCAAATTAGAAAGATAAGACCACTGATATTAAAATATGAGTTGTGTGCTTTTATTTGTAGAACAAAAAAACATCAATTATTATTAAGTTTTTTTTTTAATATAGCATTTTTATCCAAAGTGCTTTACACTAGTTAGCTAACGGTACAAACAACATTTGGAAAGATCATTAAGTGGCCTGCCGAGACCCTCAGCAATTTTCAAGTGGTCCGCAAAAAAAAAAAAGTTTGAGAACCACTGATAGATTACTACAACATCCTTCTCTCTGGCCTTGACCAATACAATCCTGCCCCACTCATATCTATTCAGAATGCTGCTGCAAAGATAATTTTCCTAACCCATCACTTAGACCACATTACCCCTCTCTTTGAATCTCTCTATTGGCTCCATCTTCTCTATCACAGACATAAGCTGCTTGTCTTCACTTTCAAGATCCTTCACTGTCAATCCCTATCCTATCATCTCTCATTCACTATCAAGATGTTGATGCTCAATTCCCATTGGCCCATGATGCCAGCCTCCACTACCCACCTGTTAGATTTTCAAAAAAAGCACCTTCATGCTTTCTCCCATGCTGCCTTTCATGTGTGGGAGGTGCTCCTTGTAAACATCCACAAAGCTATCTCATGATCCTCCTTCAAACTCTCCTTTGCCATGATGCCTACAAAACTTGACAACAGTTGGGCTGTTGGTGTGCTGAGATCACTGTTGATCATGCTGACCAATATGGTCTCATTGTTTCCCTGTACTTCCCCATCTGTTGTTTCTTGTCATGACACTTAAATGGTAGTGTAGACATGGACTACGTCAGCAAAACGTAAGTCACTCAAGGGTGTGAAAAAAAAAAATCACACCCCTGAGCGACATAGTTTCGCTGGCATAAGGGTAGTGTGCACAGCGCTATGTCGGTGGGAGAGCTTCTGCCGCTTGTGGAGGTGGTTTTATGTCGTCGACGGGAGAGCTCTCTCCCATCGGCACAGAGCAGCTACACAAGCGATCTTACTGCAGCACAGCTGCACCGGTACAGCTGTAAACTCGCTAGTGTAGACATGGCCTTAGATTATAAATTCCTTGGGTCAGGGGCCATCTTTTTGCTCTGTGGTTGTACAGCACCTGGCACAATGGGGTCCTCATTCATGCCCAGGGCTCCTAGGCACAACAGCAATACAAAAAAACCCCAATAATTATTTAACATTTATTTGACTTGCTCAGATGAAACAGAAAACTGTTGTTCAGAATCTGGGGTTCAGTGCCTGCCCACTGTGAGCACTACCTCTTCTATACACGAGCCATTTTATTTTTCAAAAAATCATGCATCTCTCTCACACTAAGAACTGTAATACTAGCTCTATGGTCCCTACTCCTTGCTTCTCTCTGTAATACCATTGGTGACTACTTTAGGGTGGAGTGAGGGGTAATCTCCAAAAGCAGTTCACTACCCCTCTCCATGAACTGCCTCCACACGGGACTGGGGGATTTAATTTTTTTTTTTTGGTTGGTTGGTTATTTCGTTGTTGTTTGGGTTTTTTTTAAAACATAAATTGGCTCTGCAAAAAGGACTGGGGAAGAGAAATAGCCAATCCTGAGACAAGAACTCCTGTACTGGGTCTCTAATTCCCTGAAATGCCCCTCTGGTAGGGGTGGGAAATAAAACACCAATCAATGACAGAGCACCTGCTTCAGACCTCAGGGTGGGCTGGTCTTATGGTGCTGGCTCCTCCTCCTTGATCCCAGATGCTTTTAAAGGCCTCCAAGCAATTCATTGCCAACAAGAGCCTGGAGAGATTTATAAATAGCTGGAAATGAGATGAAGCTAGCCTGTCTGCCTAGCTGCCTCTACTAGGACTTCTGCTTCATGAGGAGGAACAAACAAGAACTAACCTCAGGGTCCAAAGCCACTAGCTACCAGTGAAAGGGAACCATCTAGGAAAGCGGAAAGAGGCAGCCAGGTGGTATGTCCAGATGGGAGAAGAGGATCAAGTAACTGGTCAACATGTTTAAGGGAACAGGGAAGCAAGTAGCTGGGAAACATGTGCAGGTGATGAGGAGGACAAAGGACAACAGAACAGATGCCAAGGGGAGACTAAGTGAAGAGCAGAAGTAAACAATGGAAAGGAAATAACACTTCTCACTAGATGCAGTTAATAATAAAAATAATACTTCCCTAATATTACTTTTTCCATTTAAACCACTGTTGCCTCAAACTGGGTGCAGGAGGCACAAGACAGAAGTGACGAACATTGCAGCTGGGAAAGTTGCAGAACCCCAGATCCATGCTTCTCCAAACATGCTTCTGTTTTCAGTTAAGTGGGGCATATAAAGATCTGTGAAACCCACTTGCCTTCTCTTCCTGCTCCTAAATAGAGCAGGATCAGTTCACATGAGTAGGCTACTAGTGCAAGCTGCTCTGCTCCTGCAGCACTAAGTTCAGCTGTGGGTGGCACCAGGGGAAGCCTCCCTCCCAGCAGCATGTAGCCTTCTGGTAAGTGGAGGAACAGGGAAGGGGACAGAGATAGAATCAAATGAGAGGAGCAGAAAAACCTATTAAATATTATTACATATTAAACTTACTAAAATAGATATAGAAAAAATACACAAAAACAAAGTTAAGAAAATAGACAGAAAGGGGCCGAAGAGAGAGAGAGGATAGAAGAAATTAAGGCTAGCAGCATCTGGAGGGATGAGCACCCAGCCACTAATCCATCCCAAGGAGTGGGAGGCTCCAATAAAAAACAGATTGCAAACCAAGGACATAAGCAATTTCTGTAGCTGCCACAGGAATGTTATGTGATTGTGGATGGGAGAGAAGGTAGTCCCCAGGATCATGAAAAGTGGGGGGGGGGGGGAAGAGGGGGGAAGGAAGTGTCTATGAGAATCTCTCTGTGAAGACTCCTCAAATAGATAAACTAAAAGCTGGAATCTAAGTATGGTAAAGATGAAAGATTTTGGACCAAGAAAGGGATTTTATGGTTAACATATTCTTAATCTTGCTCCACAATCTTCCTTGTGAATATATGAGATGGAATCTGTACCTTAATTCCATTTTTAAATATTTTCTATACCCCCTGGCCTGCAATCAGATCTATGTGGGTGGACACATGCACATGTGCAGCACCTCACTGAAATCAGTGGAGCTTTGTACATACACAGCAGTCTCCCCACGTAGATCAGATTGCAGGATCAGTACCTATATGTGGTAGCCTAAAGTAACATGAGTTAAGGTAAATTCCCTTACAAACCACTATGATATCTAGTCAAAGGTTTTTCAAATGAAATGTGTTTTTAAAAAGATATGGCTTTTTGAAATAAAGAAGAGGTTATTCACTTTGTGTAGTAACTGCAGTTCTTCAAAATGTATTTCCCTATTGGTGATCCACTTCAGGTGTGCATGTGCCTCTTGAGCCCATGATCGGAGATTTGTCCATTAGCAGTGCTCATAAGGCCCCGCATGCATGCTATGCCTTCTCATGCTAGACACTGAGGCTATACAGAGATGCATGGGCCAACTGCACTCAGTTCCTGCTCCACCTGAATGTCTCCACAGAAAAGAGCCTGAAGCAGAGGGGAAGAAAGGACGGGTAGCGGAGAACCCACAGGGTCACACATCTCAAAGAACTGCAGTTACTGCACAAGGTGAGTAACCTCTTCTTTGAGATAGCGTCCCTGTGGGTGCTCCACTTAAGGTGACTTCCGAACAGTTTCCCCAGAGGGAGGAGGGAGCTTCAGAACTGAGTCCAGAACTGAAGACAGTATTGCAGTACTCAGAGCCACATCGAATCTGACAGCATAGATTAAAGCATGTACTTCTAAAATGTATGTATTGAAGCCCATGTAGTGGACCTACATATATCAGACATTGGTATGTTCTTAAGCAAAGCTGTGGACATCAAGAGCTGAAAATCAATCCCCCCTTCTCCACTGAAGGAATTATAGCTTTACGAACTTGTTTACAAGTCTTAGATCTAAGACTAGTCTCCATCCTCTGTCCTTCTTTGGTACAAGGAAATACTTTGAATAAAACCCCTTGCCTCTGTGAGGGGGAGGGACTGGGTCTATTTCTCCTAACTGGAGGAGAGAGTTTACCTTGTGTCTTAATACAAGCTTGTGAGAGGTGTCCTTGAAGAGGGATGGGGAAGGGAAATTGCAGGGAGGGAGTGACATCAAAGGGATGGTATAGCCCAATATTATGATCTCTATGACCCACTTGTCTGAGCGATCCATCTTCAGCATGTTGGAAATGGAAAAGGTGGTCTCAAAAGAGAGAATGGTGGGGAAATGGGCCACACCTGTAAAACCAGAGATGCAGGGGAATTCAAACCCTAGACCAGCCCAATGGTTGGGTGGTCTTGGGGGGCTAGCCCTCTTTCTCTGAACGTATGTCTTTTCCTGGGGGGTTTGGTGGCTCTATGAAATCCAGAAGACTAAGCAGGATGCAATCTCTGGGCAGTGCGTGACCTACTACACCATCTTTTATTTGTAGGTGTATATATGCTCAGGGAATATAAAGGGGGTCTAGAATTCTTCAGTGTATGGAAGAACTCATCTATAGTCTCCAGGAAAAGCCTATGACTGTCAAAGGGGAGGTCCTCAACAGTATTCTGTACTTCTCTCGGAAATCCCAAGAGCTAGAACCATGATGCCCTGTGCATAACTACCAACATATAGATGGACCTGGCGGCAGTGTCTACTACAATCAAGGATGCTTGAAGAGCGGTCCTGGCCAATATTTGGCCTTCTGAAATGATGACCTGGAATTGCTCCCTATGTTCCTAGGGCAGATGTTCAATAAAAGTCATGCATCTATTGTAGTTTGTGAAACTGTATTTGGCGATGACCACCTGGTAGTTTGCAATCTGGAACTGCAGGGTTGCTGACAAATAGGACTTCCGTCCAAATAGATCCAGTCTCTTTTGGTCCTGGTCATGTGGAGTAGACCTGGAGAAGTGTTGCCTGCCCTCCTCATTTACCTCATCCACAACTAGGGGTTAGGTGGAGGGTGGGAGAACAAGAAATCAGAGTCTTTACAGGGAACATAATACTTTTTATCCGGCCTTTTTCATGTTGGTAGAATAGTAGCAGGTGTTTGCCACATAGTCTCAGCTGGATCTAGGGACACCTTGTTAATGGGTAACACCACCCTGGAGGGTGTTGCTGACTGTAGGATACCCAACTGCTTGTGATGTGAATCCCTGACATCTACAAGTGGAATCTGAAGAGTGTCAACTGCCCTCTTTATAAGGTCTTAAAATTGTCAGCCAGGAAAGGTGGTGGAGGTATAACCATTTCATCTGGGGACAAGAATGAGATGGATGCTTGAGGGGTGGCCTCTTTATCCATCCTGGCCTCCTATTCCTCAAACGTCTCCTGTGAGGGAGCTGGTTGGGGAGGAGAGGACTGAACAAGCCTAGTGTCCCTTGGAGACAGTACCAGTGGTCTGAATAAATGCTGTTGGTAAGCAGCCCAGGGATCCCAGTATGGCCATTGGGGTGGGGCATACCGGAGTGGGGTGGCATGCAGGGTTGGTTCCACCACCCTTGATGACAGTTGCAATCTTCCCTGTCACTGTCAAAGAACGAGTTCCTGACAAGTTATGTTGGGGAATCCTGGACTGAAATTGAAGACACTGACTAGAAGTCCCCTTCATCCTCCTCAACATTATCCAATGGAAGAGTCTGCATAGAAAAGGGTGGAGAGTCCTGTGGTACCAGGGAACAATAGCAGTCTGGAGACCAAGGTGTTAGTGCCAAGACACGCTTGGTACCCATGAGGAGTGAGGATTCTGGCTCATCCACTACGGATAGGTCCCTCTAAACTCTCGCAGTACCGAGCAGGGAAACAGTACCAATGCAGTAGCCAAGGATGTGGTAGTTGAAGATCATGGTACCGTCGATGGCAGGCATACCAATGTAGGTGCCATCACTTGCTCTGTACTGAGGGTACTGAATAGGTAGCTGCCAATGGCAGGCCTGAGCCTGATGGTACTAGATCAGGTGATTATGCTTGCCCTCCTTGTTCCTGGTAGACAGTACTGAAGCTCTGTCAGAGCCATGTCTCTCCCTCGAGCTCCAGGGATTTCTGGCACTGCCGGTACTGGCGGAGGAGTCCTTCAACTCAACGGTACTGAGCTCAGAGGTCAAGGTTTTGGAAAATGCAGATCTCATAGGGGACCTGGGCTTCTTTGGAGTCCTCTCAGAAGCCTCCAATGACTTCCTGTTCTTAGGGGAAGCCTGCGCCAAGATGGAAGGGGCACTGGATCGGTCTAAAAAGTGAAAAGTTTACTTTTGCTTCCCCCCTTCCCATTGTCCCCGTTTTTAATTGACAAAATGGAAATAGGAAAAGGTGGATGGAAGGGGTGGGGGAGGGATGGGGAAAAAAATCAAAAAGTTTAAAATCAAAAAGTTTTCCATAGAAGTTCTTGCAAAACCGCTGTAACAAATTATTTCAATTCCCCCCCCCAAATTTTTTGATCAGCTCATATGCAAGAATACAGAGGTACCCACCCTGTGTATCTTAGCTATTAATTCTTCAGTGACTCACTGCAAACCTGTTTTGTTTTAATTTGTTTGTTCCCTCCCCCAGAGTTATTTATTTCCAGAAACTAGAAAGATCATGATAATGGAACAAAATAAGTAAGTTCTATTACATTCTTTTATTATTTATATTAAATTTCATTACCTATATTATGTTATTTATATAGCACCTTTCCTCTCAAAGCACCCCCAAAGTGCTTCCTGATCTATATATGTACCACACCAACGGTATGCAACTGCTTCTGGAGGCTATGCAGGAAGCCAGCTCGCCACATGCTAGACAAAAGTGAAGCAGGAAAGAAACGTGGCACGTGACAAGCAGGAAAACCCTACTCTTCTGAAAAGTGCTTGGTCATTAAAGATCTCAGGTTAGAGGGGATAAACCCTCTGTTTTTTGTTTCTCTTTAAATAAGTTATCCTCCAAAAGATCCTTCAGGGTAAACTACATTAAGCTCAAATCTGATGCTTTGAGCACCTAACTACCTCTCAGTCTATATGGTTATCTATTAATGTATACAATATGTATTAATATTTACTATTTTTAAATAAAGTATTCCTTTAGTCATCCTAGATCTTCTGTACTCATTTCCAGCAATGAAGGAGAATCCACACATTGCAACCACTCGGTAAGTAAAATGAACTAACCCAGTGACACGTTACCAACCAACCAGAAAACTCCAGGAACATATTCCAAGATTTCGCAGCCCCAGCAGAGGCGGCTCCAGGCACCAGCGCACTAAGTGCGTGCCTGGGGCGGCAAGCCACGGAGGGCGGCCTGCCGGTTGCCGTGAGGGCAGCAGTCAGGCTGCCTTCGGCGGCATGCCTGCGGGAGGTCCGCTGGTCCTGCGGTTTCGGCGGCAATTCAGCGGCTGGTACGCCGAAGGCGTGGGACCGGCGGACCTCCCGCAGGCATGCTGCCAAATCGCGTTACCATCGGACCTCCCGCAGGCATGCCGCCGAAAGCCGCCTGACTGCCATGCTTGGGGCGGCAAAATACATAGAGCCGCCCCAGAGCAACACAGGCCAAATTCATACATAGTGCTCTGCCCTGGTGATAAGTGAGAAAGCAATGATCCCACAACATTACATTGCTTTCGGCCACAGCAATTTTGCACAAGGGGAAGGATGCTGGTGGCAAAGGATATTTTAAGCAAGGGTCTGTTAGCAACACCTGAAATCGTTGACTGACCTTGTCTTATCTCTAGAAATGTCATTCAGCATACAAGTTATAACTCAAGAAATGCTGGACAGTGGGGGCAGTTTTGCCAAATATTTTTTCTTAAAATTATGCAAAAAACACACTCTCAAAATAACACAACATGCAAACTAACCAAGGCCCTTTGAGAGGTGAAGATCTATGTACAATACCTTTGCAGCCATAAGAAACCTTACAAACTAGGGTAAGACAGGGCAAAAATAGCTGCACCAAGCACATCTGCGACATTATATCATTAATAGGTGTGTATGCATGTGTGGAGAGTAAGTAAGGAAACCTTTCATTTACACTTTTGAGAAGCTATTGGAAACAGTGCCAAAGAAAAAAAGTTACTGAATTTTGAAAATAACTTTCACGTGCAACAGGTGGGTCAACACTCTAATCACTGTAGTCTCAATTAGTTTCGTCCAGGTATGGTTGATTGAACAGTTAGCTAATCAGAAGGAGAGTGTGAGGAAGTAAGGAACCAATTAACCCTCAGCTGACTAACCTGACAGGAAGTATTCCAAGGGTCGGGAAAGATGAGGAGGACGATGAGGGGGCTAGCAGAGCCTAGAATGAAAGAGCTCCCTAGAGAGGGAGATCTTTTTTCTTCCTAGGGCCCTAGTAAAGAAAGGCTGAAAGATGTAGAGATTTAAAATTGGAATGCTGCACTGTACCGGAGTGGGTGGAAGAGTTTAGAGTAAAATACAGCATGAACACTACAAGAAAGTGGGTCTGAGCAGTTTCTGGGACATCAGAGGACAGGGACAGAGCATTGCCCCACGGAGGGAAGGGATTTTGCCTGTGTAAGATATGGGAATGTTGAGACACAAATAGATTCAGCTTTCTTTCAAAGTAGCTTCCCAGATACTTCTGTAAACCGTTAACCAAAGAACAAACTTACTCCATGCAAACTCATGTCAGCTCTCCAAACTAGGAATTTAGTGCTGGAAAGGATAAGCTTTCTTCCTCCAACCCTTCCTTACCAACTCCACTGGATGAGTGGTGATAGTTTTGTGTAACAGTCAGCCAGGTGCAGAGAGTTTATAATGGGGAGGGGAGAGTTACTGCAAGAGTCTGCAGTTGCTACTGTCAGTTTTTGACCCTGTTTGCTATAATATTCCCAGCCACAGAGTGCAAAGCATATAGTCGCCAGCCTGAACATCATCAGTGCCATGCAGAATACAATTGTGCTTTTGTTCAGACAGTGCTTTCCAGCAATCTTTCTCCTTGCCTATTTACACTTAGCATTAATGATATGCAAGGAAATATTAGGGTATCTATGATTATTGGAGTAGGCCACACAACCGTGCAGCACCTCTTGCCCTGAGCTGATTCTGAATACAACCTATAGCTGTTCCCAAAAAAGCATATGACCCTCATAAGTGGTTATGAATCTGTAAAGTTGCCACTCAGCTCATTTTTCCAGACTAATCCCAAATTTAACATGGAGATCTCCTGTCCTACAAACCTATTAAGTTAAAAGATTCTGAAGTAACTTTTGTTGTCTGCACAGCATCCACGCTATGACTTTGCATAAAGATGTTTTTTAAAAATTTATTGAGACTAAGACAAGAACATTTCTGTCCACATGACAAATGGTTAAAACTCCATGGTCTTTCTATTGTTGTCAGGAGGAAAAGAGGACAGAAAACCTTATCCATAGAGATGTATAGCCTTCCAGGCCATTTACTAAGCATTTCATAAAGCATTTGCTAATGTAAGGGGACTGTTGCCCCCTTACTAACATTCAGTGGGGGTGTTTTGGTTGGCTGGCTCCCAGCACTAAAAGGGGAAGGGTCCATGGCAAATCAGGAGTCTGAGACTGACCGTCCCCAGGAACAATGGGGAGAGGCCAATGCTCCAGATCAGCCTGATTGACAGGGCGGGCAGGCTAATCAGAGAATCAGGAGGCGAGGGGGGTCCCGTCCGTGTGAACTGGAATGGCTTGAGTCAGACAGAGTGGGGCGGAGCTAAGGAGAGAGCAGGGGCCTGAGCTAAGTTGCTGGAAGCGGAGCTGCAGCCCCAAAGCCAGAGCACAGCCCAGAGAGAGCAGCCCTGCCCTGGGAGGAGAGCTGCAGCAACCAGAGCCAGAGGGGCCAGACAAGCAGCCAGGAAGCAGGTCAGAGCTGGGAGCAGAGTCACAGAAGCAGCCTGCAGAGCAGACCTGCCCTGGGGGCAGAGCTGTAGCAACCAGAGCCAGAGAGGCCAGAGAAGCAGCCCAGGGAGCTGAAGGCAGAGCAGCAGCAGCAGCCGTGCTGAGGCAGAGTGGAGCTGGAGCAGGGGCTGGAGCAGTCCGGACCTGGGTGCGGTGAGCAGCTGGGGAGAGTGAGGGGGACCCTGGGCAGCAGGCCCAGCACAGGGAGAGGCTTCAGCCAAGAGGCCTTGCAGGCCAGACTTGGAGGGGGATCGTAACCCCGACAGGGCGGGGGCGACGCTGGGAAGAAGGGTCCTGCCACCTAGAGCCTGAGAGCGTGTGGCCACCGCCAGAGCAAGTGTCCAACCCGCAGCGTCTCTGCAGCACAGCCGGGGCCTGAGAAGGAGGCCTGGGACCTACAAGGAACAGACTGTGAACTGCCCTGATGTTCCAGAGACACTGTTTGTAATGTTCCCTGCCACAGAGCAGGGTGATGTGTTTTCCTTTAACCTTTCCCATTTTTCCTTATTCTTTTTTAAAATTAATTGTTAATTAAACAACTTGTATTTGCTTTAAATTGTATGAAATGATCAGTGGGTCAGGGAGGTGCCCAGTGCAGAGAGAGTACCCCGGAGTGGGGACACCCAAGCCCCTGTCCTGGGTGACCACAGCAGGGTTGGGGGTCGAGCCCCCCAGGAATCCTGGGCCCAGCCTTGTCGGGCTTTAAGAGGACTCTGCCAGACAGGAGAGTGGAAGGGGAGTCCTCAAGGGCAGGGAGGCCTCTGGGTAAAGGAAGTGGGAGCGAGGACTCAGATCCTTTCGCTAGCCCACTTCACCGGGGTAGTGCAGAAGCCAGGAAAGTTCCCCACAATAGCGGGACCATTCCCCCGCTTACACTAAGATACCTGCATCGACATGATTACACTCCTTCACTTTGCATAGGGTCACTATGTCCTGCCAATTTATCAACTCCCAAAAATAAACTTGTTGAGTAACTAAAGATGTCAATAGATTTTAACATTCTCCCCATGCAACCCACATTGTACAGCGGGGATGATTACTCAAATACAACTAAACATTTCATACTTATTCATAGTGGAATATTTTTCAAGCAAATTCTGTCATTTTAAAATGTCTCCATTGTAGCTGTCACTAAACAAAAAGTAATTTTATTTAAATTGTGAAGGGAGGTTTCCTCTTACTTCTTACAAATTTAAGTCACAGTAAACTCTTTTCTTGAAGTGATTTTAGTGCTTATGAAAACTGACCGACTGACAGTTGTGGACGCTAAAGTCCTATTCATCCTCAGGATGGGTATGGCATGGGCAGCTACCAAGGGCGGTGGGTGGAGCTCCCGTTCGGGAAGGCTAGCCCCCCAGCTCTGCCCCTTTCGCCCTAGCCTCCCCGTGCCCCCCCAGCGGCTGGAGTCCCGAGGCCGCCCCCCTGCGGCGAGGAGCCCCAGGCTGGCTGGAGCTGCCCCAGCCGCGCCGCGCCTCCCCTCCTGAGACCCCAAGCCACCCCACGGGAAAAGCTCCTGTCTCTTCCCGAAGAACCTGAGCTTTTGATATGCACCAGGGAGGTTCTGGGGCAGCTGAGGAGACGGTATGTGCTATTCAGCTTCCTGCGTTCATCAGTAATCTCCCTGGAGTCCATAGAGATTACTGATGAACCCAGGAAGCTGAATATCACATACCGCCTCCTCAGATGCCTCGGAACCTGCATGGGCAAAAACTTCCCCCGTGCAAACTGTCAAAACCCACAACTGGGCGTCCAGTGGCGGTGGCTGTGCCAGGAAGGCTTAGCCTCCCTGGCCTATTATACCCGCCACCTATGGCGGCTACTGTGCAAATACCCCAGCCACTGTGCCTCAGTGTGGAGCTGGAGGGATCATCCTCTAAGGCAGGGGTAGGCAACCTATGGCACGCGTGCCAAAGGCGGCACGCGAGCTGATTTTCAGTGGCACTCACACTGCCCAGGTCCTGGCCACTGGTCTGGGGGGGCTCTGCATTTTAATTTAATTTTAAATGAAGCTTCTTAAACATTCTAAAAACCTTATTTATTTTACATACAACAATAGTTTATATATTATAGACTTATAGAAAGAGACCTTCTAAAAACGTTAAAATGTATTAATGGCACACAAAACCTTAAATTAGAGTGAATAAATGAAGACTCGGCAAACCACTTCTGAAAGGTTTCCGAACCCTGCTCTAAGGGATCAATCTCCTTGTTTTTCTCAGTCCTTGACCTTTCTGATGAGGTTGCTAATCTCAGCTCTAGCTGATATCAATTAGATTGGTGCCATGTAGAAACAGCTCCTTGTCACTAGGAACTGGACTGAGACCACTAACTCTCACAGAATTACAATCATTAGATAGTGATTCCTTCTGTTCACTACCAACCTGGTTTGAATTAGAACCAGTGACTTGGCAGTGAAAGCTCTATAGCCGATTACTTGTCTCCAAAATTATATTGTTTTTTCTTCTTTATTATGGCAAATTAATTTATAACAATATTTTTCACTTAACGTACACAACATCTTCCATCCAAGAATCTCCAAGAATTTTACGAGATGCAAGTAAGCCTCACTACAGCTCTGTTAGGTAGGTAATTATCTCCATTTTACAAAGGAGGTAATTGAGGCAAGGAGAGAGTAAAATTACGTGTCAACAGTATAAACAAGTGACAAAACTGGGAATAAAAACACAGAATTCAGTTCCCAATTATGTCCTATAACTACTAGACCATACTACCTCCTGATATACAGTTGCTGTCTGTACCAATTATATTTCTCTTTTCTCTTAAGTGTAATCCTGTATTTAATCCAATAGATAACACATTTTAAAATTACAGGCCTATACTGACCTGCCTGGCCAGGGCAAAACAGGAAAAAACACCTCTATGCCCTACATACACATTATGCACTTACATAGGAAATTTTCATTTCAGTATAAGCAGCTCACTGGGTCTCCGTACAGACAAAACATCAATGAAAACAGTGCAGGATAAAACATTCTTCCAGAACGGTTTCAGGAACATAGCACTGATGTTTGAAAACAAAACCACAGCAACACCAAGTGAAGACAGTTGGAGGAAAAGAAAGCACCAGTCAGCTGTTCCTGCACAAATCAGTACTGCTAAGCTTGAGATAAATTCAAAGACAAGGCTGATAAAACATTGTACCAGTCTTCTGTTGAGCTGAAAAGGAGGACATGGAAAATATTTTAGTCCAACAGTGCTCAAACTGTGGGTCACGACCCCGTTTTAATGCAGTCGTCAGGGCTGGTATTAGACTTGCTGGGGCCCAGGGTTGAAGGTGAAGCTCAAGCTCCACCACCCCGGGCCAAAGCCAAAGCCCGATGGCTTCAGCCCTGGGTAGCAGGGCTCAGGTTACAGGCCTGGGGCTGAAGCCCTTGGGCATTAGCTTTGCCTCCCACCTAGGGCGGTGGGGCTTGGGCTTTGGCCCCCCACCCCGGGATGGCAGGGCTCACTTGGGCTCAGGCTTCAGTCCCCCCTCCTGGGGTCGTGGAGTAATTTTCGTTGTCAGAAGGGGGTCACGATGCAATGAAGTTTGAGAACCCTTGTTTTACTTCAAGACAAAGATACATGTTTAAGGTTTTATATAACACATTTTTAGAAGGGTTAGGTAAAAATCACTGACTTACTGTGGTCCTGTCTGACTTGGACTTCCTACCGTAATGAATACATTAGGGGAAAAAGTGTGCCTCTCTCTTTAAAACAGAGATAGAATTTAAGCAGTAGGTCCATATAGGAGCTGAGGTCTGCCAGTGCAGACCCAGTTTTGTTTTGTTTTGTTTTTTGTTTTGTTTGTTTTTTTTCGGGGGGGGGGAGGCGGGGGCGCTCCTCTGATTTAATGTAACAGGTCAACCGTCACAGGAACATAGACGAGGTGGATCCGGCAGCACACGGAGGGCAGGGGGAGCCGGGGCCCTGGGAAACAAGAGGGGTGCGGCCGAGCAAGGGGCATGGGCCAGCTCTGGCACCCTCCTTACCACTGCGCCCCCCCCATGCCAACTGGCACGCAGCCCCTGCCCCCCAGAACACAGGGGTTCGGGGAGGGGCTTGGCAGCAGCTGGTGGGAGGCCCCTGCAGCCCCAGAGGGGGTCAGAGGAGCAGGGTGGGGAGGAGGAGGAGCACCACGTAGGCCCAACACGCCCCCCCGGGGAGCCAGTCTGGGCCCGAACGCCCCAGCACAGGGGCTGCCGCAGTTCACCCTGGGGGGGTGGAAGATGCTTTTCATCGCCCCGAAGAACTGCAGGAGCGGCACGGATTCAGGGCAGGCAGGGAGCCTGCCTTAGCCCCGCTGGACTTTTAGGGGCCTAAAATCTCCTGGTTTGGCTTCAGTAGCCTCCAGGAGATAGAGCCCGATTCCAGGAGACTCCAACTGGGAGGGTTGGCTATCCTAACAGATCACTTTGCTGAATCTCCTTTTAACAGAAGAATTACCTGTAGATCCCAGAAGCCATGAGAGCAGCCCTCAGTTTAATATATGTTGTTTTA
Source organism: Emys orbicularis (assembly GCF_028017835.1). Lineage (NCBI taxonomy): Eukaryota > Metazoa > Chordata > Testudines > Emydidae > Emys > Emys orbicularis. The sequence goes on along the minus strand of NC_088686.1, from coordinate 66,445,534 downwards.
AATTTAAATTGCATTAGAAGTAGTAGTAAAACTAGACTGGTTCAGAATCCATAATTGTCTACATGGAGCAGCAGTGCACACTATGGAGGTGTGATTTCTGAAGTGCACAAATTGGTCCCTGTGTAGACCCAGCTGAGACACACTAGAAGTTCCCTACTGCGCTTTAACATAGTACTGTGTTAAAGTGCACTAGTCAAGTTATAGTGTGCACCAGCAGGGTCTACAAACTAATTAGTGTGCAACATGCTAGTGCATTTTAGAAATCACACCCCTGTAGTGCCCACTGCACTGTGTAGACAAGGCCTTAATCTAAGTTTAGAAATGAAGACATGAGAGAATTTTGCTTAAGAGTTTTATAATGCAAGAGGAGATACATTTCTTCTTCAGTTCTCATGCTACATAGAACAGCAGCGTCTTTCCCCAAAGCAAGTTAGGAGTTGAGTAGAAATCATTCAAGTCTCTTTAGTCTACCACCAAAAAGCAACAGAAGATCCCTAGGGACTAGTGAAACAAAGTTTAGTCCTATTTCATTTTTAGAACAAACATTTCTCATCTACAGTCATCATGCTTTGTTTTGAAAAAAGACACTCCAAGGCTGAAAGGCCCAAAAATTAATTAACCCTGAAACTTAGTTTTATGACCCGCATATACTATTTTCTGTATCAGATACTGAAACAAAGGCTGCAAGATTGCTGAAGAGTTGGAATTGCAGCTGACCACCACCAAACATGGGCACTTGTTCTCTTGAGAGGTTTTTGTTTTTTTTTTTTTTGGGGGGGGGGGGTTGGTTGGTTGTTTTGTTTTGTCACCCTGCAACTCTCCCAGTCTGCTGTATGTGGAAGTAGGCAGGGCATTATTTAGTGTAGTACTTGAATTTTGGGTTCCAACTACATGGTTAGAATGAATACCAATACCCTGAATCAAGGGGACATTAAAAGAGTGGGTCTAAATATTAATCTACATTTATGGCATCTTTCACTATTTTAGTTTTGCAGTTTAATGATTGACACTAACAGACTATCACTTTGTTGTATAAGTCCTAAAGAGGCCAATCAATAGTAATTTTGTACTTGAAAACAATATAGTTACTAGGATAGGATTAGCTTATTGGTTTAGTCCTGCCATTGAAAGAGAATTTCTGTTTAAAAACACCCAAAAAGCTAATCCAATGTAACCCAAAGCCAGTTACATATAGCAGAATAATACACATGTATTCTAAAGAAAGAGTGTCTTGTGACTATGGTTTTGTTCTATTATCCATATAAACTATCAGAGTACACTGGTCCTTTAAATAAGCTATCTTCATGCACATGGTCAGCAGTTGTTTATGTTGACAGGTATTTGGGACAGTGCCTTTGGTCTCACACCTGCCTAGCCATGCCTGTGGCAAAGGCACTTTGTGGAGAAAACTATGAACTCATAAAAAGCAGCAGCACATCCAGATGCCAAATAAAAAAAATCTAACTTTGCTCTCCAAAATACCAAGACATAGATTCCTCTTAATAGTTGTGCCTGCTTCTTTACAGAGAGGCTTGGCTGATTTCAGGTCTGTTCTATGCTCCTGGGATACATATGCACAGCACATAAGCAGAATAACTCATCCAACTCATCCTACAATGGCACTACACACTACTTTGGAGGATTTGGTTTCTTTGCTTAGGTAGCTTTATTAATAGTAATTATTTATAAAAGAATCTCAATGCTACAGAAGAACTGTACAAATTGGGAGTCAGACCTGGGTTCTTTTCCTGGCTCTATTTTGGCCTAACAAGATGACCTTAACTCCTAAATAAAAATAAATTAATTAATGGAGATATCCCATCTCCTAGAACTGGAAGGGACCTTGAAAGGTCATCAAGTCCAGCCCCCTGCCTTCACTAGCAGGACCAAGTACTGATTTTGCTCCAGATCCCTAAGTGGCCCCCTCAAGGATTGAACTCACAACCCTGGGTTTAGCAGGCCAATGCTCAAACCACTGAGCTATCCCTCTCCCCATAAACTCCTCTGTGCTTTAGTTTATGCTATCTGTAAAACTGAGATCACAACGCCTAGTTATTTTTGTAAAGTCTTTTGAGATCAGATGTGAATATTATTAGTTCATCAGAAACATATAAATGAAAGAAAATCCAAAGAAAATGGCATCATCAAGGACCTGATTCTACAGGCACTTCACACTCAGAACTACCAGTGAAATCAATGAAAGTTCTGTGCACAGACAAACTGCAGCATCAGGCCCAACAAATGGATCCTACACTGCACCACTACTACCTTGGCCACTTTCCAAAAGACGATTCTGGAGTTCTTCCAGCTGGGAAAAGCACTAGGTCTCTTTAGATGTCCTGAGCCTCCTTCTGAGAGAGAGTGGGCAGGGCCTGGTCTGCATCAGCAGCCAGGTCCACACATTCCACCTCTAGGCCCCGTAGAGACTCCGTTATGGTAGTCATAGTCCGGCATGGAGTGTGCTGGTGCACATCTTCCTCCACTGGCTTAGAAATAACCAACAGCTATTTTATCTACACCCACTGTGTCTGCCCTGAAACCTCTCCAAGCTGCCAGTCTTTTACCAGGACCACCTCTGGACTTGGAAACTAATTTCAGCAGCCATGTTCACAGTGGCCACTGAGGGAAAAGACCTCCTCACAGAACCCCTACTATGCAACCCCACCTTTGTGTGCTGGTGGTGGAGTCCCCCTTGGTGCACCAGAAGAAGGTCCTGGCTGGTGTCACAAGAATCAAAGACCTTCTGGATGACCGTTGGAGGGACTGGGTGGAGCCCATGGTGCACAGCTAGTGCATGGGGTTGCCCACCCTGCACATCCCCTGTCATGTGCTCCAGGAGGTGAGGACAGCCTTGCCTCCTGCTTCTCTCACTTTTCTCAAGCAGGCCCTATGGGAGGGCGCTCCCTGGATCCTTGCCTCACGAGTAGTTCTCCACCCCAATACACAACCTGAGTAGGCTGAATGCCATCCAGCCAGTCCATCTCTGAACTGCACACAGAGAATATCTGTACATGCTCATGCTCCATACCACCCACTTCCTTGCCCTTATGTCCCACCCCAATACCAAGCGGCAGGACCTGCTGCCACTTGCAGAGGGCAGGGAGACCAATAGACCAGCTTGTTCACCACCCTGGTCCCACATCCCAGTGAGGATATTAGTTGGTGGCTCCTACCTGGAGCCGTGAGCATGGGTGTGTGGTTGGCACAGTTTATGGATTCCTCTAACACCTTCCCCTTCTACAATGAGAGGGAGACCCTGGCACACACCTATTAGAGTGTGTCAGGCTGCAGCCCCTCTTCTGGCTCCTCCAGAACCTCTTGCTGAGGTTCTGGCTGCATTTCTGCACACACCTTCTTATATTTACACACCCTATCTGCGGCCCCACAAAGTTGCAAGATCTCTACTAGCACTGGCTACTAAATATTTGGATTCCTTTGTGGAACAGTGGGTGATGTCTGGGGTTCTTTGCTCGGTGTCCCCATCTGGATCCCTTGTTTTGGTCCTATGACCCTCACTCCCATTCTTGTTTTTTAATTTGTTGTCCCTCATAATCACTTGCAACTGGGCTCAGTGGTTCCTCCCCCGGACTGAGGGAGCGGGCCAATAGTTGTGGGAAGGCCTAGGCCTCCTCATCCTAGTACCTGCAATAGGTACACCACACCATAGGTTACCTCCTGACTAGTTTGTTTATGGATTTGCCAGTTGCCAGAAAAATAATTTGATCTGCCCGTGTTTTTATGTGGATCTAAAGATTTGCATTATTATCACAATACACTAGTATATCTAATGTTAAAAGTTTGTGTCCAGCTAAAGATGTTGCAGAGTTCCCACTTCTGCAGTATGAGAACATTATTTTCTTAACATATATAGATAAGATTAAGTATCTCTCTAGATACTATAAGTGGCTGTTGAAGGGGGTGGAGGGGAGGTTGCAGAGTTGTTTTGTGGTTGGGGTTGTGGCAGGCTTACCTTGTGGGGAGAGTGGGTGCTGGGTTTTTTGCATCTCAAAGGTGGTAACCCTACCACACACTAGTAGCAAATATGATGTTTTTAAATTTTAGGATAGGCTAGCATAAGCACTATGTCTTCATAGATTCCAAGGCCAGAAGGGATCATTGTGATCATCTAGTCTGACCTCCTGTATAACTCAGGCCAAAGAACTTCCCCAAAACAATTCCTACAGCATATCTTTCAGATCAAACATTCAATCTTCATTAAAAAGTGGTCAGTGATGGAATATCCATGATTCTTGGTATAATAACAAAAATAAACAAAACCAGAGAATACTTCTAAAAATTGCTTTCAAGCTTTTATTTTAAGTGGGAAGGTGTTTACAGGTTAGAGGAAAAGCACATCTCTAGCAGTTTCAAACCCCAGATTAATTAAATGTGGAACAAAAACAAGAACTTTAAGAAATGTAATATTTTACAATGCAATAAAACACAAATGAATTGGTTAATCAAATAATTCCCCAATTTGTCTAAACTATCAGAATTATAGATATAAATTTGAGACTTTCAAGTGAGATTTTTGTAAATTGAAGCAGCCTCTCTTTTATACCTCGTAAAGTTGTCCAATATCATCCACAACATCCAATTTAACTTTTTAGGACTATAAGGGAGCTAAACCTTTTCTAGTTTCCAAATCTTCACCTGTTCAGAAAGATGATAAATGAATAATTGATGTTGAAGAGAGTGATATTTAAATATATTTATTTGCCATTGTTTTGAGTTTATGGGGGCATTTAAATGGTTAGGGTTTTTTTTAATTACAGTAGTAAGATTCTGTGACAACTTGAGATAGAATATTTGCAGCTGCTTGAGACATGCATCCTCTGCTATTTGATGCATTAGGTGTGGGGGTTTTACCGACTAAAGGGCAAATTGTGATACCTTTACTCACACTGAGCAGTACTTTACAAATAGTGCCACTGACTTCAAGGAGATTACTTGAGGAGTACAGAATTGTTCAACATGAGTAAGGATATCACTCTAAACTTCCTGAGTTTTTACATTTGAATATTTCTTTGAGTGGTTATTCTTTCTATTTCAAATTCAAATTTAATAAATCAAAAATTGTTTATAGAATATAAACAAAAAATCATAATTCTCACATTTCCCCTCTTGTATGCAGTCACAGCGCCCTAGTCACTGCAGAAAATAATTCAATAATCACAAGTAATCTACAGTTCTCCAGTAGCAAGATAGTTCTACAGAATGTTGTTTCTGGGATATTCTGCCTTTGCTGGGGGGGGGGGGGGGGGGAAGAGAATGGATGAACATACCCGCACCAAAAGCAGAAGTAAAGACTCAAAATAGCCCTCAGACTTCAGGATATATATTTTGGTGCAATGGGAAAGAAAACAAATCAGCTCCTAAGTGCCTCATTCTCACACACAGTTTGGGACCCGGGGAAGTAAAGTTTTTGAATGAAGGCCATTTCAATTCTGAGACTAAACTAAAATGCTGCTTTTTGCACAAATGACACAAAGGCACCATAACAATATTATTATTTATTTGTGATAGCACCCACTATGTGCAATGTATAGGACCTATCAAATTCACGGCCACGAAAAACACATCCTGGACCATGAATCTGATTTCCTGCCATGAAATCTGGTCTTTCGTGTACTTTTACTCTATACTCTACAGATTTCACAAGGGAGACCAGAGTTCCTCAAATTCGGGGTCCTGACCCAAAAGCGAATTGTGGGAAGGGGGGGGTGTCACAAGGTTATTTTAGGGGCGTCATGGTATTGCCACCCTTACTTCTGCACTGCCTTCAGAGCTGCTGCCGGAAAGCAGCAAATGTTAGCCGGGCACCCAGCTCTGAAGGCAATGCCCCGCCAGCAGCAGCGCAGAAGTAAGGGTGGCAATACCATACCATACCATACCATACCATACCACGCCACCCTTACTTCTGCGCTGCTGCCTTCAGAGCTAGGCAGACAGAGAGTGGTGGCTGCTGACTGAGGGCCCAGCTCTGCAAGCAGCAGCATAGAAGTAAGGGTGACAATACCATACCATGCCATCCTTACTTCTGTGCTGCTGCTGGTGACAGCCCTTCCTTCAGAGCTGGGCTCCTGGCCAGGAGCCGCCGCTCTCCAGCTGCCGAGCTCTGAAGGAAGCACCACCACCAGCAGCAGCGCAGAAGTACGGGTAGCAATACTGCAATCCCCCTAAAATTGTAGGGATCAGGACCCCTACAATTACAACACCAAGAAATTTCACATTTAAATAGCTGAAATCATGAAATTTGCAATTTTAAAAATACTATGACTGTGAAATTGACCAAAATGGACCATGAATTTGGTAGGGCCCTAGCAATGTACTTGCCAAACACTCAAAAAGGATCACTTCTACTTCAAGGATTTCACAGTCTAAGAACAATAAAAGTGCTAGTCCTAAGAACAGTACATTTAATTTCTTAGCATCTTTCATCCAAGCATCTCAAAGCCCTTTACAAGAATTAATTAGTTAGGTTTCACAACAACCCTGTGAAGAACCTGAGGCACAGAAAGATTGTGTGACTTACACAAGATCACAGTGTTATGACTGATTACATATAGGAGGTAATGTCTAGAGCTGGTTTGGAAAAAATTCTGACCGTTTTTTTGTCAGAATTTGCCAGTTGGTTTAAATTGCAGCCACTGAGACAGTTTGATTTTGACAAAGTTCCAACAGAACCCAGGCAGGGTTCAAAATCTACTTGTTCTCCTCCCAGCTTCCCTGCTCAACAGACCAGACTTTCAGGTTGTGTGGCTTTGCCACAGCCCACCAGGCAAACTGCCCCAGAGCTGCAGCTCCATCCCCTTTTGCGGAGAATTTAGAAATGTTTCACTTTTATTTTGCATTAGAACAAAACCAAATGTAAAACCCTAGAATCACTCCAAAAGCATTTTCAACCCACAAAATGTCATATACTAAAGGTATCTTTCCAACAATTGTCATGAAAAAAATTGAGAAACAATAGATCAGTATATTGCCCGACTGTGCAAAATGGCCAACTCCTGTGATTATCAAATTTAAAAGATGAACTAATTCATGGTAACTTAGTAATAGGGATGAAAGATGCAGAAGCTCAAATGAGAATGCTAAGAGATCCCACAGTAACTCTACCAAGAGCTATAAACATATGCAAAGCTAGTGAACAAGCTCACATCAAAACAGAGAGTAAATGAAGCCAGCAAGAGATAATTCACCAAGTAGCAAAGGGAAAGCATTAAAATAAAAGAAAAATACACAACATCCCCAACTGACCTTGGTGCAAAGTATGACCTTTTCGCCACCAACTACCTCATTACTGTAGACTACTATTCAGACCTCTAGAACCAGATGAACTGTCAGACACTACAATAGGGGCCATCACAGACAAAGCAATGAAGCATTTCAGCAGCATGGTATCCCAAACTGTGTAGTTTCAGACCCCAGCTGACCAACAGCAAATTCCTGCAATTTAACTGGAAATGGGAATTCAGTCATATCACCTCATCAACATACAATAGCCAGTCAAATGAGAAACCTGAATTGGCTGTTAAAAATTGCTGAGATTCTACTAAAGAAAGCTGCAAAAAGCAAAGAAAATATATGGCAAACTATTATTGAATTAAGAAACACTCCCACAGAAGGCCTTAATAGCAGCCCATTACAACATTTGATGTCAAGACATGCGTACCTTGCTGCCCATAGCCCCAGCATTACTATACTTGGCAGTGGTGGAAGGAGTAACAGACAAAAAGGAAGAGAGACTTGCAAAGGCCAAAACCTGCTATGACTGACAAGCTAAAGACCTTCCAAAACCACAACAGAAGATCCTGCCAACATCCAATTCTTTCCTCGGGCCACATCCTGCAATTGGAAGCAGGCAAGATGTACTGAATAGATAAATCCTCATTCATATGACAACAGGGGATGGACATATATTTAACTGAAACTAAAATACATTCACTCACTATGAACACAAGACATAGATGTGGAGAATAGAGAAATATACACTGCTCTGTGACTTGATCATCAGGAACACAGGCTCACAAGCGATTAATAGATATTGGAAAAGATTCTCAACACACCACATCACCAGAAGAAACAAGTTATACTTGCTCCATCATCAACCTGCCTGCAAGTTATACAAAAGACTATGTACAAATATTAAAGCATAATAAATACATAAATAAATAAAACAACCCTGCCAGATCCAGAGATTAGTTCCCAAGCAAGTGAAGAGTTAGTCCAAAAATATGTTGATATTAAGTTTATATATATATATATGAGAGAGAGACTTTAAGGGAGTATGATGAGTTAAATATGTAAATGAGTTATAGTATACATGTTCAATTTGTCTTTCTGAAATAAATATGACAAAAAAGATGTTGTGCCAGATAGCTTCCCCATAGGAGCAGCTGTAGTATGATTATGTATAGGGTACTGTCAAGGAACTAGAGAATTCCACTTTCAGGAAGTACTTTATGAGAGGCCAGCATATGTAGAGGAAGGAATGAAACCTGAATGTTGCACTGTCTTGGCTCTCTCTCTTTGTATTCAAACACTGAATGCACAGCAAGTCAGTGACAAAGCTAGGAACAGAACCCCGGAGTCCTCCCATGCTTTTTTGTGTGTCTTTCAAAATAGCTTATTTTGACAAGTTCTAAACTTATCTGGGTTCTCCCAGTCTTTATTTTAACTTCATACTAAAAAAAAATTACAAGTCTAATTTCATGCTAAACACTAGCTGTCAAAGCAACAACAGGTACCAGTGTAATTTATTAGTACATATAACTGCTTGTCAGATTCAATGGTGATAAAAAGATATGGAAATTCCACAGTGTGTCAGTACAGCTTATGTGGTATAGAATAAATAAAATAAACCATTGTCTATCTGAGTTTGAGGTATGGAAGAGAGGCAGGTGGTCGCAATTTAATCTAGACAAGACTGAGAATGTTGGCACGTTGGGGGAAAGCAGTCAGAAGAGTTAGCAGAATTGATCTCAGCATCCCTAACTATGTGACCACTGTCTGTATTAGAGATGTGCAACTTAGGTGTTTTGTTAGATCTTAGGCTGCTCCTGGATGTCCAGGTAGTGGCTATAGTCAAAAGTACTTTCTTCATTTCTCCTGGTGAGAACCTTTTCTCTCTGATCTTGCTATGATTATCCACACCTTTTTCACCTCAAGATTAGATTGGTGCAATGAATGCACTCTAGAAAGGGCTACAGCTTGGAACCATTCACAAACAGAAGCTAAGGAGAATGTCGTGGTCTGCTTATTAAGCAGTGTCATGGATGGAAACACACTCCATCAGTGCTCCAGGAGATGCACTGGCTGCCAGTGAGCTTCCACATGGAACTCAAGGTGTTGGTGTTCAACTGTATAGCTTTCAATGGATTAGCAAAGGAACCATCTCTCTCCAGGGGTCTCACACGTACCACATGGCATGACCTATGCACAACTGATGGACTTTTTGGTTTGGATGCAGGATATATTAAAGTCATGCTAGAGGGAACATGACGCAGAACATAACCAAAACCTCTGCAGCAGACAATCTCCCTTTGCCATATTGCCACAATTCGGATCAGTGGAGGTGCTGAAGAAGGCGGTCCCTTGCTGCAAATAGAAAAGAAGTGCTGGAGATGGGTTCTCTGTGAGAAGTCCTCTGTTTTGGAACTCGCTCCTCGCCCTTGATCTGCCAGAGCCAGAATTTGTTAACCTTCCAGGCATGTTTTTCAAAACTTATCTTTTCTTCACAGCTATGAGGAGAGGTGAATTCACGGTTGAAGTGATTTGGGTTTCTTTTTTTCATATTACTGGGAAGATTTGTGATGTTAAGGCAAGATGAAGAGTCCTTTGCATTTTAATTTAATAGAATCAACACGTTTTTGAATAAATATAGCAGCAAAAATATCCGTTAAAAATTGCAAACAAAATGAAATGAAACAAGATATAAAAATTATGTCAAAGTTTACCCTATCCAGAAATCATTTTATTCTAACCATTTTTTTATTTGATCAGCTGGGTGAAAAAAGATATTATGGAACAAATGTCTATTAGAAGTAAAAAAAAAAAAAAGCAATGTAGTTCAAACACAATTAAGCACTGACTAGTATTAAAAAAAAAAACCACCCAAGTATTTATTTGGATTTTTTTTCCCCGGGGGGGTAAGGAGAAGAACTTCAGGTAAGGAACTCTGAGAATGTTGGCTGTATATCCCCCCCCCCCCCCACTATCTTCATAATTAAGGCCTTACCAAATTCACGGTCCTTTCTGGTCAATTTCATGGTCACAGGATTTTAAAAATCATAAATTTCATTATTTCAGCTATTTTAATCTAAAATTTCATGGTGTTGTAATTTTAGGGGTCCTGACCAATGTTCCTTCTAATTTTTCCCACGCATGTGCGGAATGAATTTTGTTATGTGCACCAATACACAAATCACTTCCATACTGGTGCACATAACAAAATTCACGTGGTGGGGGTGGGGCTGAGTGGTTCAGAGTGTGGGAGGGGGCTCAGGGCTGGTGCAGAGGATTGGAGTGTGTGTGTGTGTGTGAGGGGTGGGGCCAGGGCTGAGGGGCTCAGGGCTGAGGCAGAGGGCTCTGGCTGGGGGTGCAGGTTATGGGGTGGGGCCAGGGATGAAGGGTTTGGGGTGCAGGCTGCCCGGGAGCTACAGTGGGGAGAGAGGACTCCCTCCAGCCCTCTCTCCTCGCAGCAGCACCTGGGCTGGGGGGAGGGGCGCCTCCCCCCCGACCGCGGCAGGTCTGTGCTGGGTCCGGCAGGGGGAGGGGCCTCCCCCCCAGCTGCAGCAGGTCCGTGCTGGGGGAGAGGCATCTCTCCCAGCCACAGCACTGAGCTCCTGCGCGGGGCTTAATAGGCAGCTGCGCGGCCACACAGCTTAGAGGGAACTTAGGTCCCGACCCAAAAAGGAGTTGTCAGGGGGTCGCAAGGTTATTGCAGATGGGGTTGCGGTACTGCTACACTTTCTTCTGCACTGCTGCTGGTGGGGCTGCCTTCAGAGTTGGGCAGCTGGAGTTCGGCAGCTGCTTGCCAGGATCCCAGCTGTGAAGGCAGAGCCACCATCAGCAGCAGCACAGAAGTAAGGATGGCATGGTATGGTATTGCTCCCCTTACTTCTGCGCTGCTGCCTGCAGAGCTGGGCCCTCAGTCAGGAGCCGCCCAGCTCTGAAGGCAGCAGCGCAGAAGTAAGGGCGGCAGGGTATGATATTGCCACTCTTACTTCTGCACTGCTGCTGGCAGGTGCTGCCTTCACAGCTGGGCACCCAGCCAACAGCCGCCACTCTCCGGCTGCCCAGCTCTGAAGGCAGTGCAGAAGTAAGGGTGGCAATACCCCGATACCCCTAAAATAATCTTGCAACCACCCCTGCAACTCCCTTTTGGGTCAGGACCCCCAATTTAAGAAACGCTGGTCTGCCCCGTGAAATCTGTATAGTATAGGGTAAAAGCACACAAAAGACCAGATTTCATGGTCCGTGACGCGTTTTTCATGGCCGTGAATTTGGTAGGGCTCTATTCATAATAAAGTCCAATAAAGTTTAATGAAAAAAGCATAATCTTTCTAGAGGTTTCTTGAACCATCCTAGAAAAGCTGAATAGACAATTATATCCTTGATATTGATTTGAATAGAATGGTTCAAAACCCCTACTGTTTTCATATGTATTAAAATCTAGTCCCTGATTCTGCAAAAATTTATGCACGTGCTTAACTTTATGCATGTGAGGAGTCCCACTGGCTCCAACGGACAACTCAGGTGTGTAAAGTAAAGCATATAGTTAAGTCTCTGAAGGATCAGGGCCTAACCCCCCAATATTACACACTCTTCTGCATGTAACTATATGCCTATGGGTCATCTAATTGAATATGATCAGATTATTCATGGGAATAAAGCTATGTATCTGTAGAAGGATTTGCAGGAACATGGCCTAAGACTTCTTTCATATGAGTTGTAAGAAAACAAAAGATTTCAGTGAGAGCTGATCTTTCTGCATTACAGCACAAGCCACTCAAGGAAATAAGCATTTCTGAGGATTTTTTTTTGTCTTTCTTTTTGGAAATAATTTTGATGTCAGAACACGTGATTATGGGTCTCACTAAATGAGTCAGATAGGAGGAGCTAGGGTGACCAGATGTCCCAATTTTATAGGGACAGTCCCGATTTTTGGGTCTTTTTCTTATATAGGCTCCTATTACCCCCTACCCCCGTCCCGATTTTTCACACTTGCTGTCTGGGGTCACCCTAGGAGGAGCAGGATGAAGAGAAATGCACAAGTACATAACGGTTCAATCGTGCACTGATTAAAATATCTTATTTATTTTATTTTAATGTACTGGTGGTTCACTGAAGGAACACTGGCAAGGTTAGTGGGCCTACCATTTGACCTACATATTGTGGTTTATAAGTTATTTGCAAAGCTCAAGTAAATTTCTGCTTAAAACAAACAAATTCAATGCTCTTTGTTCAAGAGAACTATGTATAATTGTATATGCACTATTTGCCCGATGATAGGGAAAACCTACAGTAATAAACTGATGTGTATATACACATCAAAGGAATCGCATTTCTGATAGAGCTGAAATCTACCCTAAGCTTCCAAGACATTATTATGAAATAACACTTCTCACTTCTATAGTTCCTTTTACCAGGGGGATCTCAAAGCACTTTATAAGCAAAAAGTAAGCCTGACAGCATCCACAGAGTAGGACAATATTTATCCCCATTTCATAGCTGAGGAAATTGAAGTAGAGTTTAAGGCCAAATTTCTCCAGAAGTGGCCTCTGATCTTGTGTGCTCCAATTTCTGAGTGCTTGAGTCACTTTGGACCTGATTTTCATAAGTGGCAAGCACCCACAACTTCAAATTAAATCACTGCCCAGCACTTCTGAAAAGCTCTACGGTGTCTCAAGTTGAGCATTTATGAACTTAAACACCCAAAATTACACACCATTTTTCAAAATCTTAGTCAAAGAGACTTGCTTAAAGTCATACAGCAAGTCAGTGGCACTCAGGAATAGAACCCAGAAATCCTAGTTCCCAATTCCTTGCTCTAAGTATGAGCCAACACTACCTACAGAAAAAAGAGGTTCAAAATTTGTTATTGAAAAATCAATGTTCCTCTTAAGTTCTGATTTTCCAAAGAATTGCTAGGTTTGCCATATGGATCAAACTAGCCATTGCTCTGCCAGTATTGCCTAATCCAAATATTTAAAAAATCATGACTTGGGCCCCTCCAAAAACCATACAATATCTTTAAAATCATGAGATTTTTTAAAAATAATAAATTTGGTGGGTGGGTTATTTGCCTCTTGGTTTTTGTGGCTTTTAGGGTATACTTAGGTCATGTTTTCAAGCTTGTCTGCCTCCAGGAGGGCTAGAATTATTTTTATATATATGATAAATAAAATAATAATGGAAACAGATTCTCTGTTATCAAAAGATTCCTGGATCTGGGTTTTAAGAACAACACTGAATATTGCCAGATTCACAATAAAATCACCAGAGTTGGGAACATCATGTCTCTATTACCACTCCTCTTCTGAACCTTTTACTTCTTGTGACAGAACATGCAAACTACCTCCTTTGACTCTTGCTCTACCAAAAAACAGGATAGCTGAAATGCAACCCAGTATACAAGAGACAAGGCCCTGACTAGAGTCACAATTGTACAGCAGAAGTCTATACAAAATCCACCAAACTACTAGCAAAACTGACTGCTTAGTATCCGCTGAATTGTCAGAATGCAAGTCCACAAATTCAATAAGCTTTCAAAATCTTTGACAAGTTCAGACATTATTATAGGTATTTTCTGTGGAGTACATCAAATCTAGGACTCCTGTAGTGGCACCAGTTTCCTGTGCAATACTGCCCTTCTCTCAGTTCTTTTTAGGTGGGGCAATGTAAACAACTTCATTTTCCTCTCCTCTCTTTAACTTTCAGGTAATATTTCAGGGAGGGATCATGATGTCTTGAGGTCAAAAGGCAAAAAGGAACTTAGCAGCTTAGTAAGGGCTACATTTTCTTTTTACTATTTGCAATGCAAATCTACTTTTTGTTCCACACTGAAGTCTTGCACAATAGCCTGTGTATGCACATTAGTTCCAACAATGCCTTCCTATGCAATCACATTGTAATTATACACGCATAAAGCCATGGCTGCTATGAACTGCAATATCACCCTCTAAACAACTAATCTCAGTCTCTGCATTAGGATATTTCTTCTCTGTTTCTCCTCCCTTTGCTGTTTGCTCACTGCTTTGATGCAGAAAAAACTTTTGCACTGCTTACAAACCAGTAAACCTGGATTTAATCAAGTTATTATCCTGTCTATTATAACATTTTCAACCATTTGTTTTAGAACAAATGCGAAATAAGTCTACAAAATGCAGTGTGGAAAAAATTCCTGTAGGTTTGCAACCTTGCAAGGCTTTATAAAGCAAAAATAAATCTTTGTTTAAAGTGTATTAGAATAAAGGGCTTGTATTATATAAGGCATTCACATATGTGCGTGGGTGTATTGTCAGCTTTTACTAGTAAACTGCAAAATATCAGTCCTTTGCAGTTACAGTCAGATAAAGAATTGTACAACTTAGAATGCAAGATTGTCAAAAACAAGTTAATAAGTTTAAAAAAAACCATCCAAAACGGTTTAAATCTCAGTGATATTTATGATCTTTGCAAAGCAGAGCTCCCTTCTGTTTAATGTAGTACTTTACAAAAATAATTTAGCTTCCTTCCTACATGCACAGGAGGCTTAAAGACAGCACTTTCCCCACACTTTACACATTGCAAAGGCTAATAAACATGGAACATTCAAAAATCTTGCACTGAGATCCCGATACGGATCGGATGGAAATTTTAACAGGAGAAAAAAATACGCAAGAGACAGCTTCTTAAGGGGGGGGGGGGGGGGACGGAGTTGCAAACCCATATTTAGAGCCTTAATGTGGCTTTGGAAAAACAACAACAACCCCCTCCCCCCCGCCAAAAAAGGAATGGCTTTGCAGGGCCTTCTTTTTAAATTTATTTCAAAAGAATTTAATCTTTACTGTTTTCAAACAGAAGAAACAAAAGCTGTGTTTCTCATAAAGAAATGAACTTGTGTCACTGCACTTCTGCTATACTCCAGTCGCTTGCGCCTGGGCCCCCGAAGGGCGAAGTCAGCTGCTCCTGTCATTTGGCAATACTGAGATGGGGGGGGGGGGGGGTCAAGGCCATATAAACGGAAACTTAATAGCAGATCTCCCTCTCTAGTTCTTTTCGTCTCATCTTGCACCAAATAACCACAGACCAACCCACTGATTAAAAAAAAAAAAAAAAACCACTGACACGAAAATAAATTAATACCAAAAATGAAGCTGCAGGAAAGAGGGTGGGGAGTGGAATTTGTTTGCTCACCTTGGAAGGTAAAGGCACTAGCTCTGTTCACAGCTCTGCTACTCCGAGAAGGGGGGATGAAGAGAAAACAATTAACAAACAAAACTTTGCTCCTTTCTCTCTGGGGCTCACTAAAAGCGTCACTTCCTCATACTGTAAGTGGAGGAGGCTCCCAATGAGTCCCTTTAATTCAACTCCTCCCTCCTGCTCCTCTCACAGAAGCTGCAGTTTAGAGTTCTAGTCGGGAAGCAGCTTCTTCCACCCTTGATAATTGAGGAGTTCTGACTGGCAGTATCGTGATCCTTGCTGCCCTTGCCTTCTCACAGATTTTCATTTGACCTTCTGTGCTTGGTATTTGTTACTTATTTGTAGAAAAGAGGGGAGGGGAAGTTCTGCGACACTGATTTGTGAAGCAAAACCTCGCTGTGAAATGCCGCTCTGTGTATGTCATACTTTGCAAAACTCCTAGGTTATATAATGTGTCTAGTCCCCAGCCTTCCCGTTAAGGTTGGTCTATTTACTTCTTTTTAAAAGGAAAGATTATAATGTGATTTGTTTTAGGGAGCTACTTGCCCCAGAGAATATATTTCCCGGTTCCCTCCCCCCGAAGCAAATACAGTAGGATTACAAGTGGGGAACCATAGAGTTCTGGGTTTTTGACAAATCTTCAGAGTATTTCAACAAATGCTGAACGTTTCAAACAGCTGAAACTTTCTAAAATCATTTTCTTTTTGCTACAGGAAATTGTTCTCTCACCCAGTGGAATATGTACTTCTGGGATTTCTCAATGATTCACGTGCAGTTCTGGAATATAACCCTTTCTGTCACCCTGGCCTGAGGAAAAAAAAAAAAGATTGCGTGCTGGCAAACACGCTCACCCTGCTCCACTATAGGTCAGGAAGTAAAGTTCTTGTTCCATCATCACTCCCCGTTTCATTAACCACAAGCAAAACTTTAAATATATAAAGCAATGCTTTGGACAGTCTCAAAATGATCAGAAAAATCATCCCGGGGATCATATAGAAAAAATATACTAACAAGTCAAATCAAAATTAAGATAGCAACATTTTGTGAAAAGACTCCTGTATATCCCCTTTCTCTCACTTTTGAGCACTTGATGTTCTCACCCCCATTTACTTTTGCAGCAGGCTTGGGTCTATCCAGCACACAAAGGTTAATACAGAATTACTGTACTGTACTCAAACCTGGGGATTTTTCTCATCTCTAGTTTACATAGGTTTATAATGTACAAATGATACAGGCAAACAACTCTAGTGGGTTTTTTATTTTTTCAACAGCAATATAATAATAGAATACGTTCCACCAATAGATCTCAAAGTGCTTTACAAAGTAGGTCAGTATAATTATCTTCACACTATAGATATGAGAAACTGAGGCACGGGGCAATGAAGTGACTTGCTCAAAATCACACAGCAAGTTAGTTGTAGATCTGGGAATAGAAACCAGGTTTCAGGTGTCCCAGACCAGAGCGCTGTCTATTAGACCACACTGCCTCCCTCTTAGTGCCTGTACAAAAATGAGAAACCATGTAATGCAAAGGATGTAATTCTATCCAGGCATGCTGATGACATATAGTTTCTTACTAAAGATATGGGGTAAAATCCTGGCTCCACTACAGTCAATGACAAAACTCACATTAATTTCAGTGGAGCCAGAATTTTACCCATGATTTCCTGGTTTAGTGTTACCTATTTTTTTTCCAAATAGCAAATGATTTTTTTCTCATTTAAATTTTTGTAATATTTATCTCTTGTTCCAACCTCCCCCCCCCCACTAATGCAACATTGTACCAACAGTAAAATAAAATAGAAGTTAGTTTTCTCTAGCACCATTAATATTTGCTATCCAGAAGTGCTGTATAGATGGAAATGATAGTCCAGTGACTGTAATCCAATGCAGAAGGAATTATGGGTGGGATCATGAAGGGATTTATGTGTTGGAATGCTGAGCCTGACAGGTCCTAACTTTTAGGAACCTAAAAACAATCACAGGAAGTGATCCACAAAGCCAAGTTAGATGCCTGGTCTCCCTGCTATACAATCCATGAGTGATAGGTGCCTTAGAATGCAATCCACAAAAGCTAGCATACAAGCCACGGTGCTGCATAAGATAGTAAAAGGGAGATGCCTACCAGGGGTGTGTGTGCTAAGCCCAGCTGCCACTGTCAGAGATAAGCACTTAAGTCCAGGCAGCAGAGAGATACCTATCTCTGCTGAGCTATCCACAAAGGGGAACCAGCTGCCTGGAGTCAGGCAGCTTAGGCACTTTTGAGGGAAAGGTTAGGCAACTGCCTGGCTCCGCACAAAAATGGCAGCGAATAAGCTGCTGCTGCTGCCGCCACCACCACCACCACCACTTTATAACTTTTAGCCCAGTGGTTTGAGCACTCACCCAGGCTGTGGAAAACCCAGATTCAATCCCCTCTCTCTGCTAGAGGGGAAGAAAGGATCTGAAGAGGTGTCTCCAATTTCTCAGGAAAGTGTGCTAACTACTGAGCTATGGGATAGCCTGGTATGGGGGTTCCCTGAGCCTCTCTTGATGAGTGATTGGAGCAAAGCAACTGGACCAGATGCTGGGTCTCCTAAACAGTTGCCATAGCCACTGGACCACGGTCACTCTCTCTCATGAGCATGTGCCCAATAACTGTTCTACCGTGGATAAATACTTAAATTAGTCATTGGGTCAGAGAGGGAGAAAGAAAGAGCAGGAAGATGACTCTGTAGTCCAGCCATTAGGGCATCTACCTAGGAACCTGGGTCAAGTCCCCCTGTTCCAGTTACACTTTCATTATTTAGCCACATTGGAAGAGCTTCAACAAGAGAGAATGAGAGAGAACCCCTATCCGAATACTCAGTGATTGGAGCATGCTCCTTACAGGTGGGACACCCTCCTGTTCAAATCCTTTCTCTCTCTCTGCTGGGGGGAGGGGAATTGAACTTGGGTCTGTCATATCCCCAGTAAGTTCTCTAAGCACTAGAGCTAAATGTTACAATGTGGGTGGTGCCACAACTTCCTTGTCTGGCCAGATTTTAAATGAGACCCAATCCAGCAGGCATACTCAGAGCCCACTCACTGGATTGTGCCCTGCATGTAACTTAGGCAGCCAAATGCCTATCTTCACCCAGTTTGTGAATTGCTCTGGAGCATAGGTGAGAGATGGGTGACCAAACACCTATAGGCTGGCAGCACTGTGCAGGCTCAAACGCTGAAACATAGGTGCCAACTACCACGGGAACTTTTGGCCTGAAAACTTAAGCACCAACTGAATTTAGGTGCCTTCGGGGTTTGGTAGGAGTTTTGTGGATCACAGCGGAGCCAAAACTAAAACTTAGGCACCTAAGTCTGGGGTCTGTAGGAGCCTAACTACCTTTCTGGATCTGGGCCTGTGTGCCTAGCAATTGCTCACAGGCCAATACATAAAGAAGCAAATTCAAACCTGTTGTAAATGTGGTGAATCCAACGGAAGGCAATTGGAGGTGCATGCATTGGCTCCAGGGTTGTATTTGCCCTAATACAAACTAGTACGATGTACTGTTGTACATTGGAGTTATTACCTGCTCTTTTGCAAAAGTGTCATAGGATCTATATCTTTCATGGAGAATGTGAATGGAGATGGAGAGAACTGATTTAAGTTTAATTCAGCTCATTTGAAAAACAGTACCTACTAAGCCCTCAAACCAAGTTGGAACATGCCAGAGCACAGCCCTGCCTCCTAGCAAGGATGAGTGAATAGCACTTCACCTGACTGAGTTTAATGAAGTAAAATATTTGTGTTGTGAACTGCAATGGAAAACGCCATAACATAGTAATGCAAAAGCGACACTGTGCAGAAATGACATGATCCTGCCTTATAGGTGTTAACATTGCAATGCCCAGAATGTATGTGCTCTATCATCTTCTTGGAGGTCTTTTAACATGGCCATCCCCTTAGTATTATACTATCTAAGGCCAGGTCTACACTACCGCGGTAGTTCGACAGCTGGCAATCGAACTTCCGGGTTCGATTTATCGCGTCTGGTCTGGACGCGATAAATCGATCCCGGAAGCGCTCGCCGTCGACTGCGGTACTCCAGCTCGGCGAGAGGAGTACCGCGGAGTCGACGGGGAGCCTGCCTGCCGCGTGTGGACCGCGTCTGAACCGCGGTAAGTTCGAACTAAGGTATGTCGACTTCAGCTACGTTATTCACGTAGCTGAAGTTGCGTACCTTAGTTCGAATTTGGGGGTTAGTGTAGACCAGGCCTAAGTTTGAACCTATCAGCTGCTGACCCAGAGTCAAGGCAACATAGTAACCACAAGGACAAAGTTCAAAGTCACCATGACATGGATATGTTTATTCACTAGTTACCTTGGTGAACTATATGTAAGGCTTTATAAAGTGTTTTGTAAAGGTTTTGCCACCGTGCACTATTACGTAGCTCCCCCATTCCTCAATCTTCACTTCTTACAATTTTGTTTTCTCCAAAACCATAGCCATTATAATTTTTCATTGCAGCAACTGCTGTTACTGTACTGTCCTCTTTGTTGCTATGATTTGCAAGGTTTGTGTATGTGTCAAACTATGACTCTACCAATATAACAGTAACAAAGCTCAATATATATGTACTCCCTATTAGATCATTTATTTTATTACTAAATTAAAACATCTTAGCAAATGAGAACATTTCCTAGAAAACATATAAAACCCCTAAGTTCTTAAGCTGTATAGGCATATCTTGTGCTGCAATGATGTCAGCTCTTATAACCTTAATTAATTATGCTGAGTCAGAATTTGGCTGAAAGATTTGCAGCATATACCTGTGTTCTGCAAAAAGTGGAGCTGATATTCAGTAGGTGGCACTCTTTCCTCTGAGTCAGAGATGAGCCAATGCCTCTGCATTGTGGGAGAGGATATTGTGCTACCAGAGATGCTATCCTTTGAATGACAAGTAAAATCAAGGTCCTGTCCACTTATGATCCCTAAAAACAGCATTACATTCTGCAAGAGAAGTAGTATTAAACCCTATTGTCCTCACCAAGTTCCAACTCATGTAGTTGCATGTAGTTGCATTCTGCCTACCTAAATTCCCCCTGCATTTTCTATTGGATATGGTATTCTTCAGTTCCTACCATAAACTGTTGTTTTGTGTCATCACCATGCATTGTTAAATAGTTGCCATGTTCCATCTCACAGGTGTATGGGAGAAATGTTCCTTCTATTTTCTTCACTTACTTTATAGAGGTGGAGGCTTAATTAAATGATTGTAAACGTACGCAAGAACAGAAACGGCCACGCGGTCGGCCTCCAAAGAGGTGGGATGATTTTCTAACAAGGAGATATAGACAAGCATGGCAAAGGATGGCCAGAGCGAGAGACGATTGGAAGACGTGTTGTGATCGGCTCAGTCTCAACTGATGAAGGACCGACAGTCTACGCAGTTTACGCAAACTGCGTTAAGATCCTCAGAGGAAAGGTAATATAGAAATACAAATTATTATTGCATTTAATAACTTAGATTTCTGCAAAGTTGTTTGGTTTTTAATTTCTGTTTTTAATGTTTAATTTTGAGGTTGATGATTTAGGAGTAAATAAGTATAAATACTAAAACACAAAAATTCAGTTAAAATGAAAATTTTTTAGCTTTCTTTTAATCTGTGCTATTCCAATGGAAAATGCTTGTAAGAATATAGTATTACAGAGGAAGCTAGATTTCCATTACAAGTCCTACATCAACACCTTTCCCCATCTGTATCAGAATTAAACCAATCCACCTACAATTTTACGTGTGTGATTTTATGCTAGCATAGAAATTTTCTGGGAATTTTGAAGCAAATCAGCAAAGGTATTTGGAAATGAGCAGATTAAAAAAAGGAGTTGTTTTCACCTTTTGCAAAGTTTCTTAATATTAATTTTGCTCCTCATATCTCAGCTTGAGACAGAAACTCTAAATTTGTTTTGTTGGCTTCAGCAAGGGTCAGTTTATTTGTCTAGTTTGAGGAACTTTACTATTTAATTATAAGAAGCAGTTTATGCAAATCAGAAACAAACTGGCTCCCTAAGAATCATGATGAGACCTTGTTAGATATGAGAGGGGGAATAAACCACATCTGACATACGTTAGTCACATCACTTAATGCACTACTGAAAGGTCCCTAGGGATGTCTCTATTTGAACAACTTGCTCCTCCGCACCTGACGACTTTCCCCCAGCCCTTAGTTTAAAAAATCCTCTACAACCTATTTAATGTTATGTGCCAGCAGTCTGGTTCCATTTTGGTTAAGATGGAGCCCATTCCTCCTGTATAGGCTATTCCTTCCCCCAAAAGTTCTCCAGTTCCTAATAAACCTAAATCCCTCCTCCCTATACCATCATCTCATCCATGCATTTAGACCTTGCAGTTCTTCTGCCTGTCTTACTGGCCCTGCATGTAGAACTGGAAGCATTTCAGAGAATGCTACCATGGAAGTCCTGGGCTTTAATCTCTTACCCAGCAACCTAAATTTGATCTTCAGGACCTCTCTCCTACCTTTTCCTATGTCATCAGTATGCACATGTACCACAACCACTAGCTCCTCCCCAGCACTACCTATAAGGCTATCTGGATGTCTCTTGAGATCTGCTATCATCGCAGTTGGCAGGCAATTCACCATGTGGTTCTACCAGTCATCACAAACCCAATTATCTATGTTTCTAATAATCAAATCCCTCACTATTATTGCCTGTCTCTTCCTAACAACTGGACACAATAATACCAGCGTACAAAATATATAGGAATGACAGAGCAGGTCATGTAGAGGCAAATAAGGTGAATATCTTATATGAATCAAACTGTACCACAGAATCTGTATGGATAGAAAGTCCATGATTAAATAGTATGAGTAAAACAGTAGAAATATACTACTGACCACCTGACAGTGATGGTGATTGTGAAATGCTAAGGGAAGTCAGAGAGGCTACAAAACCAGAAAACGCAAAAATAATGGGTGATTTCAACTATGCTTATACTGACTGGGTAAATGTCACCTCAGGGCTGGATGCAGAGATAAAATTTCTAGATACCATAAATGACTGCTTCTTGGATCAGCTAGTCCTGGAATCCACAAGGGGAGAGAGGGAATTCTTGATTTAGTCCTAAGTAGAGCACAGGATCCTTTCCAAGAGGTAAATAGCTGAACTGTTCAGTAATAAGAACAGGAGTACTTGTGGCACCTTAGAGACTAACAAATTTATTAGAGCATAAGCTTTCATGGGCTACAGCCCATTTCTTCGGATGCATATAGAATGGAACATATATTGAGGAGATATATATACACACATACAGAGAGCATGAACAGGTGGGAGTTGTCTTACCAACTCTGAGAGGCCAATTAAGTAAGAGAAAAAAAAACTTTTGAAGTGATAATCAAAATAGCCCAGTACAGACAGTTTGATAAGAAGTGTGAGAATACTTACAAGGGGAGATAGATTCAATGTTTGTAATGGCTCAGCCATTCCCAGTCCTTATTCAATCCTAAATTGATTGTATCTAGTTTGCATATCAATTCCAGCTCAGCAGTCTCTCGTTGGAGTCTGTTTTTGAAGCTTTTCTGTTGTAAAATAGCCACCCGCAGGTCTGTCATTGAATGACCAGACAGGTTAAAGTGTTCTCCCACTGGTTTTTGAGTATTATGATTCCTGATGTCAGATTTGTGTCCATTAATTCTTTTGCGTAGAGACTGTCCGGTTTGGCCAATGTACATGGCAGAGGGGCATTGCTGGCACATGATGGCATATATCACATTGGTAGATGTGCAGGTGAATGAGCCCCTGATGGTATGGCTGATGTGATTAGATCCTATGATGATGTCACTTGAATAGATATGTGGACAGAGTTGGCATCGGGCTTTGTTGCAAGGATAGGTTCCTGGGTCAGTGTTCAGTAATGGTGATCATAATGTAATTAAATTTAGCATACCTAGAGGTGGGAAAATACAAAAAAAAACCCACAACCAGAGTAACTTTTAATTTTCAAAAGGGGAACTACACAAGAATGAGGATGCTAGTTAGATGGAAATTAAAAAGACCAGGTCACCAGGATAAAATGCCTGAAAGCAGCATGGAGACTACTTCAAAACACCATAAAAGAGGCTCAAACTAAATGCATACCCCAAATACAAAAAGACAGTAGGAGGACCAAAAGAACGCCACCATGGTTAAACAGCAGAGTAATGGAGGCCATTAGAGGCAAAAACGCATCTTTTAAAATTTGGAAGTCAAAATGAGGAAAATAAGCACAAACTGGCAAGTAAAATGTAAAAGTATAATAAAGTAGGCCAAGAAAGAATTTGAGAAGCAACTTGTTAAAGACACAGAAACTTGCAGACATCAGATATCAATATATTTCAGAAGCAGCTTGAGTGTGGAGCTTGGACTCTGGTGCAATGAGCCTTAATAGTCAATGGGAGAAGTACATCAGCAGCTGGCAGCACAGTAAGATACAATGTGCTATCCCCATTTTGAAAGTCTTTGTGATGAAATGGCCTAACTTTTTGGAACAACCAGCTATAGCCACAAATAAATATGGGTACAATCCGAAAGATTTGGTTCTGTTGATGTAGTACCACAGGGTTCTGGATCCATCCAAGGTATGGAGTTTCTTCTCTCCTTGTGTGGAATTTGGCTTTGATAAAAGCACAGGTAAGTCAATTGATTGGTTTAAGTGGAACTCAGAAATCACTTTAGTGATGAATTTCACATGAGATCTCAGAACCACCTTATCTCTTTGAAACAAGGTATAAGGGGATTCTTCCAGGAGCACCTGACGTTTGCTCATCCTTCTGGCTGAGGTGATAGCCACCAGGAAGACCATTTTGAGAGTAAGATAGTGGATGGAACATTCTGAGACAGGATTGACACAGGGGGAGGGGGGCTCAAAGAGCTTTAGAAGGACGACACTGAGGTCCCATGATGAAGTAGGTTCAGTGACCTTAAGAAATCTGGATATCATCAGATGAGAGAAGACTGAGAGTAAACATATCAGTGGATGATACACTGACATTGCTGCCA
Source organism: Emys orbicularis (assembly GCF_028017835.1). Lineage (NCBI taxonomy): Eukaryota > Metazoa > Chordata > Testudines > Emydidae > Emys > Emys orbicularis. The sequence goes on along the minus strand of NC_088686.1, from coordinate 66,421,109 downwards.
GATGGACTTTATTTGGGCTAAATGAAAACTGTGAATGCTTTTCTGCAGCAAATAGTCTACAGTCCCCAGTGCCGGGGCATGCACTGAGTCTAGGTCACACTGGACTGCCCATATTGAGAACCTCTACCAATTGGAAAAGTACATTTTCCTCATAGATAGCTTCCATCTCTGTGCCAGTATCTCCTGAACAAGTAAGGAGCAGTCCTTTTCCATAGTATTCACCAAGCCAACGTCCAGGCTGTCGGTTGTAACAACTTTGCGTCTGGATGGAATACTTGACCCTGATCTTGTGATAATCGGTCTCAGCAGTCTGGAAGCCTGATATATGGTTGCGACCACATCTGTAATAGAGCCGTCGGTCACAACTTCCTCAGCCAGTAGGAAGCTATGAAAATGAGTTTGACTTGGTCTTGTCTGGCCTTGGAAATCACTCTAGGGATTAGTAGTGGGAGTCCCTGATTCCACTGTAGAAGGAAGACATCTGGCAAAGGTCCCAGGCTCATGCCTCCTCTAGAACAGAAGTGGCAAACGTGTCTATTACCAAATCCCCCCCAGGGCCGGTGCTACCATTTAGGCAAACTAGGTGGTTGCCTAGGGCACCAAGATTTGGGGGCGCCAAAAAGCGGTGCCCCCAATTTTTTTTTTACAGCGTTCCTATGCCCCCTCCCCGAGCGCGCAGTCACCGCTCCACTTCTCCCGCCTTCCAGGCTTGCAGCAGCGCCGCAAGTCTGGGAGGGGAGGAGAATTAGAGCGGGGGCGGCGTGCTTGGGGAGGAGGTGGAGCAGAGGTGAGCTGGGGTGGGGAGCTGCCGCACGGCTCCCTGGGCCGGGGGGGTGGGGAGCTGCCGGGGGGGTGCCTCAGGGCGGGGGGGGGAGAGCTGCCGCAGGGCTCCCCACCCCAGCTCACCTCTGCTATCCCCCTCCCTGAGCACGCCGTCGCTGCTCCACTTCTCCCACCTCCCAGACTTGCGGCGCCAATCAGCTGTTTGGCGCCGCAAGCCTGGGAGGGGAGGAGAATTAGAGCGGGGGCGGCATGCTCGGGGAGGAGGTGGAGCAGAGGTGAGCTGGGGTGGGGAGCTGCCGCACGGCTCCCCGCGGGGGTGGAGCTGCCGTGGGGGGGGGCACCTCAGGGCGGAGGGGGGGGTGGGGAGCTGCTGCAGGGCTGGGTGGGAGGGGCGCAAGGTGGAAGTTTAGCCTAGGGCGCGAAACTTCCTTGCACCGGCCCTGATCCCCCCATTGATGGAATAACAACTTGGTGATGGATTTCACCAGTGACCACTCATGGTTGGTGACAGACTGTCTTCTTAGGAAATCTGCCAAGTCCTTGCTGGCTCCCAGAAGGCACAGGGCTATTGGAATTATGCCATGTAGTTAGCACCAGTTCCATGGCTTGATTGTTTCCCTGCAGAGGGGAAAAAAGAGGACCCACCTTTGCTTGTTTACGTAGTACTTTGCTGACATATTGTCTGTCATTATCTTCATTACAGAGCATTATAAGACCGGGAAGAATGCCCCCTCAAGGTTCTAAGTTGTTTATGTGTAGTTTTGTGTCCTCTGTGGACCATACCCCTTGTATTTATGTGGTCCAGGTGGGCTCCCCAGCCCATCTCTGTTGTATCTGTGACTAATGCCCTGCATAGCAAGTCACAAACAGTACCCCTTCTTGGACATTGTTGGGGGGCAGCCACCAGGTCAGCACCATGAGGAGGAATTAAAATTGTCTTGCTCAGCAATCCTTTGTAAGAGAGTAGACTGACCTGAGCCAGAGCTGTAGGGGCCTCAGGCAAAGTTTGGCAAATGGCATCATATACGTACATGTGGACATATGGCCTAATAATGTGAGGCAAGTCCATACTACTGTAGCCAGGTATCACCATGTTCAGTAAAGACTGAAGTCAGAAGAATCTGTCCTGAGTAAGTATGCCCTCATTGTCGTGGAATCTATCCTGACACCTATGAACTCTGTCATCTGTAATGGGATGAGAAGGTTGATTTCTCATAATTCACCAGGAGGCCCAGCAGGGGAAACAGAGAAGGGGCACAATTGAGGCTTTTCAGAGTTTCCTGCTATGATCTGCCTCTGATAGCCAGTCAGCTAGATACGGATAGATGTGATGCCCTTTTCCCTCAGGTGTTCTGCCACCACAGCAACACTCCTGATGCCTTGGAGAGCCCAAAAGGTAGTACATTGTACTCATAGTAATTAGGCCCCACAGTAAATCTCAGGTACATCCTACAGGCCAGGTGGATGGAAATGTGGAAGTAAGTGTCTTGTAAGTCAAAAGCCACAAACCAGCCCTGAGCCTGAAACGATGGAATAATGGAGGAAAGTTTTAATATCCTGATTCTGAGGTGGCAGTGTATTCCTGTGGAATCTTTTTTATGGCTCCTAGACAAAGCAAAAAAATCACTTCATTTTGTAATTGGCTTTTGTGAGAAAGGTCCCTAAGGGGGAATGGGAAAGGGAGACAGGGAGGGGGCAGGCAAAGGAATTGGATGGGGTAGACATTGGTGAGAATGTCCACACCGATTTGTGGCCTGCAATGTCTGCCCATGCTCAGTAGAAGCAGGCAAGGAGATTTCTTAAGGTCAGCTCTGGGGTAGTTGTGGTGTAGCTCTCAACCATCTTGGCAACCTGATGCCTCTAGGAGGGAGGCTGGTGTGCAATGGAGGAGGATGACCAGGGCTTTCTAGGATAACATGGGAATAAGACAGTGTTCTCTGTCTTTGAGGTGACTGTAACCAGAAAGGCTTGTAGTACAGCACTGGAGTATAAATACTCAGGGATCTGAACATGACCATTGAATCCTTCAGGTCAGGTACTCAATCATGCCATCAAAATTAAATCCTCAATTTCCATCTGGACTTCTCTAGGTATCTCAGGCTCCTGTAGCAAAGAAGCCTTGTGCATTATGACCCCTCTGACCATGGACCAAGTAGCTGTATCAGACTTGTCCATTGCCACTTGTAGCACTGTTTTGGGTATCATCTACCTTTCCTTCATCGTGTCTTTCAGTTTTTCCTTACATTCCTTTTGGGGCCTTCCTGGTGGATCAGGTTCTGACTTGGACCTCAGATAATGAGCAACAACAGTGCTGGATGCACACAGAAATGTTTTAAGCCCTTAGATGGGACTTGGTAGTGCTTTTCCACTTGCTTCAAAGTTGCAAAAAGCGAGGCCAGGGTGTGCCACAAACCCTCCAGGAGGACCAGGAAGACTTCACTGATTGGAATGGCAATTCTTGTGGACACCAAGGAGCTGAGGATGTCTGTGACATACCGGGGTATAATCCAGACCAGTGGAGGCCTGTGTCACCCACGCCCTGTAACTTGGGGTGCCTTACAATGCCTTGCTGTTGTAGTTTCCAACCTGGATTTCTCACAACTGGCCACCAGCATGCAGGCCACTCCCAAATGTGTTTGTGTAACTGTAGCCTGCCAGTCAGACACTGGCTTTCATCAGCTCTTGGTTATATTGCAGGATGACCCCAATACACACCCAGTCCTGGACTTTCCCCCCAGAAATGTATGTCCTGCACTGTCCAGCCTTCTCCCAGACAGTCCAAAAATATTAGGTTTGTTATACCTTTAAGTGAATAATATACACCAAATTATCATGATAAATGAAGTTACCCAGACACTTTAACTTAAACGCACTGGGTTAGATAAAACAATAAACAAGTTTATTAACCACAAAGAGAGAGATTTTAAGGGAGTACAAGTAATACAGCATAAAAGTTAGCAATGGTTACAAAAAATAAAGATAAAACACTTACTAGTGCCTAACAAACAATATTAGATTCAAGCAAAATTTCTCACTACATGCTTCCAGCAAGATTACTGACCAAACTGTTCAGATCAGGAATCCAATGGCTATTTCCTTTTGTCTTCCCGGGTCCAAAGAACATGACAGGCAGGGGGAGAGAGATGGGGCTCCTTGGGGTGTTTGCCCTTCCTTTTTATAGTTTCAGTACTCCTTCTGAAAATCATTTTCAGCTGAGAACCAGGAGACAAAGAGTCAATGTAGAAGGATATTCCCTGCTGGCTTTTTTCACTTGTTTGAGCTTTCTTTGTTTTCCATTCCTGCTTGATGACTCTATTTACAGCTTAAATGCAAATTAAGGGAAGCATATATTTCTTTGTTTAGGAAAGACCTGTTTGCTGACTTCTGCATAGGCAGGGCTGTGGGGTTTGGAATATATTAATAATATCATACAGGGAAATCTTATAACTTCATCCACATAGCTACACATTTTATCAGGACAATACTGACCAGCAAATTATGAGTTTTCAAATGATACCCTACAAGGCATACCTTGTACAACGATTATTACAATAGTGTGTAGGGTGTGAATATAGGGGTGTATTCTGTCACAATGTCAAACAGCTTGTACGTGTTCTCTTGGATCACCGTTGTCTCAATGTCAAGGTATCTGTTATCCTCAAGAGCAGCTCCTATAAGACCATAAAATCGGACAGCTGGTGTCAGGGCTTTAGTGACAGCCTCATCCAGGAACATGGAGGATTCTTTAGGTGGGGAGGGAAATTGGCGTGTCCCTTGAGCCAACTCTGCTTTCTCACTGGGACGCTCCTCCAGCTCCAGTGATGGTGCTCTGCCTATCAATGATGACAGCAATTGAGCTCTCCTCTTCTGTTTTTGTTTATTTGTTTGTTTTGAAACACAGACCACAGTTCTGGGAACCAGGACTATATGGTTCTATGCCCAGCTATTGGTGGCTTGCTGTATGGTCTTTGGCAAGTCACAAACACCAGAATAATAAAAACACATAAATCATAACATCTGATTACAAAGAAGAATAAATCACAAAGGGCCTGATTCTGTTCCCATTGAAATTAAAGGCAAAACTGCCACTCATGTCAGTGCAAGCAGGATCAAGACCCAAAATATATTTTAATTGTCTTAAACATAATTAAAAGTAAATCAGGAAGCCACTATCTTGACAATTTAATTATCCAAATCTATCCAGACAGATGGATAGAAAATAAAGATTTTAAATTAATTTAACAGTAGGTTTAAAAAAAAGTTAAATTAATTCAATTATTTTTCAAATTGCAGAACTCACACCAGCTTTGAAACTTTGATTTCCAATGTTTTCTAATGGGAAAACCAGTTCTTTCAGTTCCATATTACTCTACATCAAAAGGGTAGAAGAACCACTGAACTGTGAAGAATCATTAAAATGATAGCCCTTACTACATAACATACTGACATACTGGGTCAGACTAATGGTCCATCTAGCCCAGTATCTGCTCTTCCAACTGTGGCCAATGCCAGACCCTTTAGAGGGAATGAACAGAACAGGTAATCATCAAGTGATCCATCCCGTTGCCCATTCCCAGCTTCTGGCAAACAGAGGCTAGGGACACTTCAGAGCATGGTTTTGCATCCCCTGCCCATCCTGTCCCATAGCCATTGTTGGACCTATCCTCCATAAACGTATCTAGTTATTTTCTGAACCCTGTTATAGTCTTGGCCTTCACAACATCCTCTGGCAATGAGTTCCACGGGTTGACTGTGTATTGTATGAAGAAATACTTCCTTTTGTTTATTTTAAACCTGCTGCCTATTAATTGCACCACATCAGTCATGATTTTATAGACCTCTATCATATCCCCCCTTAGTCATCTCTTTTCCAAGCTGAAAAGTCCCAGTCTTATTAATTTTTCCTATATTCCTAATCATTTTTGTTGCCTGTTTCTGTACCTTTTCCAATTCCAATACATCTTTATTGAGATGGGGCGACCAGATCTGCATGCAGTATTCAAGATGTGGGCAAACCACAGATTTATATACAGGCAATATGATATTTTCTGTCTTATTATCTATCCCTTTTCTAATGATTCTCAACATTGTTAGCTTTTTTGACTACCGCTGCACATTACTGAAAGAAACTACTGTATGACACATATATAATGGAAAAACTCAGTAATGGAGAAACTCAGGCAGTGACAGGTGCTAAAATTCTACAAACTTTTATATAGATATATAAGCCTTGAGCTTATAAACACTTTTGCACATGCTTCAATTTAAGCATGATTAGTCCTACTGAAGTTAATATGACTACTCGTGCTTAAAGTAAAGTAAGCGCATAATATTTGTAGGATTGGAGCCATAAATCAGTGTCTCAATTGTAAGTATGTGTGTGTGTGTGAACATAACAAATAGATGGAGATGATATCCATTTAAGGAATTGCAGAGCCAAGTGATAAATATGTAATCAATAGTATATGAGCAACTGTATGGAGGACATATATTCGCCAAAAAATCTGAGTTATTTTGAAAAAGTAAACATCTAAAAAAGATCATTTTTCACTATTTTTTTTCAGCAATATGATCCATGCATCATGCGTTATCTACAGTAATATTTTGTACTTACACAGCACTTAAGCTTCACAACACCCACGTGAGGTAGATACATTTGATTATTTCCATGTTACAGATGGGGAAAATGCAGGCACAAAAAGATGGAATGATTGACTCATGGACAAACAGCAAGTTAGTGGTTAAGCCCTGGGTCGAACCTAGGACTTTTGACTCTCATTCCTACGCTACCACCACCCACATTTGCTCCACTGAAACTGATTAGAATAAAGCCTATAATGGTGACAAGGGTTTAAGCCAGGGAGGGAGGCAACCTATGGCACGCATGCCAAAGGTGGCATGCGAGCTGATTTTCAGTGGCACTCTCAGTCCCTGGTCCTGGCCACCAGTCCGGGGGGCTCTGCATTTTAATTTAATTTTAAATGAAGCTTCTTAAACATTTTAAAAACCTTATTTACTTTACATACAACAATAGTTTAGTTATATATTATAGACTTATAGAAAGAGACCATCTAAAAACGTTAAAATGTATTACTGGCACAAGAAACCTTAAATTAGAGTGAATAAATGAAAACTCGACACACCACTTCTGAAAGGTTGCCGACCCCTGGTTTAAACAATCTGAACCAGATGGACTTTTTATTTTTTAATATACCAAAGACTACCCATGTCACCAAGAGGTGACTTTGCATAAAAGATATTGTATCTTACCTTTTTATCCTAAAAACACCAGGTCACATGAGCCTTTTATCCCAACCTGCTGTCAAGATGAGATGTAAACTCTTAGGAAACCTTGTATCTGTCGGATTATTTGCCAAGCAAAGCAATGGCCTACAGTCACAACTTGATGGCATTGCTCTGTTTGACTATGGACAAAATACATTAGTGCATATTGTATCAATCCTACAAAGCGGGATGGGGATAAACTAGATGACACTGAGGACTTGTCTACAATGAACATTTAATTTGAAGAAAGTTGGGGTGTGAATCTGCCCCACACTAGCTTGCTGCAGACTGTGTGGATCCTGATTATGTGGATTAATAATTTGTTAGTTTGCTTTAATTTAGTTCTCTTTGAAATGAGACTAGGTCAAAGAAAACTAACAAACTGTTAATGTGCATCAGTAGGGTCCACACAGTCTGCAGCAAACTAGTGTGGGGTAGATTCACACCCAGCCCGCTGCAAATTAATCGTTCATGCAGACAAGCCACCAGCCTTTTCTATTCTTCCTCTGACTCTAAAATTGATTGTATCCAATCCTGCTGCCCAGAGACCACGTATCCCACACTTCTGAATGGAGGGTACCTGGGGGTATGTCTACACTACGGGATTAATCCGAATTTATATAATTCGAATTTAGGAAACCGATTTTATAAATTCGAATGTATTCGGCCACACTAGGCACATTAATTCGGTGGTGTGCGTCCAAGCTACCGTACTAGCATCGATTTCCAGAGCGTTGCATTGTGGGTAGCTTTCCCATAGCTATCCCATAGTTCCCGCAGTCTCCACCCCCCTTGGAATTCTGGGTTGAGACCCCAGTGCATGATGGGGCAAAAAACATTGTCGCAGGTGGTTCTGGGTACAGCCTCCCCCTCCCTCCCTGAAAGCAACGTCAGACAACCATTTCGCGCCTTTTTTCCTGAGTGAACTCTGCAGACTCCATACCGCAGCAAGCATGGATCCCGCTCAGCTCCAGAACGCAGTCATGAACATTGTAAACACCTCGCGCGTTCTCGTGGAGTTTATGCTTACCCAGGACCAGAAAAAAGAGGCGAGGAGGAGGAGGCGGCGACTGCAGCGCAGCGACAAGCGTGATGAGGACATGGACATGGACCGTGAATTCTCTCAGACCGCGGGCCCCGGTGCTTTGGAGATTCTGATGTTAATGGGCCAGGTTATAGGCTTGGAACGCCGATTCTGGGCCCGGGAAACAAGCACAGACTGGTGGGACCGCATAGTGTTGCAGGTGTGGGACGATTCCCAGTGGCTGAGAAACTTTCGCATGCGTAAGGGCACTTTCATGGAACTTTGTGACTTGCTTTCTCCTGCCCTGAAGCGCCAGAATACCAGGATGAGAGCAGCCCTCACAGTTGAGAAGCGAGTGACGATAGCCCAGTGGAAGCTTGCAACGCCAGACAGCTACCGGTCAGTCGGTAATCAATTTGGAGTGGGCAAATCTACCGTGGGGGCTGCTGTGATGCAAGTAGCCAAAGCAATCACGGAGGTGCTGCTACGAAAGGTAGTGACTCTGGGAAATGTGCAGGTCATAGTGGATGGCTTTGCTGCAATGGGATTCCCTAACTGTGGTGGGGCGATAGATGGAACCCATATTCCTATCTTGGCACCGGAGCACCAGGGTACCCAGTACATAAACCGCAAGGGGTACTTTTCAATGGTGCTGCAAGCACTTGTGGATCACAAGGGACGTTTCACCAACATCCATGTGGGCTGGCCGGGAAGGGTTCATGACGCTCGCGTCTTCAGGAACACCAATCTGTTTAAACGGCTGCAGCAAGGGACTTACTTTCCGGACCAGAAAATAACCGTTGGGGATGTTGAAATGCCAATTGTTATTCTTGGGGACCCAGCCTACCCCTTAATGCCATGGCTCATGAAGCCATACACAGGCAGCCTGGACAGGAGTCAGGAGTTGTTCAACTACAGGCTGAGCAAGTGCAGAATGGTGGTAGAATGTGCATTTGGCCGTTTAAAAGGTCGCTGGCGATCCTTACTGACTCGCTCAGACCTCAGCCAAACCAATATCCCCATTGTTATTACTGCTTGCTGTGTGCTCCACAATCTCTGTGAAAGCAAGGGGGAGACCTTTATGGCAGGGTGGGAGGCTGAGGCAAATCGCCTGGCTGCTGATTACGCGCAGCCAGACACCAGGGCGATTAGAAGAGCACACCAGGAAGCGCTGCGCATTAGGGAAGCTTTGAAAACCAGTTTCATGACTGGCCAGGCTACAGTGTGAAATTTCTGTTTGTTTATCCTTCATGAAAACCTGCCCCCTTTATTGACTCATTCTCTGTAAGGAATCCACCCTGCCCCTTCCCCCAGCTTGCTTTCAAAGGAAATAAAGTCACTATTGTTTAAAAATCATTTATTCTTTATTAATTGATTATAAAAAGAGGGAGAGAACCTGAGTGGGGTTTGGGAGGAGGATCAGCGGGAAGGAAAAGCCCACTAAAAAAAGGTTAAAAAAATGGCAGCCTTTTGCTTGGGCTGTCCACTGGGGTGGAATGGGAGGGTGTACGGAGCCTCCCCCCCCCGTGTTCTTACACGTCTGGGTGAGGAGGCTATGGAACATGGTGAGGAGGTAGGGGGGTTATACAGGGGCTGTAGCGGCACTCTGTTCTCCAGCAGCCGTTCCTGAAGCTCCACCAGACGCCGGAGCATGTCTGTTTGCTCACGCAGCAGCCCCAGCGTTGCATCCTGCCTCCTCTGATCTTCCTGACGCCACCTCTCATCTCGAGCGTCTCTCCTCTCCTCACGTTGGTCCCTTCTGTCCTCACGTTGGTCCCTCATGTCCTCACGTTGGTCCCTCCTGTCCTCACGTTGGTCCCTCCTGTCCTCACGTTCACTGGCTTCTTTCCTATACTTGCAAACCGTCTCCTTCCACTCATTCAGATGAGCTCTTTCACTCCTGGTGGATTGCATTTCTGCAAACATCTTGTCTCGCGTCTTCTTTTTCCGACGCCTTATCTGGGATAGCCTTCGGGCAGGAGGAGGGAGGCTTGAAACATTTGCAGCTGCTGGAGGGAGTGAAAAAAGGAGAGAATTTTTTTAAAAGATACATTTTTCAGAACAATGCTTATACTCTTTCACGGTGACAAATACTATTCACATTACATAGCACATGTGATTTCGGTGCAAGGTCGCATTTTGCCTCTTAATATTGAGTGCCTGTGGCTTTGCTGCTAGAGATCACAGACGCAGGTCCGGGCAACAGAATTCAGCTTGCATGCTGCCATGGTAAGCCACTGTCTTTAGGCTTCTGCGCCCTGCTTTCCCACATACCAAGCAAAGCCCGTTGTGCTGCAGTTTTCCTGTTAACCTTCAGCAGCAGAAAACAAGCTAACACCCCCCCACCATCCAATTCTCTGGGATGAGTGCTTTATCCCTCCCCCCACCGCGTGGCTGGTATCAGGGAAGATCCCTGCAGGAACCAAACTAACCCCCCCCCAACCCGCCATGAATTCTCTGGGATGAGTGCTTTATCCCTCCCCCCACCGCGTGGCTGGTATCAGGGAAGATCCCTGCTAGCAAAACGCGAAAAGCTCTGGGCCAATCCTCCCCCCCCCCCTTTGCACTTGGCTAAATGCAGGGAAGGATTTCTTTTCAGCCACAGGCAAACAGCCCAGTAGGAACGGCCACCTCTGTCCCCTTAATTAAATTCCCGTATTTCAACCAGGTTACCCTAAGCGATATCACTCTCCTGAGGATTACACAGCAAGATAAAGAACGGATGTTGCTTGAATGCCAGCAAACACCAGGACCATACGCTGCCAGGCTTTGTCATGCAATGATACCAGATTACTTGCTACTAGCATGGCGTGGTCAAGTGTCCTACCATGGAGGACGGAATAAGGCTGCACTGCCCAGAAACCTTGTGGCAAGGCTTTTGGAGTACCTCCAGGAGAGCTTCATGGAGATGTCCCTGGAGGATTTCAGCTCCATCCCCAGACATGTTAACAGACTTTTCCAGTAGCTGTACTGGCTGCGAATGCATCCCAAGTGCTCAGGGCAAATTAATCATTAAAAATGCTTGCTTTTAAACCATGTTTTATATTTTAAAAGGTAAACTCACCTGAGGTCCCTTCCATGGGGTCATGGTCTTGGGTACTGGCTTGGGAGGGTACTTCAGTCAGGGTGAGAAACAGATCCTGGCTGTTGGGGAGAACGGAGAGCTGGGTGCTCTCTGCCAGCTCGTCCTCCTCCTCCTCCTCTTCCCCTTCCGCGGAATCATCAGATGTACCTGATGAGATTATCCCCATCTCGGAATCCACAGTCAGAGGTGGGGTAGTGGTGGCGGCCCACCCTAGAAATGCATTTAGCTCGGCGTAGAAGCGGCATGTCCGCGGCTCTGACCCGGAGCGACCGTTTGCCTCCTTTGCTTTTTGATAGGCTTGTCTGAGCTCCTTGACTTTCACGCGGCACTGATCTGAGTCCCTATTGTGGCCTCTCTCCATCATGCCCTTGGAAATTTTTTCAAAAGTTTTGGCATTTCGTCTTTTCGAACGAAGTTCTGCTAGCACTGAATCCTCTCCCCATATAGCGATCAAATCCAGTACCTCCTGTACGGTCCATGCTGGTGCTCTTTTTCGATTATCAGCCTGCATGGTTACCTGTGCTGATGAGCTCTCTGTGGTCACCTGTGCTCTCCACGCTGTGCAAACAGGAAATGAAATTCAAATGTTCCCGGGGCTTTTCCTGTCCACCTGGCCAGCGCATCCGAGTTCAGATTGCTGTCCAGAGCGGTCACAATGGTGCACTGTGGGATAGCTCCTGGAGGCCAATAACATCGAATTGCGGCCACACTAACCTTAATTCGGATTGACAATACCGCTTTTGACGCTACTCCGCTCGTCGAGGAGGAGTACAGAAATCGAATTAAAGGGCTCTTTAATTCGAATTAAATGGCTTCGTTGTGTGGACGGGTCCAGCGTTAATTCGATTTAAAGCAGCTAAATCCGAATTAAAGTCGTAGTGTAGACCAGGCCTGGTACTCACCACTGTGTTGCCAGTTGCCCCTGAACAATGGGCAGATATGGGAATAATAGCAGCTTTGAATTCAATCTCCCAAATAGATTGGAAATAATTTACACTTAAATCCCTGAATGCAAAAGAATAGAGTGAGAGGGCAATAAGTGAATAATCCCCAGAGCCAGGATCTAGTAGCTATATTAAAGCACACAACCACCTGTTTTGGACATGATGGGTTATAGGTTATGCGTGATTTCTTAGTTTAATACTGAATGGCTGGACAGGCATAACACTTTATAACCACATGGATTTTCTCTTGTGAATTACCATTTTATTCATAAATTTACTCAAATGTTTGTTCGGTAGTTTTACAGAACATGTTAAGAGAAATATACCACAGCTCAATTCCACTCAATCTTGTATATTATTATAATTAATACCAATTTACTTTTTTGGTGGTTGGAGCAGTTTAGATATGATGACACCAATTTGTAAACCTATATACCAGAAACATATCACATTAGTTAAACTCCAACACCAAGAATGTTCAAGACCCATTATGCAAGTGGTATGGTAAGCCATTCTCCTGAAATGCTACTGAGCAGGATAGATATGTTGCAAGGGATCTCTCTCCCCAGGCTATTACTGCCAGTAAGCATTGTTGGAATGAAGCTGCTGGTGGAACTAATAGTGAGTGTTGACTAATCTTTTCTGTTACTTAAATATCCTTGGAATTTTGCTGGTGTGTGTCATTTACTGTGATTTTGTGGAGGGAATCCATTTTCCAAAATAGCTCATATTTCCCTTATGAAAATGTAGTATAATTTTAATAAACCTGCTATACTTGTATTATGCTATGTGTTAATAAGAGTAATCTATTCTATTTCCTTCAATATAATTTCCCTTAAAAATATTTTCTCTACATTGTAATTGTCCATGTACTTCCCCAAGCAGTTACAAATACAGTTATTATTAAAGATAAGAATGTATGCTTTGGAAGGAGCTCAGATTAATGTGTTGATCTCAGATGAACTAGGAACTGCCAATGATATAACTCTGAAAGTGCCTCTTGTAAAGATTTCTTTACAGCAGTCTCAAATGATTTCTAATTTGCTAGCTCTTAAACATGCTTTAGATTTTGTTTTTTCTCCTTTGAAAATGTGAGGTAGAAAAATGAAAAAAATCATTTTTTTCATGGCCTGAAATCAATATACTATTTAATTAAATCCTGTTAACCCTAATGCAGATTGTATAATGTGAACTATATAATAGTTGACCTGGTTACATGAAGAAAGCTACACCGCTGTATATATCAGATGCGTTGTGTGTGTTTCCTTTTAAAAAAATCCACAAAAGGGTTGTCCTTATGCACTGACAGGATCATTATTTAAATACTTGCATGTACTGTATACCTTTGCCTAGTTTAATTTCCATCACCACTAGTCATTGAGATATAGCACCTCCAAATTAATAGGGTGTTTTCCATTAATAGAGATCTCATAATCTTTTCCTGTTTACTTATATGCGTTGTAACATTGTTTTCTGATATAACAATTGTAATTATGCCTGCAAAAGAAGCTATACTCTTTTATTGCACAATGAGGCAATTAATTATTTACTTTACATAGCACTCCTGCTTACTTAATATACCAGTTTAATACTATAGCAGCATCTCCAGCCCTAAAAAAATTCCTTGCACTGTATTAACAAACTAATTAGCCTGCTTGGTTCACATACAATATTCTACATTAGGGTGGCATAAATATAAACTGTTCACTTAGGCCTAAACTCTAATGTCATAGGCAAAACTGGAATAAAGAGCTTTGGCTGCAGCTATGCGAGTGTTGGGGGTGAGAAATCATCAATCCCAAGCTCTATGAAGTCAGGCTGTAGCTGCTCTTACAGCCAATGGCATGATCAATGCACATTCTGAAGTGGTTGTATAAAATCATAGAATATCAGGGTTGGAAGGGACCTCAGGAGGTCATCTAATCCAACACCCCCTGCTCAAAGCAGGACTAATCCTCAGATAGATTTTTACCCCAGTTCCCTAAATGGCCCCCTCAAGGACTAAACTCACAATGCTGGGTTTAGCAGGCCAAGGTTCAAACCACTGAGCTATCCCTCCCCCTCCAATGGGTCTGTGCTTTGAATGAACTCACTGGCCATACCCCTGGCCAGACCACATTTCCCCTGGATAGTGAGCCACTGAAACAATGTTATAATGCCTGTATGGCATCAATGCTGCTTGAGCCCCCCTTGGCATCAAAAACAGGTTTTCAGTCAATTAATCAATCAATAACATACAATGGGATAACCATTTTTATCTGGATTTGTACAGTGCATAGCATGGCAATGTACCTGACTAGCACCTCTGGGCACCATGGTAATACACCATTATAATATAAATGTTAATAATAAAAGTTTGTGTTTATAATGGATACTCACACACCAAAAGTGACTTCAACCACAGAAAAGTGATGGCATGTAGTGTAACTGTACTTCTCAAAATGGTACTTTTATAAAACTTCTGCATTGTGAGCAGTAGAATGTAATTTTATCCTAGATTATTAGGAGTTGTAGGCCATGTTATATGCAATTTTCCCTAGATTTTGCAATCAGGTTTGACATTTGGTGCATGATCTTGATGTCACAACAATATGGCCATTTTTAATATACCTATTCCTCAAATGGATGCATCCACTCCTTTTGTAGTAATTGGCTGATAAATCTCACCTAATGCAGTTACACCCAGTGCTTGCACAGATCTGGAACTGAGTTTATAAAAGTAATAACACACTTCAAGCCGTGAGCCAACACACAAGAATGGCCAGGCTCTTCTGGTGTCAGATGTCAGGTCAATCGGCGTGTCATTCTCCTGCCCCACACACAACCGTGGAGGTGGTGCACAGCTGGTAAGTGTAATCACATGGTCATCCCTCGTGTTTCACTGCCTGCTCGGTGCACACAGTCACATCTGCGCACAATAATTATTCACCATCCCCTGCCAGTTTCATTACAAACTCACCCTCTGTCTTTCGCAACAACAAATGAACCGGGCGCCTTTCAATGAGCGCTTTGCGAACACAAATCCTCCCTGCTGGGTGCCCGTTCGGCTCCCCCCGTACAACGAGAGCTCCCAGGAACACGCTCTCCCGCTGCTCCCGCCCAGCCTGCAGCACAGTTCGCTGCCTGGTTTCCGAGGGGGGCGGGGCTGGGTGTCCATGCGCGCCAGTGACGAACTGAAGCGAACGCAAAGGCTGGGGCCCCACAGGCTCCCTGACAAGAGAGCGGTGGGCTCGACTCGCTCCCTGGGATTTGGGCTCCTTCCCGCCCTCCAAGAGGCTCCCCGCTGCCACCAGCCTCTCGCCCCAGTCCAGGGATCACTGCCCTGCCCCGGGGCCCCTTGTACACCCGCGCCAGACCTGCACCCACGTGGGATCGCTCGCCCCCCAGTACTTCAAACTCAGCCCGTCCGCACAGATCCTACTGCGCCGCGCCCGCCTCGCCCTTTTAAGCAGCCGTGCCCCGCACGGCTCTTTTAAGAGGTAAGCGCATGCGTGCGGGGAGTGAGCGGAGCGGGCAAAGTCCTTGGTTTAATAAGCTGGCTGCTGATCTCGCGCCTAGACGGGTGCGCACGAGACTCGGACCCGGTGAGTATTGGCACCCCCCAGGCTGCCGGCGCGCGGGCGCTGGGGAGGAGGCTTTTCAGTACCTAACTGACCCCAGCCGCCAGTTCCAGTAACCGTCTGTCAGCGCGCGCAGCCGCGCACGTGCGCTGGGCGGGGAGGAGAGAGGAGGCGGGGTCGGCGCCTGCCCGTCTCCGCACCATTCTTCGTTCCATAGACTGCGCTCGTGTCCGAGCCCCCGCCGCAGAGCCCGGGCCAGGAGCCGGGCGTGGGGGAGGGGGCGGTGTTTCAGTCGGAAATTACCGTCGAGAGGAACGGTCTGACAGGTCCCCGCGGGCCTGGCTGCGCTGCATGTGGCAAGGTGGCAGCGCCCTGGTTGTGGTGTAAGGTGACGACGTCCCGTCCCGTGGGAGGGGTCAGAGTCCAATCGCGGTACAGGGTGAAGCCCTGGTGTGGCTCGGTGCTCTCTAGGTTGTGTGTTTGTCATGGGCTGTGGGTGTAGCGCGGTTACCAGGGAAGAGGGGCCCTACTCACTGTTTCTCTTTATATTGAATAAATGCTGCTGAGAACTTGCATAACAGTGCCGCAGGGCGCAGCCCTGTGCCCAGGCCTCTGTAGGACCGAGGCCAACAGCTACTGTCTTGTAAAGAATGAACTGAGAGAGTTCCACCCTGATTGCAAACATAGCCACCATCATAGCTGTTCAAGTCAGAAGGGACTGTCCTGATAATCTTCTCTCACACATGCTGGTCTCTATTACACAGGTATAAATCCAAACTGAGGGTGGGGTCCACCAAGGGACTTAGATGTTGCAACAGTGAGCATCAGGCCACCTAGCAAACCATAAGAATAACACTGCAACCCACAGAGCCGAGTTGTGTGCACCATACAATTACTCCTGGTGGAATTTGGTGCCAAAAAACAAAAATTCTGCACACATTTTAAAATTCTGCAAATGTTATTTGTCAAAATAACACTTATGGAAGGGGTGGAGTGAGGGCGGGGCCAGGGCCAGAGTGGGGGTCGAGCACCCACATGAAAGAGGGGAAGTAGGCACCTATGCCTCAGAACCCAGGGATCATAGCCGCCAACTTCCCTGCTTTTCCCTGAGTTCTCGACTCCCGCCCTGCCCCCACTCCACCCCTTCCATGAGGCCCCACCCCAGGCCCCGCCCCCATTCCAACCCCTTCCCCAAATCCCCACCCCAATTCTGCCCCCTCCCTGCCCCTATTCCAACGCCTTCCCCAAATCCCCGCCTCCTCTCCTGAGTGCACCACGTTCCCGCTCCTTCCTCCTCCCTCCCCAAGCTTGTTAACGCCGCCAAACTGCTGTTTGATGGCCGCTGGGAGGTAGGCGGAGGAGCGGGGCCACGGCGCGCTATGGGGGGGAGGAGGAGGAGGTGCGGTGGGCGGGGGGGAGGGGAGCTTGGCTTCCAGTGGGTGCAGAGCACCCACTAATTTTTCCCTGTGGATGCTCCAGCCCCAGAGCACCCACAGAATTGGGACCTATGCCAGGGATCCAGAGTGGGAAACAGCCTGATGCTCTGTCCTAGGCTTGTGTGGAGTTTCCTGCAGGCCACCATCTCTTTCCTTCAGGGCATGTGGGGAATTGCAGCTGCCTGGAACCCTCTAGCTCCCTCCCCCTCCCCTCGGCAGTGTCTTCTATGTGTGAGCTGGGCTCTGCCAGGTCCAGTGGCTCCTAGTGGCGGCCAGCAGCACGGCAGCCCATTTCGGGGGTAGGGGGAGAAATTCTGTGCAAAAAACATTACTTTCTGAAAAATTATGTATTGCGCAGTGGCACAGAATTCCCCCAGGAGTAATACAATGAATGGGGAGACATAGCCTAAGAATGTGATCCACAAAACCAGCATGCTAGGCTGAGAGCTGCCTGAGCCAGCCAATAGGAGATGCCAACCATAGGGAGGTAGGCCCCACTCCTCTCTTGTAGATAGGCACCTAACTCTGCTAATGATTCATAAACAGGAGCCCACCACCTAGAGTCAGATGGCTTTAAGAGCCTGTCTTGCTCCACACAAAATGGGAGGGGGAGGAGGTACTCACCTTATAACTTTTAGCACAGTGGTTAGAGTAATCATCTGGGATATGGAGACCCCAGGTTCAATTCCTCCTCCTCTGCCAGAGGGGGAGAAGGGATTTGAACAGGGGTCTCCCTACAGAGTCATTCTTAAACTCTTGCTGGGCCAGAGATAGTATGTGTGAGAATGATTCTATAGTCCAGTGGTAAGGGCACCCAACTAGGAGGTGGGAGACCCTGGGTCCAGTCATCTTACTCCAATCACTCTATTATTACTCATCCTAGTGCAAACAGCTTCAACAGGAGAGACTGAGGGAACCCCACATCAAAATATCCCATTGCTCAGTAAATACTTTCTCCCCCCTCTCTGCCAGAAAGGATGGAATTGAACCTGGATTTCCCATGTCCCAGGCAAGTGCTCTAACTACTGTGGTAAAAGTTATAAAGTAGGCAGTAACACCTCCTCTTCTGGCTGGATTTTGAATAGGACCTGAACCAGTAGGCAGCCTCAAATCATTGTAGCCCAGAGAGCTAGCATTAGCATTTATTTTCTTTAGGAGTAACGCATGGAGCCTGTATTCTGTAAGACATTGGCTTCAGCAGTTAGCATAAGGCTTGAGGCTTATTAACTTTAGCACAGATAAATAGCCCAATGGTCACCCCTAAGTTTTGGGAACTGGGAATAGAGTGTTTAAGGGGGAAGTTTGTACATAACAACATGAGACAAGCACAGGAATATGAGATAACACCAGCTTTTGGATATTTTAGGATAGGAATATCTGACCACAAGAATCCCATGGCAATAAAATGACATAAGCTGAGATCATTAATATACTAACTTACAGGAGAAGGCCACCCCAACATTAGTAGGGTGAGGAAATACAAATAAGGAAGAGGGGAGAAACTCCTACTGAATATACATTAGGCATAGTGGCGTCAGTGTAACATACAAGTTGTATCCCAGCCTGTGTACAGGAGGGGAGAGATGTAGACCTTGGGAGGTGCCAGGATGATGGCCACTGGTGATGAAGAGGAAGATGATGAGGAAGATAATGGCTAACATTTCAAGTTGTTCTGCAAGGGATGGTGTGAGTATATGGATGTTCAGATGTACATTCTGTATTATCTCTAACTACCTTGCTGGATCAGAGTGTTTGTGACTTTGCTAAATGTATTAATAAACTATTACAAATACAGAAGGGTTCCTAAAGTGTGAGTGTTGCAACTGTGCATATTGGGGTTCCCAGCTATACAGTAATTTTAATAATACTGGGCTTGATCTTGGGACAAGAACTGTCAAACCTCAGAGTGATAACTGGGAATTCTTAAGTAATCAATATAATTTAATACATAATCCATAGATCAAGCTGCAGAATCCCTACCAGATCAGGCCCTGCAAACAATTTAGGCAGCTGAATGCCAATCTTCCTCCAGTTTGTGAATCAGTCTGGGGCTTAGGTGGGAGATAGGCAACTGAACTCCAAGAGAGAGGCCGCAGTGCACATGCTGAGGTGCCTAGGTAACTTTTACTTAGAAAGCTTAGGTGCCAAGTGAGTTTAGGCACCTACCTGGTTTGGTGGAAGTTTTGTGAATTGCAGTTTGAGCCAAAATTGGGAGTTAGGCACCTAAACCCCAAATGGAGGGTATGTCTACACAGGCAGCAGCAGTCTGTGGCAGCGAGCACCTGCGCCTGGGTCAACAGACTTGGGCTCATGGTGCCCATGCTGTGGTGCTAAAAATAGCTGTGTAGATAGCGCTTTTAATTTGTCTCAGGCTTGAGCTCTTGCTGTGAAGCCCGCCCCTTCCCTAGGCTTTCGATCCCAAGCTCCAACCCGAGCCACAACATCTACACAGCTCTGTTTAGCACGGTAACTCAAGATTGAGTTTGTTGTCTCGGGCTTGGAGGCTTGCTGCCACGGGCTGTATAGATGTACTTTAGGCATCTAAATCTGGAGATTAGCTGCATACATACTTTTATGGATCTGAGCTTTAGTCCAGCCCACAGTGTCCTTCCCCCAACCAAGTGCTCAAAGAGGGGACCCTCTGCATGTGGATCTCTAAGCTCCTCTGCAGAAAGTACTCCATCACCTCTGCAGCACTGCCCCAGTTGAATGTTCCCTCTAATTTTTTCCATGTATGTGCAGAAATTTTTTTGTTATGTGCAACAAGGTATGTGCAGTTGTGTGCCACCAGTAAAAACAAAAACCAAAAAAATAGATATATTTTTAAAAAGTTACCATAGGGATAATTACTCCAGCCAGGACAGGTTAGGCATTTTAGAATTCACTACTCAAAGAATTAAATTTAAGTGTAAGAGAAATAAAAATTATGAAATGCATAGACCAGTCAAAACACTAAAATAACACACTTTGAAAGAATTAAATTACTGAGGATATATGTGCATCACGGGAAGTACCAAGAAATAACCACAACAATAATACAAGTATGTGTTGGGAGGTGAGTGTGAAAGAGACAGAGACTGTGTGTGTGTGTGTGTGTGTGTGTGTGTGACACAGAGACTGTGTGTGCGCTGGCTGCTGGGGAAGTTTCTGAGAGACTCCGTGCGCTGTCTCTTTAAGGCACTCATTGAAAGCTCTCCTGCTCTGTCCTGAGCCCTGTCTCCCTTCCCCTGCCCTGCGGAGATGGGGTACATGGGCAGGGGAGAGAGAGAGAGTGTGTGTGTGTGTGTGTGTGTGTGTGAGAGAGAGAGAGAGAGAGACTGTGTGAGCTGGCTGCTGGGGAAGTCTCAGAGACCGTGCGCTGTCTCTTTAAGAAAGGCACTCACCGCCCAGAGGCGCCAGTCATTCAGACCACAGAAGCTCTGAGTCCTGAGCCAGGCTGCTCCCTCTCCTCTGCTCTGCGGAGATGGGGTACAGAGGTGGGGGGAGGGAGACACCCTGACATCAGCGCCCCTCTCCCTCCCCCCACTCTGCACAGCCAGCAGGAGGGTCCCAGGAGCAGCTGCAGGAGCAACGTGGCTGCAAAGCGGTGGGAGGGAGAGGCACCTGAACACTGCTGGATGTGTGCGCTCTGCTAATCAACTGGGCGGCACTTGAATCTCACCTGGGCGGCTGCCCAACTGCACAGCTTAGAGGGAACAAAGTACCCCGCCCTCCTGCCTGTAGGGCCTATGCAAGGAGATTTCCTTCCTCTGTGTCCCTTCTGTGAATTTTTCCATAGGAGGTGTTGCGCCAGGCCTATGCTGTTCAAGTCTGTTTTTTTGAATAGGTACTAATATGTGGCCCAGTCCTACAAACTCTTATTCACATAAGTTGTCCCGTTGATTTCAGTAGGGCTACTCAGGTGAGTTAGAATTTGTAGGATTAGACTGTGGCTTAAAATGTAAGACCTTAATTTCAGTCAGAAAACACCAAACAATTTTCTTCTTATCATTTGTAAAATAAATACATACATAATTTTTGGAGATTATTTAGTGAGTGTTTCTCAATATATATTTTATTATACACACAAACTATGTTAAAAGAATATCACTAAGGTTGCAAAGTCAAGCACTCAGAAATGAGGAAATGTCAGAATGAAGGTTGCCTGTGCAACTTCAGTTCAGCCTCCTTGTGTCAAATTACAGTATTTAACTGTATGATTACATACTGTTTTCCCCCTGCCTCATTTAGTGCCCAGGACAGATTGTGCTCTGGGGATGAATAAGGGTTGTGGAATGAAGAATACTGTTGTCTGTAGGACCCCTGCCTCAGCTGTTGCAGAAGTTGGAAGGTGTGCACATATTGCAGATACTGGGATGGGTAGGCATAGGCCCATCCAAAATTTAAGGCCCACTGCCTCAAATGAGGGGGAGGAACTCCTCCTGGTCTGATTGATTGCCATCTTGCCGGTGCCAGGAGAAATGCAGTTAGAACCTCAGCAGTTTCTGGAGGAGCTGGAAGAGGGGCTGCAGCCTGACACTCTCTACACAGATGTGTGCCAGGGTCTCTCTTGGTGCAAAAGGGGCAAGTGTCAGGAGACTCTGTGAACCACGCCAACCACATGCCCGTGCTCACAGCTCCACAGAGGAGCTGCCAGCTGAATTCCCCGGAAGGCTGAGGGACTAATGTAGAATACAGGCTGGGCCACTGGGGCGCCCAGCCTTCTGCAGGTGGCAATAGCTGCTGCCACTTGGTGTTGGGGCAGGACACAAGAGCAAGGACATGGAGCGTGAAGCATGGACAAGTATAGATGTTTTTGGGCACAGTTCAGCGATGGACTAGCTGAATGGCATTCAGCCTACTTGGGTGATGCATTGGAGATCTCTAGCAGTCTAGTAGGGTTGGAAGATGTGTTGCAAATGAGACAAGGGGTGCCAGAATGAGAAAAGATGGTCTCATGGTTAAGGCACTTGAATGTTGGCCTTGAGAATTAGATTCTATCCCTGTCTCTGCCAAAGTGTTCCTGTGTGTTGCTGGGCAAGTCACTTAAACCAGACTTTTCACTGGTGGTCACTAATTGTGTGTCCTCAATTTTTTTATTGTGTGATTTGAGACCCTGGGGTCTGATCTGAAGAAGTGCTGAGCACTGAGCTGCAACTGAAGATTTGGGAGCTGTGCTTTGAACATATAAAGTGGTTTATAATGTTAAATATTCTGAAGAAAAAAAACAGGCCCCAGTTGTCTCAAGTTTGGCACTCAAAATTAGTGGATTAATTTTGACTTTAATCTCTGTGTCTCAGGCAACCTTAATTCTGGCATTTCCTAACATTTGAGTGCTTGCCTTTGCCATCTTAATAACATTCTTTTAAATATGGTTTTTGTTGCAATTTATTAGGTTTTTAAAAAAGCAAACTGAACAAATAGAAATTCCATCATGTAGCATCATATTGACACCTACATGGCTTATCAGCAGGGTTGGAACCGTAGATCCACACACGGACATTTGCCACTTGAGCTAACTGAATAACTGATAGCAGTAGTAGGTTGTCATCCTCTATGTACACAAGTACTAGATGAAGATGAGACACACACTTTGCTAGTGGGTTGCCACAGATATTTGCTGACAGCAAAGGAATGAGGCTCAGGAATCCTGGATTCCATTCCAGGCTCTGGAGGGATGTGTGCTGTAGTGTGCACACAGACTCTTCTGCCCATTTCACCAAAACTTGACCCCTTCTGCTCTGTCCTCCTGAACCTGTCCATGTCCCATTCCTTTTTCTTCCCCACCCTGGCTCCTCATCCCAGTTCTATTCTCATCTAGCCAGTCCTAGTCTCCCCCTCAAAACACACCATCCGAATCGCAGTTCCTTGTGCATCTCCCTGAGGCTCCTTGTCACAATCTATTCCTCCCAACTTGGTCTGGCTCTTGTCCCATCTACATTCAGATCAGGCACCCTCCTTCTCCTTGCTGCCTAAGCCCAGCTGGGAGAAGCTTTAAGAGCACAGAAGAGACAGGTTCTGACTCTCAGTTCTTGTGCCCAGTTCTGGCCCTGGCACTGCCTGCAGCAGCCCAGAGTAGCAATTGCAGGGAATGCTCTGCTCATCTCCAGTAGGAAGTATGCTTAGAGCAGACAGAATCTTTGGAGACTTTAGCTGTAAAAGTCTAGCACGTCTCTAATAAGCATGTGCATACTGCGATTTTTTTCAAAAACTTATAACTTGGCCAAATTTGGGTAGATTTCCCCAAGAACAGCAAAAGGCATATATCTGATATAAAGGCCCATCCTCTGCCAAATTTCAAGTCCCTGCTCCAAAGCAGGAGACACTAGCAGAGTCACAAAGAAAGTTGCCAGAACTTTTTAACATGGGAAACATGCTTCCCCAGTCTTTTTCTTGGAAACAGCTGAACCTTTTTGGCTGAAACTTTCCAGAAAAATTCAGCTTGAGACAGACACCTAGTTCAACCCTAGTGGTTAAAGTTTGGCAAAATTATAAGCAATTGAAAGCACCATCTTATAATGGGAAGTGTTGGGAAACCTTAATAATAAATGGTGCTACCAATACACAAATGAAAACAAAAAAGCATCGACTTTTTTTCCAAAATAAAGCCCACAACACTGTCGTCTTCACTAATGTATTTTAGTCCTTTAAAATCCAGGTAACGTTTTTGAAAGGGTTGTTGTATGCCTGTTTGCAAAAGTGGGAAGAGACATGGGGAAAAGTAAAAGTAGGACAGAGAACATAGTTGAGACTCCTCTGGGAATATTGCTGTGACACTCTCTAATGCTGCTGCAGCATGACTCAAATGATCCTGGCATTCAGTCATGGCTGTTTAACCTTGCCATAATTTATACTCTGAATGTGATAAAAGAACATTCTCAATTAATACACTCAGTCCATTATTATTTGAAAAGTCTAATGTGTTAAAGTGTGTAGCATCTTATCCTAAAGAACTGAACCAATTCAAATTTCCTTAGAAATGGCATTCATATTGACATAACACATGTATTCAAGGCAGTAACGTAAATACTGCTCCTTTTTTTTTTTTTTCACCTTTTAAAGAAAAATATTTTTCCTTTCAGTCCCTCCAAAAGACTCCCATAATCCAATGGTGCTAAAAGGTGTGATCCTATTTTTTTCTTATGAAGTCTCTATTGCTTTTTAATGTTGGAAGATATTGGTGCTTCATGTTACATTGTGATATTAATGTGTCCAGCATTTTAAACTTGTGTAATGGTTTATTGGCTTGCAGCCTGGAATAAGTGCAGTTGTACTGAGAAATAAATGTCCATCTCCATAATTATCTTTTACTGTGACAGCTGCCATAGAGTGACACTTCAGTCACCAGCTTCCCCCTTACTCTCTCACCACCCACTCACTGTATCAGGGAAGGTCTCCAAATGGCATTGCTGTACAAGTTTATCAACCACAGATCAGTAAGCTGAACTCCGATATTAACAGTATTCCTGTCCCCCAAGAACTTCAGACCTTCAAATAAGTAATCTAAGATTTTGCTCCTTAGATGCCTCCCTCTCTTTCTCTCATCTTCCTGTGCACTACTGCGAATGTGCTGTTTTCCTGTGTTTTAATATTTTTGTTTGTTAATCAGTGATTTTAAAAAATGCATTGATGCTAAGGTGGTAAGAATATGTTTAAATAACTTCAACACTTACTAACACACTAGAATTTCCAGATGGGGCTGAATATTTTGAGGTCTGTACTTACTGCGTGCCACAATACAGAGCAGGTGTTGGGGAGGGTAGAAATACATATATATTTAAGAATTACTAATTGGCCCTTGTTAATACTCTTTCCATTCTCATCATACAATTGCGTAGTGACTTCAGAATTACAAAGATTGTCAAAAGTGTGCACACAAAAACTTAATTTCTCTCTCACTTAGGTCCATATTAAAATAACTACATGATGCCTGTGGGTGAAATCCATTACACCTACATAAAACCTGTGTATTTAGGCTTTAAGTGGGTGGAGGTGAAATCCATTCCTTATACTCAAAACCCAGAACTGTTGAGTGGGGCTGCTGCAGAGACTCCCATGGCTGCTATTTCAGCCTATGGGCTATGAAAGTGACAGCCCTTCCATACTAGTTGCATGGGATGTTTGGGCCACTGGATCAGCATAAATGTTGACCCCTTGACTCCTCCTTAGTTCATCCCCATTGAAGTCCTTCATAAAGGTTTATATGCAGTAGTAACATGGTGAACTATTCTGTGGTGCATGGGAACTGTGCATTTACTCTGCCTGCAGACACCCGTTTTCCAATTCTATCTAGGGATTAAATGGTGCAGAGAGCCACATCAAGGCAAGTCTGTGGCAGAGTAGGGAGTTGAACTGAGCTCTCCCAAGTTCCAGGCTAGTATCCTTGCCACTGGGCTACTGTTCTTCTTCATAGTTTACATCTGTATGTTTAGTTAAGAAACTCTGTGGATATTTGAATATTTATGCACCTTCTCGTAAATGCTAATCTCTGTACTTTTAAATGTTAAGATTTTAACTGTAACATTATTTGGTAAACTAGCAGCCATAACAAAAGTTACAAAGATTTTATGTGTTATTAACTATACTGTGCTAACTTGGTTTTGTTGTGGAGAGCTGTGTGGGTTACCATATACAGTGTAATTATTCATAGATATGACTTGGGTATAATACCAGCGGCTGATAAATCAATATACAAACATTTTAAATAATCTGTAACATTTATGGTGGCAGATCAGCCACCTCCTTCTCCACCCTCGGAGCAGCCAACTGGCTTTAGGGGATGGATCAGTGGTGACCCACAGAGAAAACAAAGGATCAAAAAAGAGGCTTGAAGAGGAGAGACTCTATGGAGGGCCCATAACAGCAAGCTCACTAAGCTGGTGTTTAAGAATTCCACATTTCATAGTTTTGCACCACTTGGGAATTGAAATCTCAGAAGAAAACCAGATCTCATGTACTTTTATGCTCATAAACAGCGTTTGAAAATATAATGGCAAATAAACATAAATATTACACCTCATGCATATGTCAAATGTGGATGGGAGGCTATGCATTTGGGTTTTTTCTTTTTGAGAAGAAGGGAGAGGGACCTGCATATGTTCATTCCTACCCCACTTAGGAGAGGAGATGTGCATATTCTTGTTATGCTCATTCCCACCCCATTTATTTATATATAATACATATACGCACACTTACTTTACTTTTTGTATTTTGTAACATTCAAGAATAAAGACGAACCAGCACTCTAAACTAAACAAATGAGTCCAGAAAGAAAAAATCATCACTAAATCTGATTAGTTGTTCTTATCAACAAAATAAACATTGTGACAGAGATATCAGCTATCATGTTTTATTTTTTAATGTCCTTGATGCTTATGGAGGTTAATGTTTACGGAGCTCAGCTGAGCAAGAAGTATGTATGAAATCCAGGTGTTAGCAATAGGAACATTATTATTTTATTCTTAATCCTAGAAGTCCATGAGATTGTAATTTTCTCTTTATTAATTAGGTTTATATCACATTGATCACTATGGCATTTTCAGTAGCAAAGACTCAATCAGTGTTGGACACAAATTTCCAGTCCTCGATTTTATTCACCTGTTGAAATACAGGGGGAAACCATTCAGGAAAACAGTTCTAGTGGTGTAAAATTCTTCCTCACCCCCTGACGCTTCTCAGAAGAAAATGTGCTGCTGAAGCAAATCCTTATATTTCTTTTCTCCTCTTCATGGAGAGCAATACTTGAGATGCCTTATATTGCTGTCTCTTATCTCATATTGAAAAACATATCTTAAATGGCAGTCTTTAGTGCAATGTAATTATTTTTTATTTATTGCTGTAACTGACATGTCTACCTTTTACTTGACTGTGTCAGACCTACATACATCCCTTCACCTTAGGTTGTTCAATGTAATCAGCTGTCTAATCTTATTTCTCTATATTTAGCTAAATGTTTGTGTGTTGGGGTGTATGTTTACCGTCCCTTAACATGGATATAATCCATACTGAAATTAGAATAGGTACCTCGATGTTTTTCATTTTTTTTAACAGGGACACTAATTAATATGAGATTATTAAAACAGGGTTTGTGGTTGTTGGATTTTTTAAATAAATCTAATTTGTTTTTCACTTTTACTGCTGTGTAATTGTCCAAACTGAATGAATGAAGGGTAAAAAGTAAAGCAAACTAGGCTGTTTTACTTCCTGATTTCACATACTGTTACAGTGGTGTTTGGATTTGTGTTGCAATCACTGCAGAGGAATATTTAAATATAAACAAAACCTGTTTCTGTTTTTACAGATAATATATATTTTATAAAACTTATTTCCAACCCCTATTTTTTGGGTCCAAACTACCTGACATTGAGTTGAGTGGGATGATGCACATATGTAATGTGTGTTGGCAGGATTGAGACCTTTAGTTGTCTCCTAAAGCCTTTCCAGAAGATGCCATTGGGCTACGGGGTGAAATCTTGGCTCTAACAAAGTAGATGACAAAATTCCACTAACTTAAATGGGGTCAGACCTTCACAGCTAATCTTTTTTTTTTTTTTACTCCCTTTGCTGCTGAAATTTGAATTCATTTTAACAATAGTTTTCTATGGAATGTCAGTTCATGTCAAGAAAAACCAGCTGCGCTGAAAGAGAGAGTTTTTTCTAACATATCTGGTATACCTGTCAGCAGAGACAGAGAAGCATGGGTTTCATTTATAAGTTTAAAGGAACTGGGAGTGAAATCATTACCCTATTGAAGTCAATAATTTTAAAAATAAGTTAATCATTCATTTTGGGTAAATTGTTCTCATTTAGCTCTTTTCCTGCTTCTTTCACACTCTGTATTCCTTAATCAGTTTCCCATCATCATCCTTGCTAACAAAATAGTTGCAGAGCAAATGTGAAGGATGGCAGGCTTCTCCTACCTCAGGAAGCAGAAGATATGCAGCTGTCTGTAGTCAGTTGTGACTTCAACCACAGCCACTGTCTATGAGACCACTTAAATGTTATAATCTCCATTGGACCCACATGTGGAATTTAAATTGTTTTTCTCTGGGTTTCAAATTACTGAATACTTCACCCCCAAAATGTTTCTCAGTAAGAAAATTCTATAAATTTGACATGCATTTCAAACAGCTTTTGCTTTGCAGGGTCTCTGACGTACAGTGTGGAATTCCTGCTAAAGTAGTAATGATTATCCAAAGAGTGGTGTTGAACTCACGTCCTGGTATGTATTTATTTCCAAGAAAAGATCAGTGTATTTTGTATAATTGCATAATACTCCTAAATGGGGAGGGAAATGGAGGAAAGTAACATGAGATATTTACAGAAAGTAATGTGCAATAGAAAAAGAGGTTTATGATAGATGTGTAGTTATTGAGCCTGTATATGCAGTCTTCAAACTTTTAGGCAAGATCATAGAGTTAGGTGTAATATTAGTGACTCAGTGGCAATAGCCAAAGGCATACTATCATTTACAGCTTTTTAGCTTTAAAATTTGTTCTCATTTTACTCTGCTGTTTGTAATTGACTCCGAGATGATTGAAAATAATATGCTTCTCTGCTGACTTTTGTCCTTTTCTTTTGACAAACTTTGAATCTCGGCTTCCTCCCATGTTTCTAAGGAGCTTGAAATTTACATGGCTTTTGTTGTTGTTCGTTGTTTACTTCTTTGCTTATGCACTTGCATCACTCTAGATGTCAGAACAACTCTTGGAATAGTGTTTATTAGTTTGCTGCTGCAGAACCACTTAAAATTTTGACGTTTTTGGATATTTCTCAGTTTGGAAATAGTTTTTGCAGGTAAAAACGACAGTGGTATCTCCTGTAGATAGGTGTCTCTCTAAAGTGAGTGAAGGATCAATCAGTGACCTAAATTTGTGCAGTTAATGCTAAAAATGGCCCCAATTCTTAGATCTGGCTGAGGTGCACTTAGCACAGACCCTGGAGAGAAGCTCTCCAATCCTGGGAATTACCACAGCATCTGGACTTCTCTCATTTAAGCACAGTTGCTTATGGCCCCAAAGGGCTGTTGTGGCAATGAGGAATATCTAAAACATACTGGCACTCTGGCCACACCATCTTTTCCCCTGGCAAGACTTCTGCGTCAAGGGAGGTCACAAAGGGAAGTGGTATAGAGTCCATCTGGCCAGATCCACCAGATTTCTGGAAGTGGCACAGAGAGGCTGTATCAGACCAGAGAAACTGGCCCAATGCCACCGCTGTGTTTTTGAGTGAGGGGCTAATCAGAACCTTGTCACTACGCAAGTATGTCATCGTCTTCGGAAAATAAGAACAACTCAATTTATATGAGCCAAGTTTGGATTTGATCTCTGCTTCATTTTTCTAACCTGCCCTGATAAAACTTTATAGCTCTCTCTGGGGCTGTTCAGAACTTAGGAGTGGTGTTGGTTTGCTAACCTGGTTGTCCAGACTGTGATACAGTGAAATGAACTTATACATTATGTGTAAAAAAATATTAGCATGAATAAATTCTGTCCGAAATTATATGTATACTTCTCAATTATAATTTCATATGTCTTTTAATAAACTATGTTAAATGAATAAAATTAGTGTGTGTGTTTGGGTATTGGTTTTTGTTTGTTTTTTAATTTTTCTCACTTACTCTTGACACTTCCTAATTTCAGAATGAAAAGTATAAAAACAGCATAATTCTCTCATTACACAGGTGCAATTCAGTAGTATTGCATGTGTGTAACTTAGAGCAAAATTAGGCACCATGGATCTGATTTCTTTCTCACTTACACCAGTGCAAGTCAGGAAAAATTCCATTGCCATAAGTGGAGTTATACTGGTGTAAAGCTAGTGTGAGAGCAGAATTGGGACCAACATTTTTGAAGCATCTCAAATCTAGCTGTCCTTACTTAAGAGCACTGAAATTGTCCTCTGCAGACATTGACAGTCACATCCCACTTGAGTGAATGGGGTTGGGGAAAAGGGTGAATTTACCTTTTCTGCGGTTTGTGTGTGGCTGAAGACCATTCTGCAACGCAAACTGATGTAGGTTATCAAGACTATCTTTGCAACAAAAAAAAACCTTAGACATATTCTTTTTGTTTTGCTTCCTATAGAAACTTAGACTAATTTGGAAAATTGATCTAAGGATAAAATGACTAAGAATAATTCATTTATTAAGGAGGTTAATTTTTTAGCCTCCAATTGGTTAAATGTACCTTCTGTGCAAAGTCATATGCTACATTTTAAAAAATATTCTTGTTAACCTTTTTGAATGCTAATATGAGAAAATGCAAAGCTACATGTGAGCATCATAGTTCAGTCCAAAAAAACTATGGCCGTGATCCTGCAAACACTAATGCATGGGTACTCGAACATAAGAAGTGCTGTATTGCGTCAGAGCAATGGTCCAACTATCCCAGTATCCTGTCTTCTAAGTGTGAAGTTAAGCGCATGCATGGATAAGGGTTAGGGTTCTCACCACCCTGCAAGATGAAGCTGTAAGTCAGTTTCTCCCTTGCTGAAAAGACCCTTGGAAACATTTACAGGGATACAGAAAACCCCTTTTATTTCTTTTGTTTCAGATAAATAAATAATCAAGACATACTATGCAAGAATGCTATGTCAAACTGGAATTTTGTGAATTTTAGTCCACTTAATTGTTTAAGTTATTTACTAAAAAAGGAAGCAGAACATTTAAATAAAAGGCCTCAATTTTTTAAAAATAAAGTTAGATCAAAGGTTTTATCACTGATTCATTTGGAATTTTTTTTGCTTCACTTTAAAATAATTCTAGGTAAAAATGGTGTGCCAGTGGCAGAAAACTTCCGAATGGAAGCAGCCCCCCTACCAGATAAAATCACAGATGGACAGGTACAAGCTCGAACCCTCTACCTCTCTGTGGACCCTTACATGGTAAGTGAAAGCCAATGTCAGATGATTTTCTAAAAATGATTTTACCTCAGTGCCAACCATGATGTTTTGTGTGAACTACACAAACTATGAGCCAAACTTATCCCTGATATAACTCCATTCACTTCTGTGGAATTATATTAGGGGGGAATTTGGCATTAATGTGCCTGTGGCTTATATAGGTTTTTATATATAAGAATGGGGTCATATATATATAAGATATCCAGTCATGGGGTGGGGCAGAAGCAAAAAACAAAATTCCCTGATACTCATAAAAAGCAGTCAGCTAGGCCCAGACCCTCAGAGGTATTTAGGTGCTGAACTCCATGGGAATACAGTACCTAAATACCTTTGAAGATCTGGGCCTTATTTCCAAGCACAAAAATAGTTTACTTAAATTCTATTTAGTTATCCAGTCTTTACTTACATATATGGGGCCAGGTGCTCGTCTGCTCTGGATGGTGTAGGAGGGAGCAAAGAAGAAACAAACAGCCTGTGGAGGGCCAGTGAGGCTGTCTCATGCTCCCTCACCGTTCTACCAATACCTGCAAAAGCCCTTCCATATGAACAATATATAGTTGGGAGTGCTGTGGATTTGGGGGTGGAACTAGGCAGAGCCACCCTTAGCAATTTTTGCATGGGCCTGTAAAATAAAATTTTCAAGCTTCATGAAGAAAAGGACTAGACATACTTTTTTTTTTTTTTTTTTTTTTTAAGAATATAAAGGAAGGATGAGACAACCCTGACATTTCTAGATTCCCCTAATCATAGAGGGCCCACAGTCATGGGCTTCAGAAGCACCACAGTTTTGCTCTGAAACTGAGCAGCAGCTCTATACAGAATAGTCCCTTGTTAATTTGGCAGAAATTCTAATAGAAAATCCAGCAGAGTTAGTACTGCCAGACCACCACAGAATCTAGCACAACTATCTGGGCTTTGGGATTCACTCCAGCCTGCACTCTAGGCCTAGGGTGTGGGACAGCAAGAGGCCAATGACAGCAACCTGAAGGTCAATCCCACATCTGTGCCATTAAAGGAGGTAGCAGCAGCACCATCACCCACCCAACTAGCTCCCAGAAGAGGCAGATCAGGAATGATGTGGAGGAAGGAGAGATGGGAGGGAGGTGTGAAAGGTGGGGGCATTCCTTTCCCCCAAGATCCCAGCTGCCTTTCCAGCAGCAATTTATGATTCAACATCCACTTTCAATGCTCAATTTCTATTGAAAAAATAAATAAATGTACGGTCAATAGGGCAGCTGAACTCAAGTGGCCCAGATGTTTTCACTGAAGGAAGAAGTAGGAAATCATATTCAAAACATTACCATGACATTTCATATTAAACCCATAGTATCTTAAACCAACCATTCTGGTGTCTGGGTTGGTGGCCTACTAATAACGATTTGCATGGTTACGTGAGAGTAGGGTTGCCAACCCTCCAGGATTCTCTTGGAGTCTCCAAGAATTAAAGATTAATCTTTAATTAAAGATTGTCATGCGATGAAACCTCTAGGAATACGTCCAACCAAAATTGGCAATCCTACATAGGAGACCCAGCTTTGATTATTGATCCTTGGCTCTTATTCCCTGGGATAACAGGAGCTATGATTATGCAAGAGAAGTATTCTTGGCCCCTTGTAGTGGAGGAGTACCCCATGTTTCTCTCTAAAGTTCTCTTCATCCAATTAAGTAGTGTTGATTGGGTTTGAAGACAATCTCATCAAGTCCCCATTGGCTAGAAGTTTGTGTGTGGTGTGGTGCGGTGCGTTTAGGGTGTGTGTTTGTGGTGACACTATTGAGGAAAATAAAATTTCCTCCCTTTGTATCTAAGTGAATGAATGAAAGGAGAAATAAATAATTAAGAAAAGAAGGTGAAAGTGGAGTACTTACTGAAAGATTTTGGAGTAGCCCTTTGTGCTTTGTTATTAAATGCATCCCACCCATGTTACGGAACATGTAAAGGAAGCTCATGTACATCATCATGCAAGAATCTCCTCATTAGAGCCTTGTCTTTTAGCGCTGCCGCATGAATGAAGACACAGGTTCTGATTACCTCCTGCCCTGGCAGTTGTCTGAGGTGGCTGATGGTGGGGGCATTGGGGTTGTGGAGGAGAGCAAACATGCTAACTTTGCTAAAGGAGATATTGTAACTTCTTTCAACTGGCCCTGGCAGACAAAGGTCATTCTAGATGGAAGACTCCTCCAAAAGGTAACATACTGAACTATAGAAAATTAAGTTAGTGTGTACACTATTTTTCTCCATTTTTAAAAAATCTTTTGTTTGCATGTGACAATTGATTGTTATTTTAGAGATATGTCAAGGACAAAGCAGTGCTAATAAAGCAACCAATTACAAAGCAGATCAAATTAAGTTTGGCAAAGTCTACATTAATTTCTCTTTTCCTTGTAAAAAGCAATTAGGAATTCCTTTTCCTGCCACTAAACAATCCAATGTTGATGAAATTGTTAAATTCATCAGCATTTTCTCTGAGGCTGCTGTTAAGGTTTGTCCATTAATCATGCAAACTCCAGATAGAACTTTTGACACCTGATCACCAACATGTCTTACTACTATGCTCTTAACACATTTTTGCGTTTTGTATTAAATGCAAAAAGCATACATTAGTGAAACCTTGTAAAATCTCAAGCACACCCACAAAGGTAAGGCTATTCAAAATCACAGTTCTGTAATGGCTATAACTTGGCCCCTCTGCACACAGAGTATTTAATATATATTGCATTTTCACTAGACAGAAAACTTCTGCAACTTGAGGTAGAACTTGGCTTTCTGGAAACATTTGTTTTAGGACTATTGGTGTCATTGACTCAACTCCAAGATATGGCAACCCTGCTGTAGCATCCGTCAGGCCATTGTGGGTGTAGTTCAACATTGTTAACTATTTTCTGTCTCCGAACCGGTATTTGACCATGGCGTAATTTTACATCTTACCATCTAATTGCTAAAAATCCTTAAGTCTCTTGTGAGTGACTTTTTGTTAAAAGCATTTTGGAAAAAAAAAACCCTATTTGTTTCACTTTTTTGTAAACTTGTTATTGAAGTATTATAGTAGATCTGACAGCTGGTATATAGCAGGCTTCTGAATACTGGTTTATACTTTGTCTGAACTAAACAGCCTGGGTTATTTTGTACTTGTGTTTATTTAAAATGTGGTCATCCTAAAATCTGCAGTCAACAAATAATATTAATCCAAAATCTCACTTAAAATTTTTTTTTTCTCGTGTAGCTAGATCCACAACTTGTTGATGGACACCTCTCCTACTTTCTTGGTGCAGCTGGCATTACTGGGCTGACCTCCTTTCTAGGAATAAAAGAGAAGGGACATGTGACTCAGGGTGCCAATCAGACAATGGTTGTCAGTGGGGCTGCCGGTGCCTGTGGTTCTCTGGCTGGTCAGGTAAACAGGTTTAAGATTTGCAAGAGAATGAGCTATTACTTCTAAGTTCTGTCTTGTGAGATGTGCCTTCTTGTAACTCCACTGATTTCACTGGAGTTACACCCACCTGCTTATTTCATCTGTGAATTTGGCTCACCAGTGGGGATCATGCTGAGTGTATTTAAGTGTTGAACTTCAGATTCTTGAAACTGGGAGGGGAGGAGAAGTTGAGTATGATGATTACTTTGTCACTGGCTTGAAAGTAAACAAACTGATTTATTGCATAGTAGTCTGCCCCCAATTTCTAATTGCCTACCTGTTTACTTAATACACTAATTTTCATATAGAAAAATATTTTACCAGATTTTTATAGTGTTTAGTTGTCAATCTTATGGACTTTGGAACGTTATGATAAGGTACACTCTTACCAAAAGTTGAGGTAGGTACTGGCTGCCACTTCCAGCAGCTCCCATTGGCCTGGAGCAGCAAACCATGGCCACTGGGAGCCGCGATCGGCCGAACCTGCGGACGCGGCAGGTAAACAAACCGGCCCGGCCCGCCAGGGGCTTTCCCTGCACAAGCGGCGGAACAAGTTTGGGAACCACTGTACTAGAGTATTGATGTGTTCACCCGTGCATTAGGATGATATGGCCAGTGAAAAGCATAGTAAATACTTTCATATGTTGCTTTGGATAACATTACATAAGACTGGCCAATCTGGGTCAGACCAATGGTCCATCTACTCCGGTATCCTGTCCTTCGACAGTGGCTGAAGCCTAATGCTTCAGAGAGAATGAACAGAACAGGACAATTATTGAATGATCCATCCCGTTGTCCAGTCCCAGTATCTGGCAATCAGAGGCTTAGGGACACCGAGAGCATGGAGTTGTGTCCCTGACCATCCTGGTTAACAGCCATTGATGGACCTATCCTTTCCTATCCATTCTTTATATTTTATTGGTATGCAGTTCTCTAAAAAGGTAGTAATATTGTTTATCCTCCCAAGCTTTCCAGAGTAAGGTGATATACACAGCATTCAACAAGTAAACTTAAAACAAGTCAAATTCAAACACGAACTGTCACACCACAGCATTTGAACAAATACATCAAATTAGAGTATATTTACATTTTGATTTTCCAGTCTTTTTACTGGAGACCCAATCACTGGAGGGGAAATGGTGCTTGACATTTGGCAGTCTTAAATTGTATTCAGCCTCTAAAGTACTGGTGTCTGTAATTCTGCTGGTTAAAATTCAAGTGATTACAGGGTACTGAAATGTGGGCAGATTGATGGCCTCACTGTTTTGTTTATGGTGTTTCTGCAGATTGGCCGCCTAGAGGGCTGCTCTAGAGTGGTAGGAATCTGTGGTACAGATGAGAAGTGCTCCATTTTGGTCTCAGAAATGGGGTTTGATGCGGCTATCAATTACAAGAAGGGGAATGTGGCAGAGCAGCTGCATGAACTCTGCCCAGCTGGCGTGGATGTTTACTTTGATAATGTTGGTGGAGACATCAGTGATGCAGTTATAAATCAGGTACCTATACCAGCTGTCCTGTTTATACCATCTCCCTCTCCCAAATTCTTCATGCATCTTTTGGAATGAGTGTAATATAAACCAGCCTGCTGAAAGATAGGAAAATCTTCCCTTCCCACATGTACCTGACATACTGAATGTGATTGAGTCAAACTGTCCAAACATCAGAGACATAAGCCTATCATGCTGAACTGGCCTGATGGCCTAGCAGTAGCAATTTTGCATTGTGATGCAGGAGTCCTGAGTTTGATTTCTACTTCTGGTGTCTTAATCCCCTAACCAGCAGGGACAAGGGAGAACCTTAGCAACAATGCCTGTCTGAGAGGGCGATTACCGTTGTTTTTCAACTTTGATCATCTCTGGCTTGTTAAGGAGTAACATTGCTGGGCTCTAGTGAGGGACCTAACCAATCCTCTTTGGTAGTATCACCAGAGTTGGAGGTGGGAAGGGGAGAAAATAGGGACACTTGTCAAGACCTTAGTGAGACAGTCAATGAAACTCTTCTCTCAGGAAAACTCTTATCATGATAATCCAGATCATCAGCTGAATGAGGTTTACTCAGTTTGAGAAATCGGTTATTGTTTGCCCACCTCCTGAAAACATCATTTGGAGTTCCTGGGAAGGGGGGAAATGGATTATTCATTCTTACTCAAGGTTTACTAGAAGAACCTTTCAGAGTATTTGGGCAATCTGAATGCTGCTGGGGTCAATCAAGGAAATAGTTGGGGAGAGTTAATTACAGTTGTTAAATCACTCCTTATACCCACTGTTCCTTCACTGCATATTATGCATTTCCAGGAATCTGTGACTCCTGTCAGCCCTTGCGAGCAGGTACCCTCTGGGATTTGGTGGGCCAGCAACAGGAGTCAAAGATCTCCCATTTTTTATTGAGGCTATTCTACTGCTGGGCTAGAGAGCAGGAAAGCTTTTTTTTTTTTTTAGTTTAAAACTTGTAATGTGGCAAGGGAGTGTAATATTCTGCACTTCACATGCGTAAGTGGTTGAGGGGACTCATATTTTCATGAGTGAGAGACTACATTGACACTGTCTGCCTTACTCCTGTTTCACAAATTAAAAGAATAGAGTAGAAAACTCACACTTATTAATTGTATAAGACTGCAGAACAGATACATGGAATGGTTTTTATTTTTCATTACACAGCTGAGTATGGGGGGGAGGGATAGCTCAGTGGTTTGAGCATTGACCTGCTAAACCCAGGATTGTGAGTTTAATCCTTGAGGGGGCCATTTAGGGATCTGGGGCAAAAATCTGTCTGGGGATTGAGCAGGGGGGTTGGACTAGATGACCTCCTGAGGTCCCTTCCAACCCTGATATTCTATGATTTGCAGTGTTCCTCCTTCCACACTAAACATCCTTACTCAGTAAAGTAACAATCCCTCATATTTGTTACCCAGTTAACATCTTGTTGAATTGTACATGTACAGAGGGGTCTTATCCTCCCACTACTGCACTGTTTTTAAACCACCTGCTACACCATTACAAGCTGAATGACCACATATATACAATTCTTCTCCCAATGTCTTCTTCTAAGGAAAATGACTTTGAGCAATATACTTGTTGCATGATTACCATATATAGTCTAAAGAACTTCTAATAAGCTTGTGTCTTTTTGAGGGCAAAGAAAGTAGTATTTCTCATTTTGTGTTGTCTCAAACAGATGAATCAGAACAGCCATATCATCCTATGTGGACAGATATCCCAGTATAATAAAGATGTGCCTTATCCTCCCCCACTGCCTCCTGCAGTAGAAGAAATACAGAAAGCAAGGAATATCACAAGGTATATTTCTCCTTCCCCACCAGCTTTATGGTGCACTGAACACAGAAATTTACATGTGTTGAATTTACATTATCCGTATATTTGATCTCAGGAGAGGGACTCTGGATCCATAGTAGGCATTTTTATGGTAACACTGTGGATTACTGAAAAAAGAGGGAAGGACCTGGTGGTTTTGTGTTTTACAGCTGTTTGTATTATAAACATTTGGTGAGGAGGCCACTAAATGGGCAGAAGGGACACTGAGAATTGTGACTTCAAGTGGTACTAACACTGCAGAATTAAAAGCATTTTAATTGGCTGATATATGCCTCACCTGTGGTCACTTGCTTTATTCTTTGGCTGTCTGTCAGTCTTTTTAATATGAGGAAGGTTCTGTTACCAAATGTTCTGTAGCAAGTGTCTTGTCTCTGAGTGTAGTTGTGCGTGAGGAGAGAAAATTAAGTAGAATCCTTCTTGGAAGGTATTGTGATCACTGCATCTTCCACTTTTTAAGCTACTCTTTTTAGTACTAAT
The DNA here is from genome assembly GCF_028017835.1 of Emys orbicularis. Lineage (NCBI taxonomy): Eukaryota > Metazoa > Chordata > Testudines > Emydidae > Emys > Emys orbicularis. Next base: position 66,382,892 of record NC_088686.1, on the reverse strand, counting down.
TTTATAGACTCATAGACTTAGACTCATAGACTTTAAGGTCAGAAGGGACCATTATGATCATCTAGTCTGACCTCCCGCATGATGCAGGCCACAAAATCTGACCCACCCACTCCTGGAATAATTCTCTCCCTTGACTCAGCTGTTGAAGTCCCCAAATCATGATTTAAAGACTTCAAGTCGCAGAGAATCCTCCAGCAAGCGACCCCTGCCCCATGCTGCGGAGGAAGGCGAAAAACCTCCAGGGCCTCTGCCAATCTACCCTGGAGGAAAATTCCTTCCCGACCCCAAATATGGCGATCAGCAGAACCCCGAGCATGCGGGCAAGATTCTCCAGCCAGACCCACATTGACCATTGATACTAATTACCAGCGATGGCACGTTATTGACTTATTGTCTAAAATCATGTTATCCCATCAAACCATCCCCTCCATAATCTTATCAAGCTTAATCTTAAAGCCAGAAAGGTCTTTCGCCCCCACTGTTTCCCTCGGAAGGCTATTCCAGAACTTCACCCCTCTGACGGTTAGAAACTGTCGTCTAATTTCAAGCCTAAACTTCCCGACGGCCAGTTTATATCCATTTGTTCTCGTGTCCACATTAGTACTAAGCTGAAATAATTCCTCTCCCTCCCTGGTATTTATCCCTCTGATATATTTAAAGAGAGCAATCATATCCCCCCTCAGCCTCCTTTTGGTTAGGGTAAACAAACCGAGCTCCTCAAGTCTCCTTTCATACGACAGGTTTTCCATTCCTCTGATCATCCTAGTGGCCCTTCTCTGTACCCGTTCCAGTTTGAGTTCATCCTTTTTAAACATGGGAGACCAGAACTGCACACAGTACTCCAAATGAGGTCTCACCAGCGCCTTGTATAACGGAAGCAGCACCTCCTTATCCCTACTAGAAATACCTCGCCTAATGCATCCCAAGACCTCATTAGCTTTTTTCACGGCCACGTCACATTGCCAACTCATAGTCATCCTGCGATCAACCAGGACTCCGAGGTCCTTCTCCTCCTCCGTCACTTCCAACCGATGCGTCCCCAGCTTATAACTAAAATTCTTGTTAGTCATCCCTAAATGCATCACCTTACACTTCTCACTATTAAATTTCATCCTATTACTATTACTCCAGTTTACAAGGTCATCCAAGTCTCCCTGCAGGATATCCCGATCCTTCTCCGAATTGGCAATACCTCCCAACTTTGGGTCATCCGCAAACTTTATCAGCCCACTTCTACATTCGGTTCCAAGGTCAGTAATAAATAGATTAAATAAAATCGGACCCAAAACCGAACCTTGAGGAACTCCACTGGTAACCTCCCTCCACCCTGACAGTTCACCTTTCAGTACGACCCGCTGCAGTCTCCCCTTTAACCAGTTCTTTATCCACCTCTGGATTTTCATATCGATCCCCATCTTTTCCAATTTAACCAATAATTCCTCATGCGGTACCGTGTCAAACGCTTTACTGAAATCGAGGTATATTAGATCCACCGCATTTCCTTTATCTAAAAAATCTGTTACTTTCTCAAAGAAGGAGATCAGGTTGGTTTGGCACGATCTGCCTTTCGTAAAACCATGTTGTAATTTGTCCCAATTGCCATTGACCTCAAGGTCCTTAACCACTTTCTCCTTCAAAATTTTTTCCAAGACCTTGCATATTACAGATGTTAAACTAACAGGCCTGTAGTTACCCAGGTCACTTTTTTTCCCCTTCTTGAAAATAGGAACCACATTAGCTATTCTCCAGTCCAACGGTACCACCCCCGAGTTTACAGATTCATTAAAAATTATAGCTAACGGGCTTGCAATTTCTCGTGCCAGTTCCTTTAATATTCTTGGATGAAGATCATCCGGTCCGCCCGATTTAGTCCCGTTAAGCTGTTTGAGTTTGGCTTCTACCTCGGATACTGTAATGTCAACCCCCCCTCCTTTATTCCCCTCCGTTACGGTGCCTCTATTCCTAAACCCTTCATTAGCCTCATTAAAGACCAATGCAAAATATTCGTTTAGACATTGTGCCATGCCTAGATTATCCTTAATCTCCACTCCATCTACAGTCTTCAGCGGTCCCACTTCTTTCTTTGTTTTCTTCCTATTTATATGGCTATAAAACCTCTTACTATTGGTTTTAATTCCCCTCGCAAGGTCCAACTCTACACGGCTTTTGGCCTTTCTCACTCCATCTCTACATGCTCTGACCTCAATAAGGTAGGTTTCTTTGCTGATCCCTCCCCTCTTCCACTCTTTGTACGCTTTCTGTTTTTTCTTAATCACCCCTCTGAGACGCTCGTTCATCCAGCTCGGTCTAAATCTCCTGCCTACGATCCGTTTTCCCTTTCTCGGGATACAGGCCTCCGACAGCTCCTGCAACTTCAACTTGAAATAATCCCAGGCGCCTTCCGCCTTTAGATCCATAAATATGTTAGTCCAATCCACTTCCCTAATTAGTTGCCTTAATTTATTAAAGTTAGCCCTTTTGAAATCGTAAAGCCTAGTCTCCGATTTAATTCTGTTAATCCTTCCATTTAGTTTAAACCGAATTAGCTCATGATCACTCGAGCCAAGGTTGTCCCCTACAACCATTTCCTCAACGAGGTCCTCACTACTCACCAGAACCAAATCTAAAATGGCATCCCCCCTCGTCGGTTCAGTAACTACTTGATGAAGGAATTCATCAGCTAGCACGTCTAGGAAAATCTGAGCCCTATTATTGTTACTAGCATTTGTTCCCCAATCTATATCCGGGAAGTTCAAGTCTCCCATGATTACACAGTTCCTATTAGTATTTACTTCCCTAAAAACATTAAAGAGTTCTCTGTCCATAACCAGGGTAGATCCCGGCGGTCTATAGCACACCCCAAGCACTATCCCAGGGGAGGCTCTAGTAGTTTTTTTACCCAATGTGAGTATTGCCCAGACAGACTCCGTCTTATCCATTTTCTTTATTAGGGAAGAGGATTTCAAATATGACATAATATATATAGGAAAAAATTTACATTCATGAATCTAACTTGGGCTCTCGGTTAGGCTTACACTAAAATAAGGCTGCAAAGACCAAACTCTACTAGTGCTCAAGGTCCCTCTACACCCACCTGATAATCACAGGAAATTAATAGTGTTTGATATGCCTATCTGATCCTATAGGATGGTCCTTGTTAGGACCATCCAGAACAGATGACTAATGCATCAGGTCTAACTTTTTCAGTCTTTTGTTGACCACTTCCAATCCTTTAATGGATCACCTCCCATCTTATCCCACTAAATCTCCACATTCCTTGGAGCATTCTACACCTGAATGAGCTTCAGAAATAAATAGTGTATATATTGGTTTGAGATCCACTGCTCTCACCTTAAGCATTAATTACAGTTGTATACTGCACTGAAGTCAGCGCTTTAATGTGGCTGTGTAATCGCGGCACCAGCGCTGGGAGAGAGCTTTTTTGTTTGCTGGTTTTCACTTGGGATGACAAAAAAAAAAAAAAAGGGTAGAAAATTACCTGCATTTTACAGTCACATATTAAGCTGATCTCTCTAGTACAGGGGTAGGCAAATGTCTGAGTATGGAAATTGTATGGCGAGCCATGAATGCTCACGAAATTGGGGGTTGGGGTGTGGGAGGGGGTGAGGGCTCCGGCTGGGGATGCGGGCTCTGGGGTGGGGCTGGATATGAGGGGTTGGGGGTGCAGGAGGGTGCTCCGGGCTGGGACCGAGGGGGTCAGGGGTGCAGGCTCCGGGCGGCGCTTACCTGAAGCAGCTCCTGGAAGCAGCGTCATGTCCCTCCTCCGGCTCCTACGCAGAGGCACTGCCAGGCGGCTCTACGTGCTCCCCCGTACGCAGGCGCTGTCCCTGCAGCTCCCATTGGCCTCGATTCCCAGCTAATGGGAGCTGTGGGGGTGGTGCTTAGGACAGGGGCAGCATGCAGAATCCCCTGGCTGCCCCTGTGTGTAGGAGCTAGAGGGGGGACATGCCGTTGCTTCCAGGAGCCGCTTCAGGTGAGTGGGAGCTCGGGGCCGGATTAAAACATCTGAAGGGCCTGATGAGGCCCCCGGGCCATAGTTTGCCCACCCCTGCTCTAGTAGCACTCCTTGGCTGCTAGTCCTCCTTTCAATACTGTTTGAAATACAGGCAGGATTACTTGTCTGAGACCACATTGTTTCATCTAAAGCTTCCATTGTACAGAATTGTATGAGCAAGCTTGCACAGCAGCTGCCTGCACTACATCTAACTATAGCTAATGCTACTAATCTTCTGTTACATTTGCCCACAAAACTGAAAAGATTTCAAAGGCTTTTGAAATATATTGACCAGCCACTCTAGTTATTAAATCATCATCCATTCTTTTCTTTCACAGGGAGAGGTTTCTGGTATTAAACTATATGGACAAACACGAAGCTAGTATTCTACAGCTCTGTCAGTGGATCAAAGAGGGGAAACTGAAGGTAGGAACTGAACCTGTGTATTTTATTTATAGGCATGAGCCTTCTTTCAGGAAGACTAATTTCTTTGCCCATATCAAAATCACTTTGACTGCGGTGCCTCACTTTGGAGAGTGAATTGATAAACACTTGAAGACTTTTTTTATAGCAGCACTGTTTTAGAAAGGGCAGTATAGCTACTTAGAATTTAGTTTTACAGCAATAGAATTGGGTCCTTTAGAAGCACACATAACTGATACCTAGATTCTACCATTCTCAGAGAAAGCCAAATCCTAGTTTTTTAACATGAGGTTCCTAATCCAGACTTGAAAAGTCACTCTTTAGTACTTTATGGTGGGTAAGTGCCCTGTGTCCAGCTCTTTTCTCCTGAAGCCTACTGATGTTATGTGGTCCCCCAACTGATCTGCTCATCCTCCCTGAACTTCACATCCATGTACACCCAAAGCTGCAGTAATATTTTATCTTTCATTTAAAGGGTTTATTAGCCTACAGGTTTAAAACAATCTACTTGAACAATGTAGCTACTTTCATCTTGACCAAAGGGCAAGGTCCAAAAGGGAGCACCTTCCTCTGTGGAGTAAAAGGATGCCTTTAAAATCTTTGGTCAGTGCTATGGCAATTTTATGGCCCCTTTCAGATAGACACTGATTTTGGAGGGAAAACTAACCACACCTATTCTTATTGACAGGTCAAAGAGACTGTGGTAAAAGGCCTGGAAAACATTGGCGGTAAGATGTTGCATCATTTTCTAGCATAATTTTTGCTGAAATATAGTTACAACACAACTTTCTCTCTCCTTTCTTCTTCCCCCAGTTCAGATGTTTGTCCCTCTCCTAGAATATGGTTTTAAAATTATTTGCATAAACAAGGTCAAAATGTCACTTCAAGAGAGGTAAAATAGCCTGCAGCCAGTGGCTAAAAACCACAAGAAACAGTAAAAACAAAACAAAAAAGGGGCTTTGTACACCTAAGCTATAAAGCTAAAGAGCCAGATCATTCAAAACTTGTGGTTTGAAAACAAGCCTTCTTACAGCAGGTAACAGCACAACTTAAGTAATGCTTTATTCCTGCTGGGTCAGAGGAAAACCCTTGGGAACAAAACATTAGCTAAATCATACAGGTTGGGTTTAATTTCGAACCATTAGCTTACTGCACTTCATGGATTTGTTTTAAAGGGACTTGGCTAACTGGACAGCCATATTTCATATTCGGTTTACTCATGCTTTGCTTTTTATGTAAAGTTTTCATGTTTATTTCTGAAGCAATAAATATTTGATAAGCTGCCTCTTCACCCCATGGCCAAAGTTTTAAATAAAAGCCTTTGCTGTAGGCTCGCCAGGTATATGCCCTCCTCTTGTGTCTGCAGTGCATGTTGTCTGCATGGCATATCCTAACAGTGCATACAGTAATTAAAAATTAACCGCTATTGTTGTAAACAAAGGTCTGATCAGGCATTTTAAATGTTAAAACTAATTTATTAAAGTCTTATTTAAATTTCCTTTGGCAACTTGTTGCATTCTAACATTATGGTGTCTCAACTTCCTGTGTTGTGGGGGAATTTATGTTTTAAGTCCAAAATTTGATTTCTCTTTATATTGTTATAATCCAGTAAAGGAGGCTTTCAGGATCTTATCTAATATTCGTGCTTTTAAAAAAAAAATTACTACATGCATAAATGTTTAATTGGTATTATCCTAATAACGTGTATTATTCTTATTCTCTTATAGGGGCTTTCCAGTCCATGATGACCGGAGGCAACACTGGAAAACAGATAGTGTTAATTTCTGAATAAAAAACTTTGCCTGTGAGTGTGGCCCACCAGGAAAAATAAACTTGACTCTTTATCTTGACTGCTGAACAAGCATTATTTTATTTAAATTAATCTTCCCTTTTGTTACAGCAGGCACCAACAACTAAAATCCCTCTAAACTTGGATAGCAGAGATTTTTGGACACAAGAGTACATTTGAAAAACTCTTCCACTGAGAAACTTAAATTTGTATCTGAAGCCAGGCTGTATAGTACCTGAAATACTTCCATTTCATAGCCTGAAACACTCTTCCGCTGGTCCATTTAGTCCATTTCCTTACATAGTGGCGTTTTACATCATGCCTACAAGTCAAGACAAGAGAGCATTATTATATGAATCCTAATTTAGCCACACAAAGTGCCGGCCTTTAGTTTGCACACCATTGTGAGTTTCATCAGGGATAAATGCAGCTTTAGATTTAACCTTATGCTTCATCTTCTTTAACTTCTATTTGTTTTTCAGGATTAAAAGAGGGAAAAAATAAAAGGCTTCTTATCAGAGTTCTGTATCTCGTCTTTCAATATGCAGATCAGCAAACTCTACCATTCAGCAATGCTGCCGGCTGTCATAGGGCTGCTTAGACCTAGGAGAAATGTTAATCAAGGGAGAGGTTGCCTGGCAACGAATTCACCAGGTAGGGGTCTCTGTTCACCTGAGGAGGCTGATCAGGAGGTCATCTGATAGAGGTGCTGGAAGATTATAAAAAGCAGAAGCTGTTCAGTTTGTTCTCTCTCTTAAGCCTTCTTCCATCAGTGTAAGTTGAGGGAAACTTCTGCAGGAGCCAGAAAAGGCGAGGAGAGAGGACTCTACCTGCTTGAACGCAGATGGTCTCCCGTGGACAGGGTGATCTAGAGTAAGGGGAAATGCATGTAGGATTTATTTATTTTTCATATAGATCTGTGTAATTCTCATGCAATTAAAGAGCAATAATCGATTAGAACTCTAAGTAAGGTGCCTGTATGTTAGATGCTGCACCTACCAAATGCCTCTTGAGAGAACTGTCACCCACAAGGCTTACACCTTTGGTGGGATTCTGGGGCCAGGTGTGTTTAAGCTACTGGGGTATTTTGGAGGGATCAGGACTGGATCTGGGTGCCTAGGCAACTGTATTGAGGGGCTCTATTTCCATAAGGGGGTAACAAAGCGAATTGGTGCCCAGAAAATGTGACAGAGAGGCCAGCGGAGGAAACTGTGCTACAACCTGGTGAGTCCTAAGGAAGCTTAAAACACTCAGGGATCAATAGGCTTTGATTTCCTCTCACAGCAGTCTGATGCATGGCTGGCAGGGGGAGCCCAACCGGATCTATAACACTGCTATTAATCCTTAAATGTATAATCTTTTTTTGCTGTACCAGTCACACTAAAGATAGCTTGTGGGTTAGATAGCAGTAGCTGACAATGAGGGATCGGGTTTTCTATGGTGTTCATCTCTATAGTATCTAACCACCTTCCAAACACTAACAAATGTTTCCCTTATAAAAATCCTGTGCTGAACAACTGGGATACAGATGAATAGTAGACGCTCAGAGATTCTGACTTATCCAAGATCATGTAGGAAGTTGGTGGTGGAGCTAGGAATGGAATGTAGAATCATAAAATATCAGGGTTGTAAGGGACCTCAGGAGGTCATCTAGTCCAACCCCCTGCTCAAAGCAGGACCAATTCCCAACTAAATCATCCCAGCCAGGGCTTTGTCAAGCCTGACCTTAAAAACCTCTAAGGAAGGAGATTCCACCACCTCCCTAGGTAACCCATTCCAGTGCTTCACCACCCTCCGAGTGAAAAAGTTTTTCCTAGTAGATCTCCTGCATCCTAGTACCTGTACCACAAGGCTGTCCTTCCTTGGAATAGATGTGAGGAGCAAGTCATTATGGCACCAGCATCACCCTAGATCAGGTGTCGGCAACCTTTCAGAAGTGATGTGCCGAGTCTTCATTTATTCACTCTAATTTAAGGTTTCTTGTGCCATTAATACATTTTAATGTTTTTAGAAGGTCTCTTTCTATAAGTCTATAATATATAACTAAACTATTGTTGTATGTAAAGTAAATTAAGGTTTTTAAAATGTTTAAGACGCTTCATTTAAAATTAAATTAAAATGCAGAGCCCCCCGGACCAGTGGCCAGGACCCAGGCAGTGTGAGTGCCACTGAAAATCAGCTCACGTGCCTTGCCTACCCCTGCCCTAGATTCACACATGGAGGGGAACTTCTATATGTGCACCTACTCATTTACCCTCCCCTCTCCCCTACATGGAAGGAGTTCAGCTGCTCCCACAGCGCCATTCCCCAGGATCCCACTGCAGTTTGGGGATCCATTCAGGGGAAAGGAGCAGAGGTAGGAGGAAAAAACACATACATACTATCCCTGCCAAGGTTCTTCAGGCTAGGTGGTATAATTGTAAGCAACACCCAAAAGTTGCTGCAGATCCTCCTCCTCAGAACTACTAGCCCCTACTTCCTGGCAAATGAGATCCCAACTTGCATCATAGGTTTGCAGTAAGGAGATGGGACCTTCTAAGAGGAAAGAAAAGTCTTATGGGCCAGGAATGTCCCATATTTTATCTGTGGTTGTAACATCGTGGCCTCAGTGGGAAGATGTACAGATCCTAAACTACACTTTAGAAATAACTGCTAGGAATTTCATATTGTCAGTATTGCCCAGTCAAATCCATGTATCCTTCATTCTGCATCACAAAAATGAAGGATGGACTTGACCCCGCAACACTGACAATTTGAAATTTCTAACAGCGCATCCTAAAGACCACTGTTCAAGGGACAGGCCTGTACAAGGTTTCCAAAACCTAGTACATTTATTCTAAATAGGCTTTAGAAGTCTCAGTTAAAAAAAATTGTTAGAATTCACTATAATATCCATTTGCCAGCCAAACCAGTTATTAGTGTTGCAAAAAACCCAACAACTTACAATACCATTTTTAACTTGAAAGCCAGAGAGGAAGTGCAACACAATAACAAATTTGTAAATAGAGAATCACAAATAGAAATTGAAAATGAAAACATTTGGGTTGAATGGGTAGGCACAGACCTAGAAGCCTTCTCCTACCTGGTCAGATTTAACAGTGCCACAGATTTTAAAAAAACAGGGCAGCAAAGCAGGTAACTTATGCAGTTCTTGTGTCTTGCAGATAGCCAGCTACATTTCCCAGTGATGCTGTAGCAACCTGCATGGATGGAAGAGCCCAGAGTGCAGGAGGAAAGAGTTTGGAGGAGGGCAGGCGGCACCAGGAAGTGAGCCTGTGTGCACATAGTTGGAATGCTGGAATGCAGTTACAGCACCTCAGCAAATAGATTTTAATAAAGGGATAATTTAGTTTTAGAAACATGGAGAAACAAGTTATTGCCCCGCATGTGGTTCATGAAACAGACATGTGTGAACCTCCAAAGGGGCACAAATTGGCTTTAATGTACAATATTTCTTGGTGAATAGGAGTCCTGATTCTTATGGCCAGGACTCAAATCAAATGCCCTAATCCTATATAAATGTGACAGAATGACACCTCAGTCATCAAGTGCTGACCACCAGTAAGAGAAATACCAGAATGTCCCTGCGGGGAAACTGATAGCAGCTGAGGCTAAATAGTTAATGGTCCTGAAAATTGCACCAATACTGCATTTTTGTGCAAGAGATTTTAATAAATGCTACTAGTCTAATTTACTTTGCTAGTGAGTTAAAATACCCAGTATCAGTTTTTAAATGGAAGTGGAAGGCTGTCTTACATGGTCATTTCTATCTAAGAATTGAGTTTGATATGTTACTGAGTGACTTCTACTTTTTTTTTTTTTTAGCCGTGGGATTTTCCCATTTCTCCCCCTTCTTAAGGATTTGCCTGGTTCTCCATGTATTTTCTAAGGTCCCATATATCAAGTAGCTTGCCCTACAAATGAGAATTTTACATGTCTCTCTTCAGACCCCATTAGCATTGCTCCTAATTTAGCAAAAGGCTTTGCTGCAAAGTCCTTCTTTCTCCTTAAGGTTGAAGATGGGCTGCCTTCACTGCATTCCCAAACTCTGCCAATATGGGATTGAGGAATTCCACACACACATATATATACACACACACACACACACACACACACACCAGTAGCAAGCTACCCTATCACCAGTCATTAGATACCCTAATTTATTCAAAATTAATATTTTATTCAAAAAAGACTTACCCTAAGGAAACTGTCCTTTATATTTCTGTGGTGTAATTGTAGGAGAGAGACTACAATCATAATAAAACCCCAATTGAAATGCCATGAATGTCTTCTCATTCCTTTTTTCTGCTTCAGAAGTGGAAGGCAAAAATTAATTGTAGCAAAATTACCTTTTTCCTGTTCCCAGAGCTGGATTTGTTTGTCCAAAGTACAAGGCTTGTATTTATGAACTGTATTTGCCTTAAGGCTGTTTCCACAGAGCGAGCTGTTTATCTGGCACTGTGTGAGCTGACATCTTACGGCAATAACATTCCTCTGGGAGTCATTTTTTCACATGTGAGATAAAACATAATACAGAAAATGCCCAGTACTACTTGCTTCACAGCAGCTGCTTAGTAATCTACCCAAGTCACCACCCTATCAATAGGTGATGAAGTGAGGGGTGATCCAATGTGAGATCATGCTGCAGTATTGATCCTTTCCTTTCTAAAAAGAAGTTTGGATGCAGCAATATTTCTGCAGTCTGTTAGCCTATAAAGATGCTACCAGACACAAATGGGTAAAGAAGGAAAAACCAAAGAAATGGAAGATTGAAGGAAATCTCAACAGGGTGCCACAGTTGTATATGGGAGCCTGATAAAGAAACACATTTACATATATGAATCCTGGTTCTCTCTCTCTTTTATTTTTAAACAGTACAAGGGGAAAATGTTTAAAGAAAGTGTCCTACATTACAAGCTATTAATACAAATCCAGATGTCTTTATTTTAATTGCATATGATTTACTCTATGGGTTTGCAGTATTGTTGTAGCCATGTTGGTCTACATCTTTTATTGGTCCAACTTTGGTTGGTGAAAGAGACATGCTTGTAAGCTTCACAGAGCTCTTCTGCAGGTCTCTAACTTACACTAACTATGTGATTCTTCACAGTTAGTCCAACGTGGGTCTCAGTTAATAAAGGATGACTTGGCACAGATACATAGGACAAATGCAGGACTCAGAGTTAATAACGGCAAAGGGATGAGGATTTCTTCCATGTTGGTTTAACTTAGGCCTGGTCTACACTAGGCGTTTATGTCGAATTTAGCGCCGTTATATCGAATTAACCCTGCACCCGTCCACACCACGAAGCTATTTAGTTCGACATAGAGGTCTCTTAAATTCGACTTCTGTACTCCTCCCGAACGAGGGGAGTAGCGCTAAATTCGACATGGCCATGTCGAATTAGGCTAGGTGTGGATGGAAATCGATGCTAATAGCTCCGGGAGCTATCCCACAGTGCACCACTCTGTTGACGCTCTGGACAGCAGTCCGAGCTCGGATGCTCTGACCAGCCACACAGGAAAAGGCCCGGGAAAATTTGAATTCCTTTTCCTGTCTGGGCAGTTTGAATCTCATTTCCTGTTTGGACAGCGTGGCGAGCTCAGCAGCACTGGCAACGATGCAGAGCTCTCCAGCAGAGATGGCTGTGCAATCTCAGAATAGAAAGAGGGCCCCAGCATGGACTGATCGGGAAGTCTTGGATCTGATCGCTGTGTGGGGCGATGAGTCCGTGCTTTCCGAGCTGCGCTCCAAAAGACGGAATGCAAAGATCTACGAGAAGATCTCTAAAGCCATGGCAGAGAGAGGATACAGCCGGGATGCAACACAGTGTCGCGTGAAAATCAAGGAGCTGAGACAAGGCTACCAGAAGACCAAAGTGGCAAACGGACACTCCGGATCCCAGCCACAGACATCCCGTTTCTACGAGGCACTGCATTCCATCCTAGGTGCGGCCGCCACCACTACCCCACCACTGACCGTGGACTCTGAGGATGGGATATTGTCAACGGCCGGTTCCTCGGACATGTTAGCGGACGGGGAAGATGAGGAAGGAGATGAGGAGGACGAGGCAGTCGACAGCGCTTACAACGCTGATTTCCCCGACAGCCAGGATCTCTTCATCACCCTTACAGAGATCCCCTACCAACCGTCCCCAGCCGTTAACCCAGACACAGAATCAGGGGAAGGATCATCCAGTAAGTGTTTTAAACATCTAAACATTTATTTTTAACAGAACAGGAATATTAACAATAACAACAATGGGTTTCTCATGATTAGTGTGCCCTAGGCGCTTAACGTTTCAGTCCTGGGCAGTGCAACTATTGAAAAAAAATCTAACAATGTCCGGTTTTGCATGATTGTTCTGCCCAAGCCGCTCTACTGTTTAGTCCCTGCCAGTGCAGCTACAGTAAAATGCGGTCTATATGTCCGGGGATAGAGCTGAAATCCTCAATGGACATCTCCACGAAGCTCTCCTGGAGGTAATTGGAAAGCCTTTGCATCAGGTTCCTGGGGAGAGCGGCCTTATTGGGTCCTCCGTAATAGCAGACATTTCCGCGCCAGGAGACAAGCAAGTACTCCGGGATCATTGCCCTGCAGAGCATGGCGGCATATGGCCCTGGTCTTTGCATGCTTTCCTGAAGCATTCTTTGTTTTTCCGTGTCTGAGATCCTCATCAGGGTGATGTCGCTCATGGTGACCTGCTTTGAATTAGGTAGGGGAATGTTAGTATTGGGACTGCTTGCCCGTTCCTTTACAGAACTGTAACCGGCGGTTTACAGCCACGCGGTGGAGGCGGGAGAGGGGCAGCATACAGGGATCTTTCCCTGGGACAGCCGCGAGGGGGTGGGACAGGGGCAGAGCTAATGCTTGCCGGATTGCTGGCAGCAGGGACTGGCATTGCTTTCAATGTGAAAGGAGGCCAGTGCAACTATTAAAGTTTTAAGCAGCCACAAGTCTACGGCTTACCATGTCGGCCTGCTACACAAATTCCGGTGTCCTGCCCCGCTTCTCTGATCTGCACTGCAAGACCCCAGGCACTGAATGCGAAATCCGAAAATTCGACCTTGTCCTGAGTGCGCATGTGATAGGTGCTGTGCATGGTCTTCTTTACATAGAAAGACTTTGTTCTTTGTTCACAACTAAATTTATCTTTCTGAGGAATTCACTCCCTTTTTCCCATTCCCACAGCTGCGACTGTCTCCCAACCCAGCCTGGCATCACACTCCCAGAGGCTAGCGCAGATTAGGCGTAGGAAGAAGAGGACACGGGAGGACATGTTCTCGGAACTTATGGGCTGCTCCCGAGCCCAGGCAGCCCAGCAGACCCAGTGGAGGGAGAACTTGTCCCAAATGCACCGTTCACACATGGAACGGGAGGAGAGGTGGCAGCAGGAAGACCAGCAGGCGACTCAAACGCTGCTTGGACTACTGAGGGAGCAAACGGACACGCTCCGGCGCCTTGTGGATATTCTGCAGGACCGGAGGCAGGAGGACAGAGCCCCGCTGCAGTGTATCTCTAACCGCCCTCCCCCGCCACCAAGTCCCATACCACCCTCACCCAAAGTCCAAAGAAGGAGGGGCGGCAGAGTCTGTGAAAACTCTCACTCCACCCCTGCAGACTGCTCTACTACTAGAAGGCTCTCATTCCCCAAAATTTGACAAGTCCTTTCCTTCCCGCCTCACCCAAGCCCCCGTCCCAGTTTCACCCCCCAGTTTCATGTGTAGTTGATAATAAAAAATACGTTTCTGTTAATTACTGTTTCCATCATGTTCTTTAGAGGACAATCTGTCTGAAGGGGGGGAAGGGGGTTGGTAATTGGACAGGACAGTCACCTTTAGCAGGGTACAGAGGCGGGGGCAGGTTCAGCAGCAGGGCACACACACATTGCAGTCACTAGTTACCCTGGTCAGTCTGGGAGGTGGTTTTAGTGTTCTGTGGGGGGTGCTCTGTGACTTTGTGGCGGGGGAGGGCAGTTACAGATCTTATGCGGCGGTCCTTATCCTGGATCACAGAGCCACGCAGCAGGGGATTTGTAACCGTCCTGCCACAAAGTCACATAGCCCCCCCACACACAGAGTCCTAAACAGGAGGGGTGGCAGGCTCCGTTGAAACCACCAGTCCACCACCGCGGAGCCTGTCATTCCTGGAGTTTGGAAGCGTCATTTGCATCACTACACTACACCCGCTCCCCACCACAGTCTGCGTCCCAGGTTCAACACTTTCCCACGAAAACAGTAATAAAGAAAACGGTGTTCATTAACAAAATTCAAGTGATTTTATTTTTAAACGTGTGTTGGAAGGGGGTGAACGGGGTATGTAACTGGAGAGGATACTGAACATTTAGTGGGTAAAGAAACGGGGGCAGGTTCAGCTTCTCTGTACACAAACTGAAAAGTCACTGGTTACCCTGCTCACTCAGGAACCTAGCTTTCAAAGCCTCCCGGATGCACAGCGCGTCCCGCTGGGCTCTTCTAATCGCCCGGCTGTCTGGCTGGGCGTAATCAGAAGCCAGGCTACTTGCCTCAACCTCCCACCCCGCCATAAAGGTCTCCCCCTTGCTCTCACAGAGATTGTGGAGCACACAGCAAGCTGCAATAACAATGGGGATATTGGTTTCGCTGAGATCACAGCGAGTCAGTAAGCTTCTCCATCTCCCCTTGAGACGGCCAAAAGCACACTCCACCACCATTCTGCACTTGCTCAGCCGGTAGTTGAAGAGTTCTTTTTCAGTGTCCAGGGCGCCAGTATAGGGCTTCATGAGCCAGGGCATTAGCGGGTAGGCTGGGTCCCCGAGGATGACTGTAGGCATCTCCACATCCCCAAGAGTTATTTTGTGGTCTGGGAAGTAAATACCTTCCTGCAGCCGTCTAAACAGACCTGAGTTCCTGAAAACACGAGCGTCATGAACCTTGCCCGGCCATCCGACGTTGATGTTTGTAAAACGTCCCCTATGGTCCACCAGTGCTTGCAGCACCATTGAAAAGTAGCCCTTTCGGTTGATGTACTGGCTGGCCTGGTGGTCCGGTCCCAGGATAGGGATGTGAGTTCCATCTGTAGCCCCACCGCAGTTTGGGAATCCCATCGCGGCAAAGCCATCTATGATGGCCTGCGCGTTTCCCAGGGTCACTACCTTTGAGAGCAGTACCTCAACGATTGCGTTGGCCACTTGCATCACAACAACCCCCATGGTAGATTTGCCCACGCCAAAGTGGTTCGCGACTGACCGGTAGATGTCTGGCGTTGCAAGCTTCCAGAGGGCTATGGCCACTCGCTTCTGGACAGTCAGGGCTGCTCGCATCCGGGTGTCATTGCGCTTCAGGGCAGGGGACAGCAACTCACAAAGTTCAAGGAAAGTCCCCTTCCGCATGCGAAAGTTTCGCAGCCACTGGGATTCATCCCAGACCTGCAGCACTATGCGGTCCCACCAGTCCGTGCTGGTTTCCCGGGCCCAGAATCGCCGTTCCACAACATCCACATGACCCATTGCCACCGTGATGTCCTCGGCACTGGGTCCCGTGCTTTCTGACAGGTCTGTGCTACTCTCAGACTTCAGGCCCTCACCGCGGTGCCGTAGCCGCCTCGCCTGAGTTATCTGCATCTGCCTCTGGGAAAGGTGGATGATAAGCTGCGAGGCGTTGACAACAGCCACAACTGCAGCGATGGTCGCAGCGGGCTCCATGCTCGCAGTGCTGTGGCGTCCGCACTGTCACTGACCAGAAAAGTGCGCGAACTGATTTCCCGCCGGCGCTTTCAGGGAGGGAGGGCGGGAGTGACGGTTGGATGACGACAGTTACCCAAAACCACCCTCGACACATTTTTCCCCCCAGAAGGCATTGGGGGCTCAACCCAGAATTCCAATGGGCAGCGGGGACTGCGGGAACTGTGGGATAGCTGCCCACAGTGCACCGCTTCCAATGTCGACGCTTGCCCCGTTAGTGTGGACTCACAAAGTCGAATTACTGTCCTTAGTGTGGACACACACGTTCGACTTTGCAATATCGATTCCACATATTCGATTTAAGTAAAATCGAACTACTCTCATAGTGTAGACATACCCTTAGACTGTGGATGGTGGTCTCTAGCTCCCACTTAAGAGCAGAGGGCAGGTATAAATTCAAAGTAGTCCTCAAGTCTGTTCACTACTTGTGAGGGTATGTGAGTGATTAGGTTTGGGTTTGTTTGTGCACTCCTTTCCTCCTCTATGTTAGCTCCTTCCTCCTCAGCCCTATTGGTGGCTCTGTAGTACCAGACAACGTGGGTTCATGACTGGAACAGGAAGCCTGCAGCCTACACAGAGAAACTGCTCCTGCAGCAGGTATTAGCATTTGCCACAAGAGCAAAGATGGAAGGTGACTGGTTTTCAAAGAGCTGCCTAGTACTTTATTCCATACTTAATATTTAAAGTAAGGGGAAGGGCAAATGCAAGGTTACATAGTTTACCCATTCCTAAATTGCTCTCCTCCATCTCCATTGCCATACTTCTCACATTAGTCAGGGTCTCTTAAAGTTGGGAAATGGTGCCTTATATGGTCCATAAACAGAAAAAGAACAGCAGGGGGAATAAACCTACAAAAAAAACGATTATTGTTTTACACACAAATAGCATCACACTGCCCAGAAGAAAGGTGACACGAGCCGGTGTAAATTCCATAACCAGGAACTGTTTAGCTAAAGGCTACTAGAAAACCTTGCCCTAGCCCAGGGGTGGGCAAACTTTGTGGCCTGAGGGCCACATCGGGGAATAGAAATTGTATGGTGGGCCATGAATGCTCACAAAATTGGGGTTGGAGTGCGGAAGGAGGCGAGGGCTCTGGTTGGGGATCTGGGTTGCGGATGAGGAGTTTGGGGTGTAGGAGGGTGCTCTGGGCTGGGATCAAGGAGTTTGGAGAGCAGGAGGGAGAGCAGGGCTGGGGTAGGGGGTTGGGGTGTGGGGAGAGGCTCAGGGGTGCAGGCTCTGAGTGGCGCTTACGGCAAGCGGCTCCTTGAAGCAGTAGCATGTTCCTTCTCCAGCTCCTATGCATGGAGAGGCCCCCAACCCTGCTAGAGTGCAGGAGCAGGGCCATGCGGCTGCTTCCAGGAGCCGCGTGGTGCGGCCCCCGACCCAGTACCCCGACTGGAGCGCCAGGGAGGGCCCGAGCCTCATGGTGCAGCCCCTGACCTGGCGTGGGACAAGCCCGAGACCCTGCTCCCCAGCAGGAGCTCGGGGGCTGGCTTAAAACGGCCCGCGGGCTGTAGTTTGCCCACCCCTGCCCTAGCCAGTTGAGGAAGGTCACAGCTGAGTGGGTTCCTCCTCTCCCATGAACTTGAGTACTGAGATGGGGAGGCCTCTTTGTGTTTCTATCAGTGAGTTTCCCTTCTGTGAACTGCACAATGACAACACCAGCTCTTCCTAAACCCTTAGCATCTTCCAAAGTCTGCAGCAATAGAGCAAGGGCTTCGTAGGCGCCCTTGACTTAGCCTCAGCATCCCTTACAAAGGGCTTGATTCTGCCACCTTTTCACAGGGGCTTTGAGTGTGCTATTCAAGGCATATTAGGTGGCAGAATTGGGCGCATAGCAGCCCTCCCTTTTCATCCTACGTGCAGAGCCCTTGTTTCACCAATGTCTTCCTTCCCTATGTTTTTTTTAAATTTACATCCAAGTTACACATGGTAGAGATGGCCATTGTTCCCAAGCTTTTTGAGAGCATGCACCATTTCAAAGGCTCAGCCATGTAAAACTAAACCCAGTTTTCACTGGAATGCTAAAAGGTCCTTCTCAATGAGGGCCATCTCCATTTTGAATTTCAACTTTCACATCCTCCTCCCTGTCTCCCCCCCACTTACTTCAGATGCAGTCTTTCTGCTGACTTTTTTTTTTTAATTACATACATTCTGAACTGAACTACTTCTGCTCAAATTTTCAAAAGAAATCTCTTCTTTATACTGAGACCAACTAAGGAAAATTTCAGTCGGAAAAGTGAAGATTCTGGAAATCTACAAGAAACTGAAAATAGAGTGTGTTAGAATGGAAACAGTTCTGCAGCCTTAACTATAGCCCTAAATACACAAATACTGCTACAAGAGAGATTAGGACATAAAGAGAAAGGAGTATGTGTGACTGGGATACATGATCGCCTCATGGATTTTTTTTAACCAGATGTAACAGCTATACTATAATGCTATACATAACTCATATGGGTTCCAGGTGTCCAGTTTTTGACTGGAACGCCTGGTTGAAAAGGGACCCTGGTGGCTCTGGTCAGCACTGCTGACCGGGCTGCTAAAAGTCTGGTCAGTGGCGCAGGAGGGCTAAGCCAGGCTCCCTGCCTGCCCTGGCTCCACATTGCTCCAGAAAGCAGCTGGCATGTTCCTGCGGCCCCTAGGCGCAGGGGCAGCTAGGGAGGCTCTGCGCGCTGTCCCTGCTCTGAGCACTGGCTCTGCAGCTCCCATTGGCTGCGGTTCCCAGACAATGGGAGCTGTGGGGGCCGCACCTGTGGGTGTGGGCAGCGCGCAGAACCCCCTGGTCCCTCCACCCAGGAGCCGGACATGCCGGCCACTTCCGGGAGCCACCTGAGGTAAGTGCTGCCTGGCCGGAGCCTGCACCCCAGCATTCCCTCTCACACTCCAACCCCCTGCCCCAGGTTGGAACCCCCTCTTGCACTCCAAACCCCCCCTCATCCCGGCCCCACCCCAGAGGCCCCACCCCCAGCTAGAGCCTGTACTCTCTCCCACACCCCACCTCCGTGCTCCAGCCCCAACTCCTTCCCGCACCCAAACTCCCTCCCGGAGTCCGCACCCCCCGCCCTCCAGTCCCTCCCACACCCCAACTCCCTGCCCCAGCCCGGAGCACCCTCCTGAACACCAAATCCCTCATCCCCGGCCCCACCCCAAAGCCCACATCCCCAGCCGGAGCCTTCCTAAACATTCCTTAGTGTTGGCATAGGAGGCTGTGTCTACTCAGCTTGATCAAGGACTGAACTAGCAGGTGTCTCAGGCTGAAGTGCATTGTCTAAGATAGCAGGATAGTTCACACTATGATAGGACCAGCCTTTACTGCTCTCCAAGAAAAGAAATAATGAGATGAGCCAGCAATATGTTGCAAAGAAGGAAAGGACTCTGCTCCATTAGGGCAAAATGGAATTCCTCCTGAAGTCAATAGGAATCATTTACATTTCATGGGGGCTAAATAGGGCCTTTTCACATTAGTGGTGAAATCATGACCCCTCTGAAATCAATGACAAAACTCCCATTAACTTAAGCAGGCACCAGTTGTTTTGTGAAAGTGTGCCATGCAAAGAGTACCCAGAAAGGGCCTTTCCCTCCTAGTAGAACACCAGAGTTATGAACTGACCGGTTGATCACACACCTCATTTGGAACTGAAAGTACACAATCAGGCAGTAGCAGAGACACCCCCTCCTCCCCCACCCCCCAAAAAGCAAATACAGTGAAGTTTCAAAGCAGTATTAAATCAATGTTCAGTTGTAAACTTTTGAAAGAACAACCATAACATTTTGTTCAGAGTTATGAACATTTCAGAGTTACAAACAATCTCCATTCCCGAGGTGTTCGTAACTCTGAGGTTCTACTGTACGTTGTGCCATCTGATCTGCTACTTTTATGTAAAGGTTTGTTCACTGAAGAGAGTGGACAATACAGATGACAACTGGTGAAAATTCAAGAAAATTCTGCCCTGCATTTGGCAGTTAGGCCTTTTCTACACACTAAGGTTGTACCACCTGAACTACACCAGTACAGTTCAAGCTGTACAAGCCATAGTGTGGATGCAATTATATCAATATAAAGATGTCCTGTTCAGATATTCCTATACAGGAAGCGGAATAAGTTATGCTAGTAGAAAGCACTTTTCTATGAATAGAATGAGTCTACAGTAGGGGCTGTACCCATTTAACTATTAGAGTGCAAAAAAGCACATACCCCCCACAGCCAAAATAGTTAAACATGCATAGAAAATATGCATAGACCAACCCTTATTCTTATGAAGGGGCATTTATATTATATTAAAAGATACAGAGTCAACTTGAAAGACACTAACATCTGAAAACATTGCATCACCTAAGATTACTGAGGCTACTTAGTGAGGAGGAAAATTCTCCATTCAGAGTTTTTGTGCATTTGATGGAATCTATAGTCCACTGACTAACAGAAAAGCCCCTTCATAAACAAACGGGAGCAGAAAAACCACTATACACACTTTTTAAAAAGGCCTTTTAAAAAAAAAATTCAGACAATACTATTTAAAAGGTGCCCTCATAAAAAGGATTTTTTTTTAAAAGATCAGTCACTTCGAATTAACATTTTAATCCACAGATCCAAATGCAAGTTAATGATTACAAAGGACCAGGCTATCGCCATTCCTCCCTCCTCCACAGTTATTTTTTTAAAATAATAGAATACTGCAATTGAAACATTCACAGGGAAAAATGAGTTTGTCACAGCATGGTATTGATGCCTGCTGGCAATGTGTTAAGACTTAACAGCATGTTTCCATGGTCTGTCCTTTGCTTTGCTCTCTTCCAGTACTTCTGTCCCCTCCTAATGAACAGCTTGGTAAGGATGTTCTTGATTTCAAAAGACTGTTGTATTCTCATGCCTGCCCCAAAACAGCCAAACAATATTATGTTGAAGGAAAAAAAGAACTGTTTTACCAATAATGAATGCCAGAAAAAATTTCTTTTGTGCAAGAAAAAAACAAAACCCTTGTAATTCATGAACTGAAGAAAAATCTGTATCATATGCAATGAGGACTGTGTGATCTTATATTGAGCCTGAAGAATGATCAAATGTCTTACAGCAAAATGCCAGGTCCTCCACTCAAGAGACATGTAGGCTGGTAACAATGATCAAAAGAGCTTAACTCTGAAATGAACTAATTCACATGGGCAACTTGGGAGGAGGAGGGGCCTGTTAACATTGGGACATCTCACTGCAGTCCACTGTGGTTGATTTGCTCCTTTTTCTAGCTAAGATGCTCTTCTTTGTAGGCTGGCTGACTTGTATAACACACAGTAGCCTTTGTATGGATGCCAGTGGGCACAGGTCCACCTACGGAGTTGGTGATGTTCTCTGACAGAGGAATTTCATTAACATTAATATGCACATCATTTATTGTTTTGCTATGGAATATCACATTTCTTATTATTTGTATTGTTGTGGCACAGAGGGGGCTCCAGTCATGGATCCTGGCCATGGATCACAGCTAGGCACTGTATAAATACATAGTCCCTGCCTCAAATAGCTGATAGGCCAATAAGTTCAGTGCAGTATGTGATACTCTTCAGTCTCCATGGTAAATTATTGTGATTTTGTTTTAGTAAACCAATTCTCCAGCTTTAGATTTAAGGCAAAATTCATTGTATTCTGATTTTTATATCCTCAGGCATATTTTGCATCTTTAAGATTCAGTAAACTATCAGTTACATTCTCCTTAATTTGTACTTCCAGTTGGCTTCTAATTTAGTTGTCAACTTTCTTACAGCTAACTCATATTCAGTCTACGCTTCCAAGAACTTTCAGCCTCAAAAAATGGACTTTTAAGGAACCTTTTTTCAAACTGAGCATTTTAAATTGAACCACTGTATGAACTCTTGCAAGGGGAGTAAATACATTTCTAGTAAGATAGCAATGGACAAGGTGGCAGGGGTAGGAGAATAGCCATAATCCAGATTTCCTGACAGTATCAAGTTTTACTTTTTCTGTCAGGCAATTAAAAAAAAAAAAAAGACCCACATCATATCTATACAGGGGCAGGTGCCAGAGGTGTTTCCTATTCTGAGTCATGGTCCAGGTTTTTATAATGTGCTCATCACTATGGTATCAGGATAGAGGTGGACCCAGTAGAGCTCATGCCACTTTCCCTCAAAATTCCTTATACCGCTACTCATGTAGGTATTTAATTCACCCTGTCAGCTGCTTTTCTCAGCATCTGATTCTTATCTGGGTGTCTTGAACTTGGGATATCAGAGCTATGGAATTCACCTAGGAGTACATAATTCTTTATCACTCAGCAGCACCCCTGCTGGAGTGGCACTTCCAACCAACCCCCAGGAGCTGAAAAGTGAACCAGACACTGGAATATTGAATCCATAAATGTTTTATTGAGTTGTAATGAAAATAAAAGCAAGGTCAACTCAGAGCAGGGTCTTGCCACAGGATATAGAGCAGAAATGTCATACCACCACTTCCTGTTCTCCCTAATCTGATAATAAAAGTATTAGTTGTGCTGCTTTGCACAATGAGTAAAAAGATCATTAGATTTTCATTACTCCTCATGGTAGGTAGGTTTTGTTTCTGGACCTGTAAACTTTCTTAATTTTGGTGGCTGATTTACATAGCAGCACTGGTGAGCTGTGGTAAGCTGTGGAAAGTATGCTGTAAACTGTGTGCAAAACACCACGTTCCACATGTACAACTGATTCCTCAGATTTCTTTATATTACCTTCTCCCTCCCCTTGGTAGTACCAATCATTGAGAAAAACATTAAAAGACAGAAAAGTGTCAAGTTTTAGAAATAACCATTCCATGTTTTTTTAAAAAGTGTTTTTCCCCAAATTCTATTAATTATTTTTCTATACATTCTACTTCATTTACTCCTTTTTTTTTTTTTGTTTGAATTAGGAGATTCTTTAGTGAACACAAGCAAAAAACCTCACAACACCTGTGTAGATGAGATCTGTGCTCTTACTAGTTAGCATGTTCAAGTTACTTAAATTTTGCATCTCACAACAGCCCCATGTAAGTATTCTCTCTACTTTAAAGATAGGGAAAAGTGACATGAAGAAGCACAGTGGCTGTCCAAAGACATAAACAAAGGGTCTGTCTACACTTCGAGCTGGGGATGTAATTCTAAGCTTGTGGAGACACACCGTGCTAGCTCAATGAGAGTTCGCATGCTTAAAACCAGAGAGGGTAGCCCCTGCCACTGCTCACACCACTGCAGCTACGTTCTATTTTTAAGTGCGCTAGCTCAATAAGAGGGAGCACTAGAATGGCTCTTTGAGCTGGGAATGACATCTCCAGGTGGAAGTGTAGACACATATCCAAAGAGTCAGAGCTGAGATTAGCATTAGGGACTTCCCAATTCTAATCCTGTACTTACACTATTCCTCTTTCTGATTCCGGGAGGGATGGAGGAAGGAAGAGATAGTTTATAAATATGAAACACTTCATGGTTTTTATCCATAAATCTCAAAGTGTATTATATCCACCAGCTGGAGAAACTGAACAGTAAAGTTCAACGACTTACCCTGGATCACACAGCAGGTCACATAACCAG
This sequence comes from Emys orbicularis, assembly GCF_028017835.1. Lineage (NCBI taxonomy): Eukaryota > Metazoa > Chordata > Testudines > Emydidae > Emys > Emys orbicularis. Next base: position 66,359,387 of record NC_088686.1, on the reverse strand, counting down.
TTTCCTGACTCCCACTCCTGTGCCTAGTCATTGGCCCACACTGTTCCACTTAGATCTTTCATCCCTGAAGAATCCTACCTCCGTTCTTCTCTGCTGTGATTCCCCACTCTGACCATCACAGAGCCTACCTTTAACACCAATCAACACAGCTCTTTCACTAGGCAGGTGTGGGTCACTGTTGGGAGAGAAAAGGCAAAGACAGAGCACACTGCCTCTCTTTAGCACTGTCTGAAGAAGAATAGAGCAGGACTTAGACACACACATTACAATTAGATTTTGAGTTGCTGATATACATTACAGCATTATACACATCAATAAGTGTTTTTAGCACAAACCACAGTGACACCTAGTGTGAAGGCCACGGTTGCAGACCTTTGTTATGGTCAGTACTGTCTTTAATGACATCCAGTCACACTGAGTGGTTTTGTAGGCCCATGTGTAAACACTGAAATAAATAAATAGCAGCACAGTTCCAATAACGCATTATAAAGATCAACTCCTGAATTTTTTCCAATGTTATAAAATTAGGAATTTAATAAATTAAAACATTTTTTTCATTCAGTAATCAGGAAATAATTCCATCTGTCAAACACACAGGTCCATTCTGTACCACAGAAAACCCCATTACCACAAAGTTCTGAAGCAATTCAGGGACAGCTTCAGATTTTACCATTTAATTGCTTGGGCTGTACTGAAATGCAGCCATACAAACCTGCAGTTCACAGCTTAACTCAAAAGAACTTTGAATACCTTCATCAGGCATCAAGAGCACTGACAGTTTTTCATTTCCACTATGTAAGTTCTCAGCTCAGAAGAGCTCAGTGTCCAGGTTTTATGGATCAGAACTAGAGTCAGCACCACCAACCAGGTCTTCATTGGGGAGAGGAAGAAAGCCAGAGTTCCATAGGTCCGTTGCAGGAAGTAACAGGAATAGATTTGCCAGGCCAGCAGGAGCAGCATGGTTAGGTGGATTGGCACAGCCAGGAAGTGCCTGACATGACGGATATGAGAGCAGAAGCTATGCCCCTGGCATCGTAGCAACAGGCACCAGCACAGGTAAGCCATCAAAGGTAAGTTAAAAAATATCATCTGGAAAGGCAAGCAGAGAGAAATGAGAATTTAAATGTGTCAGGAATGTTATACTGAGCAAGTCAGACCATGGGAAGATACAGGAGGGCACAATAACTATCCCATGGACTGGTCTAGTAGTCAGCAATAGCGTTCCAGAGGGTATAATTCCTGGAGTTAGATTCTTCCACAGAGACTGTTCGTGACAGGGAATATTGGGAAGGCAATAAACTCAGACTGGTGAAAGTATGAGTTTATCTATTTAACAGTGAAACCTACTGACCAATTTGAAGGGTTTGCAAAAAATCTTAACCACTCAGTCCTCCTTGGCTGGAGCATGGCTCAAGTGTGATGCATTGCAGCAAGAGGAAGTGGAAAATCCTTTGCTTCCAACTGGTGTACAGAAGAGTCAAAGGAAAATTAAACAGAGGGAAGGAAAAGAAAGAAAAGGTTGAGAGAGAGATGCAGCATTGCTTTTCCTTTCTGCTCCTTCCCTAAGGCAGAGAAGAGGTAGCGTGAATTAATGATTGCTAACAGGAAGATTACTGATGATATTTAAGAAGGAAAACAAAGGAGCATCAATAAGTCAAAACTTCACAAGGGAGTGGGCAAAAATTGATAGAACTCCTCAATGAATGTTCCCCCCTTTTAACATTTGGAGTTTTTTCTTGCCAGTTCTAAACCTTGTTCCTTCCTCCACTTTATCTGGCATGAATTATTTGGATGTGTTATGTGTGTTGAAATATCACCTCTATAATACAGCTAACTAACACTAAGGCAGTGGCAGCTACTCTACTAGATACCAGTTAAAACTGCATTCTGCGTCACATCCACTCTCCCTAGGACCCAGAAGTGTGCATACCCCCATGCACATTTCATCTGAAAATTTTAATCTGTTGTCTATGATTCCTGTTGTCCAACTACACTTTGAAACAGAGCAACAGGTCCACTGGTCTTCCAAATGGAACCAGAAGCCTGTTGAAGGATTCTGTTTTCTTCTGTGGATGAAAGAGGCCAAGGAAGAGGAAGCTGAAAGGAAGAAAAAAGGACTGTAAATTAACCAATGGCCAAAGACTGAAAAAAAAATAGAATTTAAAAATTAAAAGGAAAGCAAATAAAGTTGAGTTTCTGGAAAAACACTTGGGTAGATGTTCTGTTGAGTTTTGTAGAGGGAAACCCATTCATTTGCATACTATGCTGCCAAGCAGATCTTTTCCATAGTGTTTTTAGTCCCTAAGAAGTTATGTTGTCAGAGGAGGGAAAGGTGAGCTTTCAGATGCTCTTCTGGAAATTCTAATGGCTAGCTGTATTCTGTGTCATGCATGAGTTTCAGCACTGACACACATTGAAAAAGAGATGCGGGAGTTTAAGAGTCCCCCTTCGGCAAATACTTGAGGGCAAGGGCAGGGGGACAAAATTGGGGGTCTGGTGTGACAATTTCTAGGACTCTGATACTGTAAAGGGGAAGGGAGGAAGGAAAATACTTAACTCTAATGAAAGAAATCCTACCTCACACCTGAAGCACAGAATTTTTTTTTCTAATGATCAGGAAAGGAGGAGCAGCACTGATATAATTAGCTAAACAAACCAACTAGGAAACAATGAACCTTGTTGGCAAAATAGAGGAAATAAGAGCACCAACACATTAAGGATGTTTTCCTAAAAGATATGCTCTAGGAATTATTTTGGGAAAGTTCTATGGCCTGTGTTAAAAAGCCTTCTATCTATCCTTAATCTGACATCCAGGTTATAATGCCACCTCTCCTGCAGTATCTCAAATGGCCTCCATATTTGTCAGGCAGAAAGCTCCAGGGTTAGCTCACATTTTTAACTCTTTGACTCCAGGACAACAGATTTCCTGACAGATATCACACTGTCAATAAAGATATGCCCTATAAAACACCTATGTTGAATTGGCTATACAGACAAAGAACAGAAACTACTAACTGTGCTCCATTTAACCTACCAAATTCCACTTAAACTGTGGTCTCAGTTTGAAAGATCAGAGTCTTGACCACCATATCGTCACTTCTCCCATTTGCCACAACCCTCCTCCTCCACTATTTCTAAAATTCAAAGATCTTGAACAAATCTCACAGTCTAAAGCAGCTTGCCAATGTTCATATCTAAATTCTCACCTGTAAAATTCCAACCACGAATGTCAAGCTGCCTTGCAGGAAATGTCCACCAACAATTACCCCAAAGGAAAAACAGATGCCCATCTGGCCATCTATCACCTCGCCAATAAACCAAGGTCCTGTAGGGGAGGAAATAAATTCAATAGCAATAGTAAATACAATAAGAGATGACTTACTCCACCAGCCCAAAGCATGAGCTAATATTAGGAAAACTACTTGTTTGTCTAGTGAATCACTTTAGAATAAACACCATGTATTGAGCCTGATAAACATTCCTGGGTGAAACTAACAAAGCATAGTGCATCATCAACTGATGCCACCTGACACCCTGCAATGAAAATATTTTTATATAAATCTAATCTCTAACAATTCTGATACCACACAGAACATTTTGCTGCAGGTAGAAATGGTGTATCCATAGAAACTATCCTTCTGAAACACAGATCTTTCACCAGGGTTACAGTGTGTTTATGCACTAGTCTTTCACATCTTGATTTAAATCTGGCTTGGGTTACAAATGAAGGTGAGCTTGGCACACTCAGTTTTAGTGGATGTTTATCTGTGTTACAAAAGTCACCATATAATTTGGTACCATGTTCTTAGGGAAAGACCAGACTAAGTAAGCAGGGTGTTTCGAGGTCAAAGCTGAGGTGCCTTCGTAAGCTATAATGTGAAATAGACATGCCATATGCTCACACTTTGCCAAGCCATTTATTATTTAAAAGAATAAGTGAGCCCTGAGTTAAACAAAGTGAATTTGTTTTAAATGTTCACAGAATAATTTTAGACTACAAAGTCATGACATTCTAAGTTTGGAATATATTGTACAAGAATTTTTAAAGTCACAACACAACTTTGTAATCCACCTAACTTCTTTATTTTATATATAATCTAAAGTTTTTATTGAGAAACCTCTGAACACCTCTGCACATTTTAAAAATTACAATTTACATCCTCTAGTATTCTAAGCTACATACCCAGAGCTGTATACAAACTCAGTATCAGAACAGAGTAATAGAAGGTGTTTGTTTTGCTCAAGATGTGAAGTGAAAAGGAGGTCAGCATTACTAATCCTGGGGGTCCTGAATGAAGGAAGCAGTTGAGAAAAATTATTAATTCAGAGCATAAAGGATACATATAAAATGTGTCTGTTTAAAACAAATCTACACATTGTTTAAACAGAATATATAAAATAAGAAAAATAAATTAACAGAATATTGAGTAAGTTTTGAGCACCAACACAAGAGAATAAACAGGCAGCTTCTCTAAGAACATAAGAATGATCATAGTGGGTTGGACCAATGGTCCAGCTAGCCCAGTATCCTGTCTTCTGACAGTGGTCAGTGCCAGATGCTTCAGATGGAATGAACAGAACAGGCAATTATGAGTGATCCATCTCTTGTCATCCAGTCTCAGCTTCTGGCATTTGGAGGTTTAGGAACACCAGGAGCATGTGGTTGTTGTCCCCATCCTGGCTAATAACTATTGGTGGACCTATTCTTCATTAATTTATCTAATTCTTTTTTGAATCCAGTTATATTTTTGGCCTTCACAATATACCCTGGCAATTAGCTCCACAGCTTAACTATACATTGTGTCAGGTTTCAGAGTAGCAGCCGTTAGTCTGTATCCGCAAAAATAACAGGAGTACTTGTGGCACCTTAGAGACTAACAAATTTATTAGAGCATAAGCTTTCGTGGGCTACAACCCACTTCTTCGGATGCATATGAAGTGGGTTGTAGCCCACGAAAGCTTATGCTCTAATAAATTTGTTAGTCTCTAAGGTGCCACAAGTACTCCTGTTATTTATACATTGTGTGAAGAAATACTTCCTTTTCATTGTTTTAAACCTGCCGCCTATTAATATCAACAGGTAACCCCTTGTTCTTGTGTTATGTGAAGGTGTAAATAACACTTCCCTAATCACTTTCTCCATACAATCCATGATTTTACAGACCTCTATCATATCCCCCCCTTCAGTCACCTCTTTTCCAAGATGAACAGTCCCACCCTTTTAAATCTCCTTGTATGGAAGCTGTTACATACCCCAAATCATTTTTGTTTCCCTTTTCTGTACCTTTTCCAATTCCAGTATTTTTTTTTTTTTAGATGGGGCAACCCAAATTGCATGTAGTATCCAAAGTGTGGGCATACCATGGATTTATATAGTGGCATTATGATATTTTCTGTTCTATTATCTATCCTTTTCCTAAAGATTCCTAACATTGTTAGCTTTTTTGACTGCCCCAGCACATTAAGCAGATATTTTCAGAGAACTATCCACGATGACTCCAAGAGCTCTTTCTTGAGTGATAACAGCTAATTTACATCCCATCATTTTGTATGTATAGTTGGGATTATTTTTTCCAATGTGCATTACTTTTCACATATCAACACTGAATTTCATCTGCCATTTTGTTACGTAGTCACCCGATTTTCTGAAATCCCTTTGTAACTTTTCACAGTCTGCTTTGGACTTAAATATCTTGAGTAATTTTGTATCATCTGCAAATTTTGCTATCTCTCTGTTAACACACTTTTCCAGGTCATTTATGAATATGTTGAACAGCACACGCCCCAGTACAGATCCTTGCAGGACCCTGCTATTTACCACTCTCCACTATGAAAATGGACCATTCATTTGTACCCTTTGTTTCCTATCTTTTAACCAGTTACTGATCCATGAGAGGACTTTCCCTCTTATCCCATTACTGCTTAGTTTGCTTAGGAGCCTGTGATGAGGGACCTTGTCAAAGGCTTTCTGAAAGTCCAAGAACTTTATATCAATTGGATCACCTTTGTTCATATGCTTGTTGACCCCCTCGAAGAATTCTAATAGATTGGTGAGGCATGATTTCCCTTTATAAAAGCCATATTGACTCTTCCCCCAACGTATTGTGTTTATCTGTGTGTCTGACAATTCTGTTCTTTACTGTAGTTTCAACCAATTTGCCTGGTCCTGAAGTTAGGTTCACTGGCCTGTAATTGCCAGAATCGCCTCTAAAGCCTATTAAAAAAAATCGGCATTACATTAGCTATCCTCCAGTCATCTGTGCAGAGGCTGATTTAAGTGACAGATTACATACCAGGTAGTAGTTCCGCAATTTCACATATGAGTTCCTTCAGAACTCTTGGGTGAATACCATCTGGTCCTGGACTTATTACTGTTAGTTTATTACTTTGTTCTAAAACGGGTGGGCAAACTACGGCCCGTGGGCTGGATCCGGCCTGCCAGATGTTTTAATCCCACCCTTGAGCTCCCACTGGGGAGCGGATCTGGGGCTTGCCCCACTCTGATATGCCAGCCGGAGAGCAGGGTCGGGGGCCGCACCACACGGCTCCCAGAAACAGCAGCATGTCCCCCCTCCGGCTCCTATGCGTAGGGGCAGTCAGCTGGCTCTGCTCTGCACGCTGCCCCCATCCCAAGTGCCGTCCCTGCAGCTCCCATTGGCCGGGAACCACACCCAATGGGACCTGCGGGGGCGGCACCTGCGGACGGGGCAGCACGCAAAGCCCCCTGGCCGCGCCTCCGCGTAGGAGCTAGAGGGGGGACATGCCGCTGCTTCCAGGAGCCGCTTGAGGTAAGTGCCGCCCAGAGCCTGCACCCCTGAGCCACTCCCCCCCCCACCCCAACCCCTTGCCCCAACCCTGATCCCCCTCCTGCCCTCTGAACCCCTCGGTCCCAGCCTGGAGCCCCCTCCTACACCCCAAATCCCCCAGCCCCACCCCAGAGCCTGCATCACCAGCCGGAGCCCTCCCCCCCACACACACACCCTATCTGCCCTGCCCTAGCCCGGAGCCCCCTCCTGTACCCTGAACTCCTCGTTTCTGGCCCCACCCCAGAGCCCCGCACCCCCAGCCAGAGCCCTCACCCCCTCCCACACCCCAACCCCAATTTTGTGAGCATTCATGGCCCGCCATACAATTTCTATAGCCAGATGTGGCCCTTGGGCCAAAAAGTTTGCCCACCCCTGTTCTAAAACCTCCTCTATTGACACCCTAATCTGGGAGAGTTCCTCAGATTTGTCACCTAATGGGGTCGCCAGGGCTGAACTTGCTGGGGCCCGGGGCTAAAGCCAAAGCCTGAGACCCACTGCCTGGGACCGAAGCCCAAGCCCTGGGCAGTGGGGCTTAGGTTAAAGGCCGTCGGCCTGGGGCTGCAGCCTTTTGGCTTTGGCTTTGCTCCTCCCGCCCCCCCCCCCACAACGGTGTTGGGGCTTGAGTGGGTTCAGGCTTCGGTCCCCTCTCCTGGGGTCATGTAGTAATTTTTATTGTCAGAAGAGGATCGTGGTGCAATGAAGTTTGAGAATCCCTTGACTAGACCATATTTTATTTGACATATCAGAGGTTCTCTGAGCCCTCTTGGAAACAAAATGGCAGCTTCAAGGGACTGAATCAAGCTGAGAGGCGCTACATGCAAAGCTTGCACAGTGAACAGTAGTATAATTATTATTAGGGTTTTTTTTTTTTTTGCTGTCTTGATGGCACAGGATAAAATAGTGAATAGAGAGTGGGAAAAAAATCAAAATCCTCTTAAAAAATACAGACAAAACACTGGCTCTTACCTTTGAGTGTTGGCTTTCTAAGGTACCTGAAAATAAGAAGCAAGGTGATCTGAACCAGAACAGTCAGCCCAAACAGTACTCGAGCCTGAAAACAAGCACAATTATTCCAATAAATCAAAACTTTAAATGGTAGCTATCTTCTTAGTACAGCTGTGTGAAAGTGAGAAAAATAAATGGTTTAATTAAAACAGGTATTTTGAGATTCCTGGTGCCATCACATTTAAAAGTAACAATGAGACTTCAGAAACAGGGGAACTTGAGAAAAGTCAGTAAATTCAGGTTAGTTCTGGTTTCTATCAGAAATACTTTCATAGTGAAACAACACTGACTGTGGTAATACATTTATAATAATTTGCAAATTAGTACAGCAGTTGTAAGAACTACCAGTAATTAAGTTTCCGTATCAAAGCAAAATGGAAGAGGAATTTTGCAGTCAGTTTCATTGGGTTTCCAAGCTATTGGTATCACACACATGCCTTGCTTTCATCAATAAACACAAAAATCAAAATTAAATTAAAATATACTTCACATAGGAAGACACTTATCACCATATACATTTTCAGATTGCTGTGCTGATTAAAACTACAGTTTTCTTTTAAGTGACTATGGTGAACATCAGAGTTACAAATTTAGAGAACTAATATCAGAGTTTTGAGAAAGTCACAGGTGCAACATAAAGCTTCCTTCATACAATTCTATTAATACACATAAATTATAAGATTCCATCCTCCTGTTTATTCCAGTTCTGGTCCTTTGTAAGGGTGAAATCCTGTACCTGTTGAAATCAATGGGATTTTCTACTTTAATGGGCCCAGGATTTCATGTTTGATCTTTAGCTTTGCTAAAGCCAAGCACAACATGAGCAGATGATGTACAAGTTCTTCCTATAATCCTGTTAGTGCACCTCTGTAGTAATCTATTTTCACTACTCTTCTTTAAATTTAGTTTGGCCTTCACTTTTATGCACTTGGTGGCTTCATTTTTGTATAACCGCTCCTACAAAATACATACCTAATTCATGCACAAAACATGCATGTGTGCAAAATGGACAGCTGTGGATGCAAATGTGAGGGTTTTTTGCATGTCTAAGCAGTGCATGTTCGTCTCTGATTGGTGCAACTTGGGAACTGAAGTCTGAAAAGATCTGTGAAGGTTCTTATATGGCCCCATCACTGTAATATCTGACCAACTCAAACATTAAATAATTTATTCTCAACGTGAGATAGAAAAATATCTCCGAAAGTCTCTAGAGGAAGAAAGCACATATGACAGCTATTTTGGCTGAAAGCACCCACCAGGATGTAGTGGTCTGTAAGGAGAATGAGAGATGACAAGAAGCCAAATCTAAGAGAGAGGTTTTCATTCACAGCAAATGTATGACCTTGAGTGCTGCTCTTCCCAATGGCATCCTGGTTGGGAATAAAACAGAGAAGTAATCAGATGTAAATTGTGCCAAACAAGTGTCTTTCAAACCACTTTCCAGAATAATTCAAAATTTCAGGTTAAGGCTCCTGGCTAGGATCGCTAACTTCTTTGGAAAGATCTGATTAGTCTGCACGCAGATTGCTGTACTAAATACATATTATTGCACAGGTATATTCTTTTTAGGTGAATTATGACAATATAGTTTTATGTTGCAAGTAAATGTTTGGCCCTGAGTTTATAATCAGGAACTGTTGCATGGGAAAGGGACCCTTTCAGAGACTCGGCAACTTGTGGAAGGGGGCTACCTTCAGCCATCAGTTTTTGTTTTTTGCACACTCAACTCTGAAGACCCTCACCTCTGAAACCAGTCTGGGAGCCATGTTGTGTTCCATTTTTGGTATTTTCTTTAACTAAATTGTAATTGCTGCACTCTCAACTATAAACCAGAGTATGGTAATGCATTTTCTTCCCAGTACTGCTAGTATATTTATTCAACATAATTCCATGAGTTTTGTTTGTACATTTGTAGCACTGAGAACCTGTCTCCCAGGACATAATAAATAGGATATTTATCAAATTGTCAGGAGTATGTAGTATGTTTTATATTATAAGTGTGATCACAAGGATTTAAACTTTGAACAGTCCCATAAACTTGTGAATATTAAATATTAGACAAATTAGAAAAAATTATGAGTATTCACATTTTCTCCAGGTAAATAATCAGAGTTAAAACCTGACCCCTCTGCTCCTCCACTGGGATATTAGCTTTTCAGAGTATTCAGTTACTGGATGTGTTAGTGATGTATGACTGGAGAGGACTGGAAGTTCATTTTTATACAGCCCCATCCTATTAAAATGGTGGTAAATGCATATATTCGCACACTGTACTACTGGTAGAGAGCCAGTCCCACTCAACCCTACTTACATGTTATCTCGTTTTTGTGCTGCTGCATGTGTGTGATGGGGCACACAGGTCCCACACTGGCAAGGAGGAGGGTAAATGAAGGCTTGTTGACCCACTTGGCCCCACCCAACTACACTTGCAGCAGATATCAGCTGTGGAGGTGGGAGTTAAAAGGAGAAGGTCCAGCTCAGTTCACAACTGGCCAGGAAGAATAGAGTTTGGCTTGTCCCATACTGAGGGAAGCTTGGTTTCAGCCAAGAGTCCAAGGCAGCTTGCTGCCTGGGCGAGTCTCCTGGTTGATGAGACAACAAGGCCCATGGAGACTGATCAAAAGGACAGAGTGCAGGAAGACAAATCCTGCGTAGAAGGGTGAGGTGCTGCTGACGACTCATCGGGTGGTTTTGAGTTTGTAGCATTTCTTTATTTTTGGATGCAAGTATTGTGGAAAGGGAGAGGCTCAAGTGTGTTTGTCTTAGTTGAAGGGTTAAAGCACCATTGCAGTGGACGTCATGAGAGATGGCAACCAACTGTTGGAGATCCTGTGGCAGAGTAAGTAGTGCCCTATAGAGCCACAAGGGGGCACAGTGGAAATGACCCCTATAACAATGGTGGTTTTCCCGCTTCATTTGAGAAGAATCAGTTCTGAAATGTTAATGCTTTCTTTAGGAAGAAAAAGTAAAAGGTTAAGAACAAGCTAGGATGCCCAACATTAACAGTACAGCAAGTTGACTACAGAAAATCCTTACTGTCCTTATCTTGCTGTGTTACAAAGAGAGAAAGTTACATATATGGATGAGTACACTTACCCAAACCATTAAAATTTCAGAATCTGAAGTATGACTCCCTTAAAGAAGAGAGTTTTTTGCCCTACAGAAATGCTGTCTGGCTAGGCTATGCATGGTCATGGTGAGACAGAAATTGACTCTCTCAATACTATTGATTTCTATGCATAAACGTATACAAAGATGGAAGAGTTTGCTCAGTTTCTATTAGAGCTTCTTAAAGGCACAGTACTAAACTACAGCTGCCAAAAGGAGAACTGTTCCTCACAATGTTATATTCAAACAACATAATGTCAATAACGATTTGGTGTTCTGTGATATAAAAAACATGTTAGGTGTTAGCCTTTGACAAATTTTTAGATCAATTCCAAACAAACAAACAATTTACTACAACTTCCTCTCCAAGGCCCTCCAGATTTGGATCCTTGCCCTTAGTAGGCAAGGAACTGCCTCTTTCTTAACTGTCTAAAAATTTGCTTGAAGAAACATCACATTAACATACACCTCTATCTCGATATAACGCTGTCCTTGGGAGCCAAAAAATCTGACCGCGTTATAGGTGAAACTGCATTATATCGAACTTGCTTTGATCCACCGGAGTGTGCAGCCCCGCCCGCCCGGAGCACTGCTTTACTGCGTTATATCCGAATTCGTGTTATATCGGGTCGCGTTATATTGGGGTAGAGGTGTATTTCTGGTCTAAGTCAGAGTGCCCCTCTTTTGAGGCAATCTTAAAATAGCACTTACTTGTTATTTGAAAAACCTTGTTTACCAATGATCTGATCTCCCCTTGTATCTGACATCAATACATTTTCAGTTTGAAGTGTAAATCCTTTTGTACATACCCTTAAATAAAGTCTCAATATTAGGGATTCAGACTTTTTCACTGAATAAATCTGATTTCCATTTCTGCTGCCTGGCAGGCAAAACTGGAATGTATGAATATTTATTTAAACTAAACTCATCCCTACTTACATGATGCAGTATGTTGATAGTCTAGGACAGTGGTTCTCAACCAATGTATCACTGTGGGCTGCAAATGCGGCCCACAAAGTGTTACCTGGGCCGCAGGTTGAGAACCACAGTGCCCACCACCTAACTCCTCATCCCCTCTGCCCCCACAAATCCCTATGGCTAGCGCCCTCCACCCAGAGACCCCAACACAGAGTGGGGCCAGGAGCAGAGAGCCAGGCATGGGGCAGGAACCCCAACCCCAGACCCAACCCTGGACCCTGCAATGCGGGGCCTGGGGTCAGTCAGGACCCTGACTCCGGACCCTACTGCAACCCTGGAGCTCGCTACGTGGGGCTGGGTGGCAGCTTGGACCCCAGACCCCGCTGGGTGGGGCCAGGCAGCACCCGGCAGCCAGGAACCTGCCATGTGGGGCTAGGCGGCAGCCAGCTCCCGGGACCCTGGACTCCGCCGTGCAAGACCAGGCAGCAGCCAGGACCCCGGACCTCGCTGTACAGGGCCAGGCAGCAGCCAGCAGCCCAGAGTCCGACGTGTGGGGCTGAGCAGCATCCGACAACCCGGACCCTGCTGCACAGAGCTGGGGGCAGTGGGCAGCCCGGACCCAGGAGCCTGCTGTGGGGAGCCGGGAACCCACAGCCTGTAGCACACAGCTGAGCTGGGCCGCAGCTGTGTGCTAATTGGGATGCATGTGGCCCGCAGGCTGAGAACCGCTGGCCTAGGCATTATAGGTTAAAGTAATGAATGCCAGTAGACAGCTCACCTGGACAGTTACATCTATGTGATGTAACCCTTCACTATAGTTTTGAGGGTTCCACTTCAGTACGTAGAGAGGACCAGACACATGATGAGCATCCCCCAAATGAACTCCATCAATACTGACCTTCACAGAGGTGATGAAAGAAGGAGAGAAGACCAAAATTCTAAGAAGTAAACACAAACAGGTTCATCATGAGATTTGCAGGAAGGTTTGTTATTACCCCTTGGAGACAAGTCATTAGGTTATACTTCCTAATATCTAAAATTTCAAAGGATTAAAAAAGGGAAGAGCTGGAGTTATTGTGGGTAATCCTTGAGATATTAGATCCTGGCTGTAATTTACATAAGAGGTGGGACACCCTCCCTAGCTATACCCCTAATCATCCTCATCAACTTACTAGGAGCCAAGAGTGAAAAGGAATGTGGCAACCCTCTCCCAAAAAAGTGGGAACAGTCTAGGAGGAGTTTTTCTGACTAGAGAAAAGAAAATCTTAACAAAACCGTTAATACACATGGTATATGTAGTTCTGCTGAATCTATATATGACATCAATTCACATGATCTTCTCAAATATCTTTTTACTGAAATGAAAATTTAATCAAAGTCTGTATTGGTGACTTACTGGTAGCACAATGCCATGCAAGAGATTCAAGTGCAATTCTCAGCCTGGATTTCTGACTCTCTATATTGGCACCCCCAAGGAGAGAGGCTGTGAAAAGGAAGCTTTTTTTATAATATTCAACTCTGTCTACAATCTACTTTTGCCAAGGTCAGATGGTGCAAAACTGGACTGTAGAATTGATAAAATTATAGTATCCTCAGGACCCTAACTGAAACAGACTTAGCTAGACCACATAAAAGCAAAGGGGATCCATTTATGTCAAATATTTCATACCACAATTGGCAGACATGGGCAGACACGCACGTGCACACACATGCATAGAGATTTTGCTGACATTTGTCAGTCCTTTTTTAAAGTTCTTTTTATTTTTTTTCCCCCAGCAGGAGTAGAATAATTTGGTTTATATAGCTCAATTTTATGAGAAACATTCATACCCAAGTAAACAAGAGAAGGCAATTTTAATTGTTTTCCCTTCAGTACTGTTGCCAGTTCAATTAAAGTGTCACAGTTTGCTTTTTCCCCCCATGGTAATTTTGTACCCTAAAACCTTTCCAAGTTCTTTCACTTCTGATAATGCAATAGGCAAAGTTGAGCAGGGCTCCCTCAAATGAAGCAGGCTATCATGCACATATGGTGAAATATAGCTGTGTTTTCCACCAGTTAATATACGAGGTATTGCTGGGATGAAACTGAATTAGTTGGATGAAAGGTTCTAACAGGATCAGCTAATTGGAGGGGGGCAGGAATGGACAGCTTTGCCTGGGCACTCCTTCCTAACCGAAGAGGGCAACACATTTCTGTATGTTCTAATTCTACTCATACATGATTTAAATAAAGAGCCAAATTCAAATATTTTAGTGCTTTTAAGAGGAAACCCCACTCCACCCTATCAAAGGTCCTGGAGTCCAAACTTCAGATAGCTCTTCTTGTTGACTGAGTGCTCAGTTTTATTTAGCCTACGAATACTGACTACAATTCCTTTCCGCTACAAAGCCTGCTTAAGTTCAATGTACAAGTTAATACTTCCTCAAGTGTTAAGACTATAATTTTCATGCAAATGTCAGAATCCTGATTCAACATGGAGATTGTTCCTCAAGATGCACATCTCACTGGATCTCTATTTTGTTTTTAAAATACAGACTGTAGACAAAGTTAACTGTTGAGAAGAGATGTCTTCCTTAATGATCTAGCTGAAAGTTTTCATAAGATTGTAGTGAGTTTGGCAAGTAATCACTTGTAAAATTCTGTAAAACTATCTGTTTCAAGTGCTTTCACTAAATTAAGATGAAATACAGCTTTGGAAACTTCAGCAGGTATAAGACCTTTTCATAGTTCTTATTTCTTTTCCTTTGTAAGTTTACCTTTTGCAAGTTATTTTATATCTGTTGTTGATTCTTGGGATTCAGATGTGTAATAAGACTTGAAACATTATCATACACTGCAGACTCATTTATTATGGATCTGGTAACTCCCCCAATTCATCCAACAGCTCATTAGTTGTTTCTTTCTTAAATTACTAAATGATTTTATTCCCTCAATCAAATTCTCTTGCTTTATTAAACTGTAATGTGTTCTTCTGCCATTTCAAGGTTAATTTTCCTATATTCTTGCATAATATAAAGTTATAAACATTCCCATCTGTGTGTGTGCATGCATGCGCATGAGCATGCCCCAAGAAACCCTTAATGCCACCTGGCAAGGGGGTTACAGGAATGTCCTGATTCTGGTACGTACATTCTTGTTCACCAAAGAATGTCATGTGAGGTGTCAAATGAAAGCCAGGATCTCACTGGACATTAATATCATTGTGAAATGTATGTATAGATACTATGCAAAGATACTATGTTTTAAAGTCTGTATTAAGGCAGAGTTGACAAACAGGTTTTCTGTCAGGCAAGAGTTGTTTATTCACTTCTCTCTCTGTTGAGATGTAAATTAAGCATTGTAAACTAACACAATGAACGTCTATTTAAATATAAAGTCAAAAGGGAGGTGTGAAATCAACAGGGAAGCAGCACATAGGAAAAATAATCCATGGATGGTTATTCTGACTCTGAGAACAGGAAATATAAGTAGATAACACCTCTTTATCTTGCACCTAAGTAAGTAAGTATTGATAACATTTATGAAAACAGGATCTCAGCCAACCTTGGTTGAAATGATGCAGAGAACTTGGCAGGTGAGGTAAACTTCTTTAGACAGGAGGTTAGCTTGTTAAATTTAGTCTCTAGAAAGCATGTTATAATTTTGTTTTATATGTAACCTTTGGTTTCCATTATCCTTACTCAATACCTCTTGAATCTTTGGTAATAAACGTATCCTTGTTTTCACTATAGCTATATCTCAGTGCTGTGATATTTAGCAAGGTGCTGATCCTGAGTTGATTCATACAACCTGGTGTGTACACTGTTCCCTTGGGGACAGCAGACCTGGTATTCCTATGAGTGTTCAGTAGATAAGGGAGGAACGCTTCAAAGGAGCTCGAGGACTGGGGTACACCTATTGTTAACCTGCAAGGCAGAATAAGGGCTGGCATACCCCAGAGGAGAGTGCTTGGGTGGCTAACAGACTGGTGGTGTCAGAGAGTTGACACCAAGTTAAACACAAGCAAGTCTCCCTCATGTGAGAGGCAGGGGATGATAACAAGGTGACTCTCAGTCCTGGGTACCCCGAGAACCATCTATGTGTGTATGTGTGTAGTAACTGGCAATTAGAGATTAAACCATTTATTTCCCCCCTGCCTTTTTTTTTTTTTTTTTTTTTTTGCATTCCCAAGAGGAAGCAGCAACAGGGTGTACTGGATCCCCACGAGAAGGTCTCATCACTGCCCTCCTTTTAATTTCTAAAAAGGCTTCCAGGGAAGTAGATACTGAGCCACATCCCCCTCCCATATGGGGTGAGCACACTCTCTCAGGGAACAGCTTATGAAGGTACTTACTCCCCTCAGGAGCCCCAGATACATCATCATTTTATAACTACGGATGTTTTAAGAGAATTGTCTGTCTGTGGAGGGAGTTGGAAAGGGCATGCCCAGGAGAATGGGAGTAATCAGGAAACAAACTGTATTATTCAGTATTCTTATAAATCCAGCCATATTAACAATTTAAAGGTAAATAAAAATAGAAATAAGTAGTAGAGGTTTAAAAATACAAAATATGGAAATAGGCAGAGGTGGAGGGTTTTTTTAATTATATAAAAATATTGAAAATAGGCAGATGCAGGCTAAAAAAACCTGATGAAAGCAGAGGCATAAATAGATGAATATAAGCAAACATAAAAACTGAAATTGGTAGATGCAGTGGTATACTGAGAGATTAACAACTATTATCAAGGACTGATTATGGGCCTAGTTCTGCCTGCTTTGATCACACAAATAGTCCCATCAGCTTCAGTGGAAACACTTGCATGAGTAAAGCAAATGTAATGTGGCTCTATATAGCCTGCTTTTATCATACAATAACCTTCTAGAGAACTGGATTTGGAGAGGAATGAACATATGTTAACTTAAGATACATCTACACTGAAAAAAAAAAAAAAAAAAAAAAAAACAACAACAATACCCATGGCAGCAAATCTCAGAGCCCAGGTCAACTGACTCAGGCTCATGGGGCTTGCATTACAGGGCTAAAAATAGTAGTGTAGACGTTCCTGCTCAGGCTGGAGCCCAGGCTCTGAGACTTCCCTCCCTCCACCAGGTTTCAGAACCTGAAAGGGAACATCCACACTGCTATTTCTAGCCTTGTAGCATGAGCCCAAGTCAAGTGACCTGAACTCTGAGGCTTGCAATGGGTTGGTTGGTTGGTTGATTTTTTGCAGTGTAGACATACCCATATAAACACATCTACATTGATTTAGTCACAGAGAAATACCCAATTGTAAAAGAACTTGTTGAAAGTTTCAAGAGATCCCAGGATACCTGATGTGGGTGGAGTGAAGAATTTTCACTAGTGGTTCATGAGTAGAGCTGCTATAAAGTAACGATTTGGGGTTAGTGATGAGAACAGCTGGCCACTCCTCAAAGTTCAGATCTGCAAAGCTAAGGAGGTCATGATCAAATGCAAGGATCCGGTACCTGATGATAAGAGGTTAAAACAAGACAATTTTGTTAATGTGGGCTATTGCAAGGGCAGAGAATTCACAAATTGCCCCAAAGCTTTTAAACAAGACTGATGCATTTATTTTCCAAATTGTGTGTGTGTGTGTGTGTGTGTGTGTGTGTGTGTGTGTGTGTGTGTGTGTGTGTGTGTGTGTGTGGCAGGTGATACAGTTTTTAGACTAAGACTTTCAAATTTATTTTACTTATTATGGAAGCGCCATGTGCAGTCCCATAGTTAAGACTGAGTTGACCTTGTAGCAGGCATTCAACTATTTTGTTATATATGAAGAATTATTATTATTAATTATTTGTATTACCATAGTACTTAGAGCTCCAGTCATGGACAAGGACCCCATTGTGCTAGGCGCTGTACAACCACACTTATCCTCCCTAAAATCACAGCATTTACTTTTTGAGCACAGAATGAATTTTCTGATAATTTACAAATCAAATGGGTTAGTTTAGGAATTAACAATTAAAATGGGTCCTTTTGAGATATTTACATCCCATATCACACAGTTTCTGTCTCAAAAATTATCTTAATAATAGGCTAAGGTGGATGCTTCACACTTCCGTTATAGTTAAAACTCACTGAATTTTTGTGCATAGGCTACCTGTGAAGACTTAAAAAACCCCCACATGATTAATGTTCATTTATCCACCCTCCCCGATCTCCCATTCTTCATAATTGAAAGTTTCCTCTTCAGCAGGATCTGACAAACTATGTTCTACTACAGAAAATTCTATGTAAAACTGCCCCCCTTTCAAAACAATTGCCATCTCCTGTTGCTCTCAATGGGACTGAGGTCATAACTTGCCCGCAATTAGATGCCCTTCTGAAATGGTCAAGGCTGCTCATGAGGATGGCTGCTGGTTTCACTCTCACTGGGAACAATGGGAGGTGGTGGCCATTTTGAAAGAGGCCACCTTTCATTGTAAAAAAACAATGAGGGTAAGAACTAAAAAGAGAAAATCCAATGTGTTTTTAAAAGTTAGTTTAAATCTAATCTGAGACCAAAAATACTAACAAGCTTTAATTATATTGTTATTGCATGGTGTCACTACTTGACAAAGTTAAGGTTGCTTGGGTACCATAACTGTGCATTTCCACACCTCAACATATTCAGATTTCATTTAAAATTAACCTGATCTCTGAATTGTCTCAGTTTTATAATGATTGGGTGTTGGAATAATTACAACATCCCTGCATGACAAGGTGTGCATCCCACACCATCCCTGATGTGGGCCCTCATTAACCCTAAGGCCAATTAAGTTAGCTGGCGTCACAAGCGAGAGGGAGGGCCAGGGTTAATTTAAGAGTGAAACCCAGCTGGAGAAGGACTGGGACAAGACTATAAAGCCAGGTGGCTGAAAGCATAAGGGGGCTGCAGGGGAAGGGTCTCCAGTCACTCCCTGGGATGAGTGAGGTCATCAAGGACAAGAAGAAAGTCCAGGGGGAGAGTAAACCCTGAGATCCTGTCCTGGAATAAGGAGTCTAGCAAGAGGCTAGGAGGGGGTGAAGTAGCCACGGGAAGTAGAGTAGACTCCCGTGGTAAACCCAGAACCAGGCAAGGGAAGTGAGAAAAGCTGGGTAGTAAGGACCCCAGGGAAACACCAACAGGGATGGGGATTGAGCAGACCTGGATTGTTGTGTATAGGGTCCCTGGGCGAGAACCCGGTGTAGTAGGTGGGCCCAGATTCCACTGCTAGCCACTGGTATAGTGGCAAAGAGCCCCAAGCAGGGACTGAACACATCCAGAAAAGGCATTTGGACAGTGGTCCTGTTGGACTCTGTAACCCTGGAAGGGGTGGACTGAATGGGGACCTGGCTGGAGGGCCAAGTTACCAGAAGAGTAAGTACTGTAGAGAGATCAGAAGGGGGCACCCCATGCTGTGAGAGCTAACTTTCCCAGATCTGGACATGAACAGGCGCACTAGCAGTGAGTGGGAATCCTGTTACACCTTGTAATATGTTTTACCCTCAATTACTTATATTTAATTTGAATTGTAACACTGTCTTAACATAGTTTTTATTTGGGATTTTAATCCAGATTTGACTCTCAGCCTCCAGAGATTAAAAGGATAGCATGCCAACCCACTAGATCACATGGATTCCTTGCAACATCTACCACATTTCAGTCTATTGATGCTATATTTATCAGTTAGACTATTTTTGTTTTTGAAGCATGTGAACAGAATAGAGCTGATGCAAAGCAATGACATTTTAAAATACTAATACTGATGTTTTAATTACAGCTCATGTAGCAATTTGTTGATGAACACACAGATATACACTATTTAGATTTCCTGTATTCCGTTTCTAAATATACAAAATAAGGGGAATACAGTGAAGAAAAATGTTTCTTTGACATAATGTATTATAATTATTTCAAACTGTTAGCATAGGGGGAAAATTCCCAGTGTTACATATGAAGGTATTTTTCATAATCATTAATGGTAGGAGCTAATGCAACAGGGACATCATGTCTGCTGACCTCTCCACAAAGAATAAAAAGAAAGGGTCACCACTTCACCAGGTAGTGTCTGTGTATAACATTTGCTTTTTCACTGGGGGTTTACTTACTTCCTATTTTCCATCCAGTCTCCCAGCTCCAGTTCCAGAGTGCCCTGAGGGTGCCGACTATGCAGGACTGGCATCAGTCCACCCAATGTATGGAGGTGCCCACACAAATAGGCTGTGGCAGAGCTAGTCAAAAACAATATGATTATTATTTTACTGGGAAGAAAATGCCACCTTAGGATAGCTGATTGTTGAAGTGGGGTAATGCTGGAAATATGCAGAAAGAGAAGAGAGATCTTACCTCATTACCATTCGTACTCCCGAGGATGGGGAGATGATTGTTGAAGTGGGGTAATGGCCAAACCAGATGGTTTGGTTGCTGTGATGACTTTCTGTGGCCAAGGAAGACAGCTCTTCCATTTGACTCTGAAATGGCAGACAAATTGAAAATGCGTTTCATTAGCATTCAGGCTATTTGGATCCAAGAATCAAATAACAAACACCACAAATCACCCTTTAAACTATAAAGAGTACTTTTTAAAATTCCTATAGAATCATGTGCGTAAATGGAACTTTCAGAACTGCTGTCAATATCCCCCAATTCAAACAAAATAAAAAGATCAGACATTGGAAAAAATAAAGCTACATAGCAGTCAAAGTATTCCTTTTACTTGAGCAGTGGCAAAAGCAGCATAAAGATCTGCATGAGATTCTCCCCCCCCCCCCCCCCGGTTCTTTTTGCCCATTTTAGCTTCAGCGTAAAGAAGGCATGCAAGTTGAGAGAGGTGACAGAAGTCCTGGGGAATGCACTAAAATCATGACAGTCCTTCCTGGAGAGCAGGGTGGATTTGATTTAAATCATGATTTAGTCAGCAAGACTCGATTTAATCATGGATTTCTACATAAAAGTGCATTCTTGTTGGTTGTTATAACCTTAATACATATTCTACACAGGTAGAGGAACTACATTAAAATATTCCCAAACTGGGTCTCTTTTAGGTCCTGCTGCCATTATAGGTTTTCCCTTCTAGTGAGAGAATGGTATGGTAGATCTCAAATCCATGAAGGCTACACTCAGAAAGACCTCAAAACTTCTGGAATATGCTGCTCAAACAGTTTCACTTTTGTTTCTACTGCCTGTCCCTCCCGTCTCACATTTATCTCCAGACTTCTTCTCCTTGTTCAGATCTATTCCCCCCCAACAATCTTCTATTCATTTAACTTTTTGAAACTTTGCACTTTTAGAGAGATGTAAGGGATTGACTCTGTGTACACAAATTTGCAGAGGGACAATAGGGTTGAGGTCTGTTATTTCTCACCTCTAAATATTATTTATTTATTTATTTAAAAACATTTTTTGCTGTTAACAAGCATGTTATCTCTGGAGACACAAATCCACAGTTTGAGAACTGCAAAACTAAGCATCTCTGATAGTATCTTCTAGACTGAGCACTGAGTCCCATTGGGTAGATAGAAAGATTAATCTAAATAATCTATACAGAAGCCCCTGGAATCCCCATAAAATTAGGTCCCTAATCCATGAACTATTGGAACTCATTTACAAAACTTTTCTTAAACATTACATGAATATCCTGTCTCATACTATAGAATTAGAATTTATAATCCCTATTCCATGATGATATATCTTTGAGCTATAATGTATCTTAATTAAAACTATCTTTAAATAGGTTTTTTCCTCAAAAAGCATTTTACCAAAAAAATCTGATTTAAATAAAAAAAAATCTGATATTTTTGATTTTAAAAAAAGCATCGATTTTTATCCACTCTGATGGACAGACACTCCAAAAAGCAGTGAATGGAAACCACTTCCACCATTAGAACCCTCACCTGTGGAGTCTCATAAGGATCAATTCTCTCTCCAGTCCTTTTCAACATCTGCACGCAGACATTAGGTGAACAGACCTTAGTGTCAGCAGTATGTAGATGACACACAGCTCTACCTATTCTCTACACCTGACCACACTGCTATCGTCAAGATGGCCCATAATATAAATGAGATCAGCTCATGGATAAAGAGCACCTGGCTGAATCCGAAAGGCAGAAGTGATGCTAATGGGTAAAGGGAAGCATTTTGGAGAGTTTGTAGCTGCAGTGCAGCTTCTGTTGGTTGAAAGTACACACCCGCAACTGGCCAATTCACTCCATAGCTTAGGACTACACTTCGATTCCTCACTGATGCTAAAGCTCTCACACAGCAGCATCCACAAGTAATGCCTTCTATCATCTCCAATTGGCTATGAGACTCTGCTCCATCCCAACAGATGGAGATCTGGCTTTATTTATTCATATCTTTGACACCTCTCAGCTATACTACAACGTTATATACCTAGGCACAAAACCTTCAACATTTAGGAAACTCCAACTAGTACAAAACGCTGCAGCACGTCTCCTCAGCAACACAGGCTACCACAATCACATCAAAAGTTTGCCTAAAGCTCCAGGATGAAAACAGTGGTTGACAATTATACTCTCCTGGCACGGTTGAACTCTCTTCAACAAAAGTAAAGCTTGTTGTGTGGGGAAGTGTGTTGGGGACAGGTGTGAAAGTGTGGAATGAACTTCTCGAGGAACTAATGACCATCACTAACCTCATTACTCACCTCTCCAAGTGCCTTCTCTAAGATAAATACATCGCAACACATATTTATTAAAAAGCCACCCAACTCTCTATTGGGGAGAGAACAAACACATGACAGCTGTTAGTCACATCGCTTAACGCACTACTGGAAAGTGCTCAAATACGATGGTGATGAGTGTGGTGTAAGAACCCCCACAAAATAAAATAGAAGCTTTGGGTTTTGTTTTTTAAATCTGCTTATTTTTTACCTTAGAAGTATCAAGTCTGGTCATCTTTGGTACTGCCAGGGACCTACTGTAGGGATGAAAGGGCTCAGAGAATGTGCACTGTCACCTCTAACGCCTTACTTGAAGGGGCATAGGTGCTGAATCTTTAACAAAGACATTCTTTTTCCAAAATGTTTGACATTGGAGTTAAAATATTAAACAAAAAGTTTTAAATAGTGACTAAAATTCCCTTCCCTTAGTTGTTCAGCTTTCAATCTCTTGACTCTTGTGATAAAATTTCACAATTTCCCCAATTATCAGAGTTCAGAGAGACTTACAGGATTGATAACACCTCAATTTCTCACGTAAAAAAGTCAGAAAAAACAAACAAACCAGGACATAAGCCCATTGGTTTTCCACCTTTGCAAGTGCCCTTTCAGGGAGTCCAGGAGGACAGACAACATATTTTTCTGCCTTCTCACCTGAAGGTAAATGTTGCAACACATGAGTGGAGAGGAGAGAATCTGAGTTATAATCGTACAAAAATGGGATGAATTCTGGATGTCAAATTAGGTAACAATGCTTTAGTAGCTACAACTAATATTTCATTTGCCTTGAAGGATTTGTGTATTTTCTGCATCCTTGTTAAAAATTCTAGGTGTACAATCAAGTCACTGATAAAATCATAGATACATCTTTAAAACCTGTGACTTTAATCAACAACATAGCGACAGATATTCACTGATCCTGAACTACCTATTTTTTCTCAATCCAACAGTTTTGTCCAAATGTTTGCAAATGACACTCTTCTTACTCTCAGTTTCTTGCTCATAAAGTAAAAGCGTGCTTAATTCACTGCAGTCAAGAACAAGAGATCAGACTCAGAAATAAACAGTCTCATCTTGAATTCTGCCTGCAAAGCTACTGCATCCAGCATGAATTAGAACAATAATACTGTATTTTGCACTGCTATAGCACCTTTCCTACAACTATCTCCAAGTGCTTTACAAACATTAACTTACTTAGGCCTTGTCTATACATGGAGTAATTCCAGAATAACTGAATAGTGTGTCCACTATTCTGGAACAGCTTTTTGGCTTTAAATTTAGACCCTACGTTATTCCAGAATAACTTGCATGTGCAGATGAGCCCTTAGCCTCAACACTCATTTGAGGTAGCTAAAAGTTAGGGAACATTTTACTTATCACTGAATGCAGTCATTTCAGGGGCAGAAGATGACATCTGTTTAACAGAACATAGCAACACTAAACAACATTTTAGGAGAATAAATGAAAAAGAATACCATATCCATCAGAAACTAGAGAGGGAATTTAGGGAAGCAAAATGCAACTATTTGAACTGGAATTTGACCTAAACATCGGGATTAATATTTCTACTCTTTCAAATATTGCCATAGCATCTTTAACGATCACAAGAGAACAGGACTTCAGTTTTACATCTCATTCAAATGATCCAAATCTCTATACTTAGGATACAAACCATCTTTCACATAAGCTTCATGGACTGCAGTACCACATCTTCTCAACATAATTGATGATGCTCGTGCACAAATAACAACATAAACAAAAAAGAAACAAACACACAAGGAACATGTTTAACAAATCAAAAAGGACAGAATTGGGAAGGAAAGCATTTTTTATTTTAAAGCTTCTAAGGGGCTGATACCAACACTGATGTGCAACAAAAACAAAAAACCATAGGAAGTTCTTGACAGTGTCCTTTTAAAAAAAAAAAAGCCTTTCGATCTGTGTTTTGGTATTGGAATGACAAATTATTTCTTGCAAAAGAGAGGGGGAAAAAATTGTCTCCTACTTTTAGAGTATGATATAAGAAACATTAATTTTCTTAAGGAAAAGACAAAACAATATTAACATACAAAGACTATCTTTTAGATGAATGGTAGAGTTTGAAGTGTTGTTGTAGCTGTGTTGGTCCCAAGATATAAGAGAGAAAGGTAGGTGAGGTAATATCTTTTATAGGACCCACTTCTGTTGATGAAAGACAAGTTTTCAAGGTACACAGAGGAAGAGCTCCATGTAGCTCAAAAACTTGGCTTGTCTCTTTCATCAACGGAAGTGGTTCCTTTAAAAGATATTACCTCATCCACTTTGTCTTTCTCATTAGAGTTTGAGACATTTCTCTCTTTAAAAAACAACAAACAAATACCAAACCATATATTACAGGAAGTACCAGCAGCTTGTGAACTGGAATGCAAATTCTTCTACAGTACCATGTTTAGAATCCCAAAGAAATTGTATGGTCTCTTGGGGCCTGGGCTGAGGGTGGCATCCACACAGATGAATGAATAGTTTCCAAAAGGCGTCCTGTGCACATAATGGAAAGAGCCATCCTTATGCCAGGCAGAGTATCTCCTGCCAAAACAAGATGAAAATATTGCAGTCAGAAAAGTTTGGAGCAGTGGCAAAAGGGAAAGGATATAGAACGAATGTAAGATTTCCCATTAAATTCCATCTTCCTACTGAGGTGAAGTCCATTCTAAAAATCTAACGGCATTGGAAGATCTGTACGTCAAAGAGGACAAATATTCTGACCCATGTACCACATACTAGAGCTAAAACCAGGTTAGCACTCAAATGGTTAAAAGAAGGGTCAGAGTAGATGTTTTCCCTGTGCATAATGATGCTCTTTACAGATAAAGGACAGGAACAAATGCAGGACAACGCCAGGCAAATCATCTGAATGACAGGGTAGCAGAGCCACTTGCAACCCTAATTAAAGGAGACCTGCAGAGGAAACAAGTTGGGCTTGTATCCTGTGTTTATTTTTGGTATACAGCGAAGGCATGAAAGGACTTTTTGGGGAAATTTTTTTTTTTGCTTACTTCCTTAGAAATATCAGGAATGTCAAATCTTGTCTTCCCTATGTTACTGGAGTTCTTTCCTAGATTATTTTAATATGGACTATAAAAAAATTTAAGCCATTAGCTGAAAGGATGGGATATTGAATTGTTAAGTGTTTTCCAAACACCCCCAAAACAAAACAAAACAGCACACCACACAAAAACTTTTAAACAATGAATAAAAATAACTTCCCCTCTCACTTAAGTTTAACTTTCCTGGTTGTTGTGCTGTCATAATCCTACCAGTTCTCCAGTCACCCACAGAGTCACAGGAAAAACAAGACTTGAATTTCTTATGTAAAATACAAGCAGATTTAAAAACAAAACAAAACAAAAAAACTTTCCAGACCTTATGGGAAGCAGAAGGAACGAACAAATTGGCTTTCCTTTTCACATTACTTAATACGAGTGTTGGAATTAATTTATTCTGAAAAGAGGTTTTTAAAAATAAGGAGAGATGGAAATAAATGTTCCTGTTCATGGCATTATACTAGTTTGTAATAAAGGAAAGAGGTATAGAATAAATGTTTCTTCCTGGTATACAGGTGTCCTTAACACTAGACATTGCTGAGTTCTAAATAAAGATTGATGAAAGTGTCATCTTCTTGAAAGAGATTTTAGTCCTTTGCTCCATTAGGACAAGGAGTCAATCTTCCAGCCAATGACATTTATTAAGATGCTCAAATGAAAGTTGATAAATTTTTTAGGACATCTAAATTATAATTGTGAAAAATTCTACGACTAGCTGAGTTTTTTGTTTTTAATTCTGGCATTTTGTAAGCCCCATAGTATGTACAGGCTAAA
This sequence comes from Emys orbicularis, assembly GCF_028017835.1. Classification (NCBI taxonomy): domain Eukaryota; kingdom Metazoa; phylum Chordata; order Testudines; family Emydidae; genus Emys; species Emys orbicularis. Next base: position 66,333,047 of record NC_088686.1, on the reverse strand, counting down.
GTGTCCATCAATTTAAATAAGGAATATAATTTGTTCTGTTCAATTAATGCACCCAGAAAACGGAATTTGTAACCTCCACCAATTAGAATAATTGTAAAAGGCCAAAAATCTAGGCTGAAGAGAAGAAAAAAAACCCCAATACCTTAAAAATAAGTTTACTGAGCATGTATCAACACTGCAATCGGAATGATCATCTTCTAATACTACATAAGACAATTTTACCAAACTTATTGTTAAGGACTGCCTTAACACAGTACCTCATGAACTGCAATAAGAAAAATCTGGGAGTTTGATATCACCACCCTAAGCAGGCTCTGTTTTTACTCCCACTTAAAGTATGTTGAACAGATTTGAGTTTTACCCCCTATGTTCACGGGGCAGAGAAATAATAGGCACTGCCATTCTTGAATTAAAAAAAAAAATCACACCATTTTGCTAAATCTTTGCATTCTAAGTACAATTGCTGCCTTTCACAATTTTAATACTGAACAGTTAACAGAGGCATGTAATGCTGAGAAAGCACATACTTCCCCCCCCCCTTCTCCTGTTTTTGTTTTTAACATCCTGCAAGCTATAGTACTATAAGGTGTGCAACAAAGAACAATGTTTTCTTGGAAGTGTACAGAGGCAGGGGATGGGGGTCTCCCTTTGACCCAGGCAAAAGAACTATTGTTCTGAATCATTGCCTAGTCCTGTTTAATTTGAGGAAAATGCCTCCATAATCCTTCCTTCTACTCTGTCATCTCCTTCTTCTCCCTTCCTTCCCACTCCTTAATCCTAATATTATTTCGTTTGGACACCAGATGAATGAGCCTCATCCTCCAATATAACAGCCTGCCTTTTACTGATGCTTAACAGTGTTTAAGGATTTCAGTGCAGTTTTTCAGTCCAGTGCAGGAGGCAACAGGAGTCTCATCTTTAGGACCTGCCACAACAGCAAGATAACTAAACATAGTTATACAAATTTACTAAAACTAAAGTAATTTATATTTAAGGATGAAAAACTTTTCCTTCCCCCACTCCACCTCCAACACTGGAATATTCAGAAACTGACCATCTGGAATTATAATAGCACCTTTACATAATTTTATAATGACAGATCCAAAAGAGTTTACAGTGTATGGGCCAAATTTAGTCTTGGTATAAAGCAGGTGAGGTCAGAGACATATATGCTTAAAACATATATGGGAATATCAATCTGCTGTTAAGTGGACAAAATGCAGTTACTTAAGAAGGTATTTACCCAGTGCCAAAACAATTCCATAAAAACAAGTCAGCTCAAATTTAAAGAGCAGAATTCAACCTCATCTCTCCTCCTCTGTGCTTTTCCAACCTCCTTCAGTAAGGATATGTCTTTACAGCAGAGGTAGCCTGCATGATCTGGCTTACCCCAGAGGTAAGGAGCAAGACTGCAAAGCCATACGAAAGCTACCAGGTCTCAATGGTGCTGCATTCCCCGTGTGTTTCACTAAGACTTGTGAGGACATATTCCATGTTTTTGTGCTACAGTAAGCTCAGCTGCTCTGATTCTTTCCCACTGAATTGTGGGGAAAACTCATCTGTCCTTCTGGCACATGGGAGGAATTGTGGGAAGGCACTGGAGGACTATCTACACTCTAGTGATTTAGCCTGTGCTCTCCCTGCAAAAAGGTGGGTTTCCAGCCCAAGTGAAATTAGAATCTGTGTTCTAACCTACATCCTCCAGCTGTTTCAGCTAGCCCAGTTGAAAGCATCGCTAAATTCAGGTGACAGATTGATGTGTAGGTAGGGTGACCAGATAACAAATGTGAAAAATCAGGACAGGGGGTGGGGGGCAATAGGTGCCTATATAAGAAAAAGTCCCAAATATCAGGACTGTCCCTATAAAATCGGGTCATCTGGTCACCCTATGTGTAGAGACAGAAAGGACCTGGAGGCAACAGCCAGATAAGACCCCAGGCTAGTGCAACACTGAAGACCCTATCTAGGAGGCTGACAGAATTAGAGTTTAAGCACTTATGTATTTTTCACACCTCTAGCCTACCAATGCATTGTTGTAGTCCTACTTACTAATGGAGAATGATTTTCTTCTGACTTTCATCTGCTATTTATAGGGTTGTACATTTCCTGAACCATCCCACTGAAATCTTTATACTTGAATCTCCAATTTATTCCTTAGAGTTATCTCTTTTTCTCACCTATGTCTATATTCATTTTCTTAACTCCCTCAGAGCTGATGAACCAGCTCAGGTAGGGTCCCTCCTGTTGTGCAGATGTAAATATTCTTGAGGATGCAGAAGGGAACACCAGAAAATGAAAAGGATGATAAGGGAATCCTTCTAAAATGCCACTGGCACACAAGTTGGTCACTCAAGTGCTCTGGGGGAGAATGAACACATGATGTTCTGAGCACCTCCTAGTTGGGGCAAGAATTGTTAACAGGCACAGCTACAAAACATACAGGAGGGAGAGATTAAAAGGGTGGGCAAAAGATACTCTGCCTTCCTGTAGCAGTCCATTCAAATGTTAGTGGATAATAGGGGAAGATTGGGACACTAAAACCAAACAGCCCTATGCTGGCAAAAAAATCGGTCATGATGTGTATTTGGCAGAGGTGAGCTAAAAACAGATTATTCCCTGTCTGCAACGCAATTCACTTTGCTCTTGGATTCATGGACTCAGTGAGGTATTAAAAAAAAGAAAAAAAAAAGAAAAGAGTACCTGTAGTAATTTTGGATGCTGTCCAAGTGTGGAATGTTGAATGAATCTGCAGTGAAAGAGAAAGAAAAGAGACTATTCAGATTAAGCCAATTATTGCTCTGAGTCTTCTATTGCTCACTGTTGGACAGCAGTCTCAGCAGGCTTTGGCAGATTGTACTGTCTGTAACTTAGCTCTATTCCCATTGAAATTCATGAAGTATTGTTGCTTGCCATGTGAAATCATCTGGATTCAGTGGCCTTCTTCTTAACTCTTTGTATCTATGCATCTGGAGATACAGAGCATACCTTTGACAAGCTCAAAGCACCTGTCTGGGTGATAGACTAGTGTGCTAGCTTTTCACCTCTGGAGACTTGTTGGGTCACCAGCAAATTTCCCTCTAAAGGCTTGTCTACACAAACACTTAGTTTATGACAATCTGGTATGTAAATCTAACCAGCACTAATCTGCCATGCACTAAGTGTCTGTGTGGAACCTGCTGCCACACACTAAAAGTTTCCCAATGTGCTTTAATCTATTCCCTTTACAAAGCGTGGTAGGTCAATGCACACTAGGTGCATGGCAAAGCACACAAAGTCATGGTAACAAGGTCCAAATGGACACTTAGTATGCAACAGGCTAGATTTATACCCCAGTTTGCTGCAAACAAGTCCTAAGCTACATGAATGCACAGCTGCAGTGCCTGCCACAGAAAGAAGCTTTCTACACTGAGGCATCTCCCTCTTTGCCAGTGGGAGCTCTAAATGCACTGGGAGTCATATAGCTATATAAGCTGGAAGACAGCCACAAGTATAGCTACCATGATGCCATATGGATACTGCTACAGGAGAAAGATGAAAGTAGAAGTAACGGCTTCTGGAGCAGCTTCACACAGTGGAGCACCACTTTTGAGCTTGGCCAACTATCACCAACTTGCAGGACAAGATAGCAATGCAGAACTAGGATGACCTGCAGTGGTGGCAGAAGTTCAGGATACAGAAGACTACTTTCTTAGAGATTTGTGTAGAGCTCACCACAGAGCTGCAATGGTGGAACACCAACATCAGAATTTTCATCAGCATAGAGAAATGCATGTCTAACAGCACCTAGTAGCCCACCATCCCCAATTGCTACTGGTCAGTAGCTAACCAGTTTGGTATTGGTAGATCAATTTTAAGGATTGCTGTCATGGAAGTTTGTGCTGCTATTAAGAGGGTGTGGGTAACCCCACATCAATGCACAGAGGCAATGACCACGAGGTTGATGGATTTGCATGATTGGGGCTATTAGTGCTGCTATACAACTCATGTGGGATGGTCTGAAAAGGTCTATAATCTTTAGAACTCATTCCACTTTATGCAATGAAAAAAATGGGACTTTTGCTCCAAAGACCATTATGGACATTAACGGTGTTGTGATCTCCTGTCATTCTGGGAGACACAGCTTTCTGAAGTTATGAAGCCTTTTAGTGGACACCTGAATAGGAGAAAGAAATTCCTGAGCAGCTGCAGAATGACAACAGAGTGCACATTTGGACCTAAGGTGTTGGTGTCATATGACAAGGCTGGATCCTTTTGAGAAATATATGCTTCATGTTATAGTTGCTTGCTGTGTTTTGCACAACATCTATGAGAGCAAGGGAAAGAGCCTCATCAGAGCAGGAGTGAAGAGACTTGTAGAATTTTATCATCATCCAATGATGGTGCCTCTGCAAAACGCCCCAATTGGTCAAAGAAGCATTGTACTCCTACTTTGAGACCAAGGTGTAGCAGAGGAAAATGTAATGTAACCAAAGAAATTAATACTCTTTGTGTGATGATATTATTTAGGAACCGATGTTATTAAGCGGGAGTTGTACCTCAATGAAATTTTCAGCAGAGTTGTAAATAAAAAGCCTTTATTGATTTAAACAAACACAGAACAAAGTTAAAACCATTGGAAATAGGGCACACATGCTCCAAGTGCTGAGTTCAAACATTTTTATGCAGATAGAGTCACAAAAATGTGTAGGTGGATTTGTAGCTGTTTTCCTTCTCTTGAGGGATGAAGTGGCATGAGAAGGGCCTGTCCCTTGTAACTGGGGCTTGAAAAGGTGTTCCCAATATCCTGTGTTCTCAACAGACTGCAGGCCAGGGCTAGGCTAGAGTATTGGGCATGAGTCAAGCAACACATTGTTTTCCAGTAGGTTGGTCTGCTTCTGTGATCATGTCCAACATCTTTTCCTTGATGGTCCCTTTCTCTGTATATTCCCTTGACTAATCCCTGTTCTCCTCTCTCCCGTTTTTATTCTGGAGCACAAAAACTTCCCTCTAATCTTCTGTCTTTTTGGCGCTCTGCTGGGATGCTGTCACAAGGTCAGCAACTGTCTCCTCACTTGTCCTCTTTCACTTCCCTCAAAGGTTTGCTAGGCATTCAGCAACTGATTACGCTCTCTCTGTGAGAGCCATGGCACATTGGGTGCTTAATGCCTGGGTCTCAGGAGCCATCTCAGGTCCAGTCTGTGCCTGGGTCTCTGGCTCAGGTTGGGCGTACAAAGAGATCTTGGCTGTCTTGCCGAATCTCCTTCTCGCAGGGTTCTAGGATTGGTTTCCATACTGAAATAACTCATTCTGATATGAAGTTATGTCACTTCCTAAGTGGATTAATTAAAGTGGAATAAAAAGCCAGAAAAACTGAAAAAATAACTTGTGTGTGCAGGCACAAGGCAGTTTATGATGAAAAAAACTAGTTATACAGAAAAAACCTTGAAGAGATGGTTGGTCAACAATTGATTTTGGGAGGAGAAGGGAAAAAGAGGACAGAGATAAGATGAGGGAGAATGTGAATGAGGGAAAAGAGAACAAATGGGAAGATGGGAAAATGAGTAAATGAGAGGAAAACAGTGATAAAAGGAGAGAGTAGTGAACATAATGGAATTTAGGAGAGTGGGTAGGAATGGGAGAGATTGAACAAGAACAAGTGAGGAGAGTGAATAAACAAACAAATGTGAACATGGAGGGGGAAAGAGCATGTGTTCCTAAGTATTTAATTTGCACTTACACTCATTCCTTACACAGAAAATAAATTAGAAGGAACATTTGTCACCAATGAAAATTAATCTGGGTGATCTCAGATTAATCCTTAGCAATGTTCTTGACAACTGAAGAAAAAGCACTGAAAGTGATCTGAGAGATACATGTCCAGCCCCTCACCGTGAAGGGAATTCACTATGATGAGGGTCCTTCAGGGTGTGAGGACTGTGGAATAATGAGAAGAATGCACCATGCAGTCTCAGTACAGTCCTTTATCAGTGATCAGTATGCTTCTGAATTTCCCTTCACAAGGAATTTCTTGTCAGGAGAGTGATGAGTTGTTGAGACTCCCCATTGTAGTTTTCAGGGATATAACCAATACCCTTTCATTGAAGAGGAAAGGTACATCAGGTTTCATCTCTAAATTCATTAACTACATAGGAATCCTACCATGTGGGAACAAGGGAAGGAGCTAAAGTAGAAACTAATGAAATTGTGAGGCTGCATAACCAAGTAGATATGAGAGGAAAGACAGAATTCATTCTCTCTCACTGAGCATCAACTCACATACTGGGAGCAGGTAAAGAGACACTCTGGTAACAACCTGACAGAAGATTCATTTCCGTGTCATTTGTTTTACTGGGGTAAAACAGTTTTAGTCCCACAATAAGAAACCTAAAGGAAACATTTACCAAACAAAAATCCCTGGTGCAATGAACTTTGTAAACTGATCAGAAAGCCTTTCCATATTTGAAAGCTGAACCTATTCATTTATTTGTTTGCTTCCATTATTGCTGCAATTAATTTAACATTGGGAATAATTTGACTGCTCATTTGGGTTTAAGCTCAAAGAGAACAAAGTAGTCATAAGCTAAATGTTTTAAAGTGGAGGTAGAGAAACTAAGGTAGTTTAGTTTTTTAATTGGTCAAGAAGGTGTTATTTGTGAAAACTGCAGAAGTGTTTCAGAAACTCCTTCAGAAATCCCTTCTATGTGTCAGGAGCTAGACCTATCTATGTGATTGTTTGTTTAAATGAGTTCCTTTAAACATTTTACTCAGTTATTAGCCAGTCAGCAGCAAGAAGCAAGGGAAAGCCTTTCTCCTTGTTCTCTAAAGGCCCAATCCTACAATCCCTATAGACAAAAACACTTCCACTGACTTCAATGAATTGGGCCCTCAGTTGGCAACCCTATCTTAGGAGTTCATAACATATACCAATATCTTAATGAAAATTAGCATCTTAAAATGGGAGGTTGCTTACAACTTTCATTTGACTAGACTAGGTTTCTTATTTCCCTGGGATTATTTGGGTCTTTCATTAAACTATTAGTTTCTTGGCTCTCTCTTACCATGATTCCCTTTGATGTCTATCCACTTGGTTTTCTCCATGACTCTTGATCTCTTCAGGATCAACTGGTAAGTTTGCCACTCCACCTCAATCTGCTCAGAGCCCAGTTTATCTTTTGTTTTGGCATCTGTCAAATCACCTGTAAGTGCACAAGGCCAAGACTGAACTACATGCTACATTCTTCATAAATCACACAGAAGAGCTATATAATGCAAGCATGCAGCGCACATGCCTTACGCTCAACACAATGACAGGCCTTCTGTGAACACATTCTAGTGCCTACTGCCATTTGGTACTAAATTTATTACTATAAGGTAAAGCCCTCTTACACTATATGTGTCCTGCCTTTGCTATCAGTTACATTCAAACTTGTGTTTAACATGTCATGACAGCACTCTTTAATGCCACATCCTTGCCTATAAGCGAGAAAGGTTTTACAAGACTGCATTACATCTTGAAAATACTAAGGCAGAATCCTCAATTACAAATAATGAAAACATCTTGTCACAAAGTTAACTGCTACATTTCCTGGTATAGAAGATCAGCCATCGCCCGTTTCAGTACTGATTAAAATATGAGGTGTCCCCCCGCCCCTTTGTTCACATTTTCATTTTCATTTCCTAGGAGTCTGTATTTTAAACCCTTCTTCCTTTACTTAAATGATGCACATTGTTTAACTATCTCTAAAAATAGATTAAAATGTTTTGGAACTGCTATAATTTATGCAAAAAGCTGTCTGGGAAGCAATTTTGCACAACAAATGAGATATTCATTTACGGTACAAACTCTACCTAGTGACCCTGCTAGCACTTAGATTCTGGAGTCTTTCATACAGCTGTTACTGCAAAGTCTCCTCAGATCATTTAATAAATACTGATCCATATTGATAATTGTGGCAGAACAGTTAAATAAACAGCTTATGTCTCTTTTATTAGTCCTGATATGACATATGGTCAAAAGAACATGTGCAATGCAAATAAGTAAAAATGAGTTCTCACAATTACAAAAAGGTTATATAACTGAATAGGGGTTATTCTTTTTACCCCCAGAATATATACATATTGAGCTCCACCACCAAATCTGATGCTTGTTTTTTAGTCTGTGTATGAAATGAGCTGATAGGTCTCAGTACAGATCCTAGGACTGATATGTATTGGCAGAACTGTAAGGAAAACTTCAGAATGCACCCAATATGTGCACCACCTAGTTACAGTCAGTGGTGATGAACACTAAAAATTCACTATAAACCTTCTGCTTGCACCTGTAGAATAAATTAAAACAATGCTAATTCTGCTGGGTGTAAGAAAGTATCTTTTTTTGGACTAACAACTGTTTTTTCAGCTGCAATTTGATTTTCATTACTTAAGATGCCTTAAGCTTTGACATTTTACTTTGAGAAGCTAGACATTTTACTTGTCTGAATGTATTATCAAGGAAGGGGCGATAGGAAGAAATATAATTTCTGAATTGCTTACCTGTCACTAGAACAAGCACTGGTTGAATTATATCAATTGTTTCAGAACAGAACTTTTCAAAGTCAGGAACTCGTTTGGGATCCCGAAACCTACTGATGTGAATGTCTGATACCTACAGAAAGAATACATTGGATAAAGGTATTGTATCACAGACGGAGAGACCAAAAATATATATTTAGGGACAGATCATTGCCAGAAACAACTCTAAATGTTTTGCAAAGCAAGAGCCATCTAAAACTAAACAGGACTTGAGAATAAATTAGTAGCTTTAGACCAGGACCCAAATAATTTTCCAGTAGCTTTGCTCAAAGATTTCTAAAAATCACCCATGCAGAGATCAAGTGACAAGTCTTATCTCAAGAATGACAAAGATGGTTATTAAAACAACTAAACAAAAAGTGTACTGGATCAATTAGAAATGCCTTCATCAATGTGAGGGCTATCCAAAAAGGATTACTACACCTTTTATATATTTTGAAGGCAGCTTTTCTTTTGAACCAAGACATTCAAACAATTCCACATTTGAAAATTATTAGGTTAGATAGGACTGAAAAAAGACCAGACAGAACAAATTTGTTCGAATTATGGTTTACTTTGTCAGCAAAGACTTTCAATCACATTTCTTTAAGCTAGATATAATGGATTACTACACATTAGTCTTTCAGCTCAGGAGACCTGTGTTCAAATCCTGAATACCTCACAAATGAAAATTAGATTGTCCATTTCATAGCTCTTCATGGCCATTTGTACATAAGGCAGGTTAGGACTAAAGTGCCTTGGGTGGAAGATTGCACAGTACTTGCCAACAATAAAGCGGGCTCTAATTTAAGTTATTAGTTCATTTTTATAAGAACCAAACTCACACAAACACTTATAGCTAATCTAAAAAGCAGCAGAGGTGCAAAATAATAAAAAATAGTCATAGCTTCCTCTCTATTTTTCAGCCATTTGAAGGAAGACTGACTGCAATTATAAGAATTCTTATGTCTTGGGACCTGATTCTGCAGTCCTCATACAAGAAAATCTCCCACCAACCTCTATGGGAGTTCTCTCTATATCAGAGCTGGACCCCAAGACAGATAAATGTATATTAAACAAATAATAATTGTTATAATTTCATAGCTATTTCAAAATATTATGAACCTCACTAATTTGTACTAATGATAGTTATGCTGATTGCAAATTAATGAACTAGAGAGTAAAGAGATAGCACAATAAAAAAGCAAAGGTAATGCATCATAAGTATACCATATTCATTATTTGACGTGTTACGTTTGATGCTAAATACTAATAAATATTTTGTGAAAATAATGAGGGCTTAGTAATATGAAACCTCACTACAACAGCTCAATTAGACCTTCGCTGAGAATTGGGGCAAAACTGTCATCTTTGGTGTGAAAAGTAGTGAAGTTCTACTGATTCTACAATTTGCTCATTTTTACACCTAAATAAAGTGATAACACTACTGAAAATAAGTTGCAGTTTTCCTTTATATCAGGGATCCAAAAAAGTCATACTGCAAAATAAGAGTTTAATTCAAAGTTCTCTCTCCATCTAGTCCTGTTGTCATCACATGTGAGATATAACTGATATTAGTAAAATTAAGACTCACTGTTTAATCACTTATTTGCTGAAAAATTAAAGGTAGGTCATATTTTATTTTTTAAAAATATGCTGATGTAAGATTGACATTTTGTGCATGTGTTCCTCACACTTATCACACACTGCATTACTGACCTATGGTAAGAAAAAAATGTAGTTTTCCCTACTCAACTTATACATCGTAATGTCCCCCAGAATGCAAACAAGAACCATTCCCTGCTATCTCCTTGAAAATAATCATGAACATATAACAGGGCCTGGGAGCGCTGCACAGAAAGGAGTGTTTTTCTTACACAGCAGTGACATAATCAGGCACTGGAAGGAATCAGTTTCAGTCCTCCTTAGCTAAAAGAATGTTGACTGTAATGTGGAGTATGGAGGTTGTTGAAGTGGAAAGATTTGAAAGTTATGAAGATCCTCAGGACTCCATGAGAATCACAGAAGATACCAGGGATGGGAGAAGGAAATAAATCTCAACATGTGCCAAAATGACAGCTGAACTGGAGGAGTGACCATGTGGACAAGGGAGGCGATTCCATCTGGGGGAAAAACAAACCACATATTCAAAATATCTATAACGTAAGTGACAGTTTAGACTAGTGCACAACTAATATAGAAATGGCAGACATGTCACAGGAAACATTTACAGAACTGTAGGATAGCAGGGGAAAGCAAAACAGGAAGTGTTCATGCAGATAAAGGAAGGGCTGTAAAAAAGGCCAGAATACTGATCGTGTGGATTTATATCTAGACACTGACCTGGAATTAGCCTTGTGGAATCACCAGGGAGCCAGGAGCACATTTCCCCCAAGATCAGAAGCTATTTGGATTTAGCCTTTGGAAATTAACCAAAGCGGGTTAATGATAAAGCGGCTGTTAAAGATTTATACATGGTTGATAAGATTGCAGATTTAGTAAAGATATATTTGAAAGTCGGGAACATTTCAATATTATTGAAATTAAAGACAAAACTCTCTCTGCAGAGATAACTTCAGTGTAGGTAACTTGAGTTAACACCTCTTTAGCCTAGCTTGAGTGAGAGCAGCCAACCTGCAAAATAACACTTATAGAAACAAAGGGCTGGAAGGGACTCAAGAGGTTAGCTTAGCGGTTCCCAAACTATGGGTCATGACCCCAAATGAGGTCACGCCATCAGCAGATGGGATCATGGGTCCAACAGGCTAGAGTTGCCTGCGAGACAATGCCATCTGCCCCCGAACCTGGCCAGACTTTCTCCACAATCGCAATGCCAGGAGGCTACCATTTTTTCTCTACAAAACTGTGGCCTCTTCATGGTGTTACCTCACACGTATGGTGTGTGCAAGGTCACATTGTGCAGAGGCCACTATTTTGTAGATCAAAATGGCAGCCTCGTGGGGTGGCATTTGTGGAGCAGGTCTGGACATGCTGGCTATGCAAACACCAATTTGCTGCACTGTCCAGCTATGCGAGCAGCCAGAGGAGGGACTTCAATACAGAAGATCCTTATCTGTGGGCAGCAGCCTTATCAACAGAGCATCCTCTCTGCTGGAGCTGACAGGAGCCTGTGATAACCTTTTCTGAGATGGGAATCTGCAGTGGCTTGTAAGCTTCTTAAGGCGGGGCCTATATCTTCTTTTATGCCATGCTGAGTACCTTGTTGGCACTCGATAAAGAATCATTCTAAGTCACTGTCTCTGTGCTGCCCTAGTATCACCATGCAGGGTCTTCCTAAGTCCTGGCCTCATTTGCTTAACAGTGAATTCCTCTTGCTCATTTGTGAAAAGAGGCACAATGGACTCATTTTTACACAGAGTATCTGCTTCAACCTCTGGCAGAAACCTGTTCACAGATACAACAAGGCTTTCTTTGAGTATGGCTTCACCAGTGTTTTGGTCAAGAACAAGGAAACGCCAAAGTGCCTGCAATGTCACACAGTATTATCTAGCAAAAGCATGAAGCCTAATAAACTTGAGTCACACTACGAAACCCTTCACAAGGAACACATTAGAAAACCAAAGGTCATTTTTCCAGCGCCGGAAAGAACTTTTCATATCAACAATCACAATTCTAGAGAGCCGTGTCAGCCTCTGACCAAGCTCCAAGGCATCCTTTGAGGTGAGTTACCACATCGCACACGCCTCAAAGCCTCACTCAACTGGACTTTGATTTTGCCACCTGCAAATCAATATGGTGAACATGTGTGGGGAAACTGAGGCAAACAAACTCAAAGCCATACCAGTCTCCAACAACGTAGTGAAGTAAAGGATCAGGGCCTTCCGGGGGGGGGGGGGGCAAGTGGGGCAATTTCCCCCAGGCTCCAGGCCCCGCAGGGGCCCCCACGAGAGTTTTTCAGGGCCCCTGGAGTGGGGTCCTTCACTTGCTACGGGGGCCCCGGAAAACTCTCGCGGGGCCCAGGCCCCTGGAGCTTCTTCCGCTCCGGGTCTTCGGCAGCGGGGGGTCCTTCCACTCCGGGACCCGCCGCCAAAGTGCCCTGAAGACCCGCGGCGGGGGGTCCTTCCGCCCCGGGATCCGCCGCCGAAGTGCCGGGTCTTCGGCAGCAAGGGCCCCCTGCCGCTGAAGACCCCAGGCCCCCTGAATCCTCTGGGTGACCCTGCAAAGGATTGAGGCAATAGCTGCAGATCAGGAAAACACACTGGTGGAGCATCTGAAAAAATACATTTGCTTTTGCTCTTCAAGTTGATGTGAGCACTCAGGACCATGATGAACATTTCTTGGCTTGTGTGAAATACACATGAGAAGGTGCAATTCCCAAAGACATTCTGTTCTTTCTCCCTCTTTCCAGACATGAGACAGCACAAGGGATATTCAATGTGCTACATGCAAGACAAAAATATACCATGTGATCGCCTGATAGGCTTTTGTGCAGATGGAGCTCCATCTATGACAAGCCACAAAGCAGGTCTGTGGGCCTTGGTAAAGAAAGTTGCTCCTTCTGCTGTGTGATTCACAGAGAACAGCTGGCATCTAAAGCTCTGAGTCCAGAGCTAGGGGAAGTTTTGCAGCAGGTTGTGTCTATTATGAACTACATCAAGATTCAGCCTCTTCGCAAGTGTCTGTCTGCAAAACTGTGTGAAGAAAAGGGGTCCGATCATGACATGTTGTTCCACACTGAAGCTCTTTGGCTCTTGAGAGGACATGCACTGGTATGATTTTTTGAACTAAGAGACGAGCTGCATGCACATGCAACGAACTGTAAAGAGAGTGAATTTACTGATTTTCTATGTGACCAAAGAAAGATGTGCCTTCTTGCCTATATCACAGACATATTTGGGAAACTGAATGAAATGAATACAAGTCTGCAAGGAAAGAACACCCACATCTGTCAGTTGAGTGATCAAATCACAGGATTCATGAAGAAAATTGTTTTCTGGAAGACTAATCTATTGAAGACCAACTATGAATCCTTCCCACAATTTTGCAGGTTCCTGACTCACAATGGAATTATTCAACCTCCCAGACAAGTGATGGCTGAGCATCTCAGCCAGCTGGAGGAAGAGTTTGCATCCTTTTTCCCCCAACCTAGATGTGACAAAGTATTTCTGGGTGCGAAATCCCTTTCAGTGCAAGCCTGATGCCATGGATTTGCCAGCTCATCTAAATTTCCTGCAATCGATTCTTGCAAGAAACATACGCCCAACTTTCTCTCCCAGAGTTCTGGTTCACTGTCAAGAATGAATATCCTTCACTCTCAACATACACCTTCAAACTGATGATACCATTCTCGAGCACATAGTTGTGTGAAGCTGGATTCAGCACACTTGTGTCCATCAAGTCTCGGTATTGATCTACCATTGATGTCATATCAGAGATTAGATGTGCAATTTCTACCACGCCACTGGATTTCGAGAGGCTGTGTCGCAACATGCAAACTCGTGTCACATTACAGCATATTAATTAATGTACTTAATGTGTAAATTCCCTGGATTCCTCGACAACTATGTTGCTTTGTTCCTTTCTGAGGTAATAGGAAACAATAAGTCTCAAAATGGGGTCACACAGGCAAAAAGTTTGGGAACCTCTGGGTTAGCTGTAGAGTGACTACTGAATAGAGTGACTGTGTTAGCAGCTGACAAGTTGTGCTAACCTGAGCTGTAGCCGATATCTCTGGTGGGCCAGTCACTTTGAGTTAAAAGCACCACCACACATTGACTTAAGGTTTTTGATATGTGGATGGGACTTGAGTTGTGGCAGCACTGGATTTATAACTTGAGATAACTCTACAATGATGACAAGCCCTACATGAGTTGAAGAAAAATAACTTAAAATATGGGAAAACCCATAGAAGAGGAGTGGGAGGAAGAATAGGAGGACAAAATAACACTCTTGATTATGCACAAGGAGCTCCAGCTGAAGTTAGTAAATTACTGAGCATATGTAGGGGCAGATTTCCCCCCTAAATTTACCAGAATAAAAGTGAAGTGTCAAATGTAGCATACAGCTCAATTAAAAACAAAACAAAAACATATATCAACAATAAATAGGAGCTATTACAAAACCACAGGAACCTATTAATAGACATGAAAGGTGGATGAATCATTACAAGACAGTAAAAAAAAAATTACAAATGAAGAGTATAACTAAGCAGCAGCAATACAGGACATCTCAGCTGAATTTATTGTAAGTACATGAAAAATTAGTGCACATTAAACACCAAGTGCCGATGGATCTAGACGATCATAATGGTCCCTTCTGACCTTAGAGTCCATGATTCTATGATCTAAACATTTATATAATCTTATAGATGTGCACTGGACAACAGAGACGAGAAAAAATGAAGGCCAAGGAAAGATTTCAGATATGACAACCCAGTTCAGATGCTATCAATGAGTTTTACACTAAAATCTTAAATTTGGTATTTTTAGAAAGTTTTATATAAAAACGAATATGAATTAAAAAGTGTTTTAACTTTTAATTATATTTAGAAGTAATAACTAATAATATTTTTTGATGCTAGAAAGGAATTTAACCACTTCCCTCAGTTATATAATTCCCAGAACAGCACCACCATTGAGGGCAGAAGGACTCTGGATGTATTACTAGGGCATTAACCCTTGACTTAACTGGATGAGCTCCCTCATCTTTCATATCTACTTCAAACAAATAGATGTAATCCTCCAGCCAGTCTGGTAAACTGGTCAAGCCCCGTCACTTACAGTTAATTGTGAGAGAGACTGGGAAAACGAAAGTATTTTCCAGTTTACTAGGGGAAAGATGCCAGAACTTAGCCCAAGGAACATCAACACTGTCAACTTGCTGAGAGCTTGAGAGCTGCAACAACTTGCATAAATAGGAGCAGCTTGCAGACACTCTCATCATTTATATAGAGGAATAACCCACATCCACATCACACACCTCCTCCACACGTAACAGGAGGCCAACACGAGCCACACTTTGCTCACCCCAACACAGGGCTGGCACCTATGCTGATATTTTTAGTAACACCTCAGTGCTGCTAAGAGATCTTGCATCCAGGAACCTGGACTTGCAAGAGTATTAACACTTCCAGGGCCTGCAAAACTTCAGCGCGTTGCGCCATGATGACATTTCGATACAACATTCCTCCAGTACAACATGAGTGACATGCAGATGGAACATCACACCCCACACCACTGCCATTTCACCGTGATATAGTCAGGCCATCGCCGCACAAACTTCAGGGCAGAATCACCACGAGAACCGGTCAAAAACTGATAGACATTTTGAGAGACTTTGAACATGAAATATATTTCAGCCAGACACTTCTAGTCCCTAGCTCTCATGGCCGTGCATCACCGTGGCTATGACATCCCCCGACGTCACACCAGTCACTGCCACGCTGCTCTACTTCAGGGGAACCCCTCTGCAGCCAGTGGGCGGCCGCCAAGCCAGGCCTGACGGCCACGCTTCCCAGCCCCGAGACATCGCCATGGTAACGCGCAGGCTGCCCCGCCCTACAAGACTGGCACTAGCGGCCACCGAGAGGGCAGCGCAGCCTGCTGCAGCCACCGCCCCCGAACACGGAGGCCGGGATCCTGCCCCGCCCCCACTCACCTGCACCACCCAGAAGAGGTTGGTGGCCTCTGCCCCGGGGGCCGGCTCCCGAGCGAAGGGGCGGCGCTGGCCCAGGCGCTGAGGCCCCGCTTGGCCGTACCAGTCCAGGAGCAGCGCCGCCAGGGCCGCCGCCAGCAGCCCCGCCGCCAGCCGCAGCATCCTCCCCTGCCCCACAACCATTCATTCACCCCCCCCACCCCGGGCAGCACCTGTCGCTGCGGCCGCCGCCTGCCCTTCTCCGGGCAACCCCGCCGGCTTCACCGCTTCCGCCCCGCATCTGCCCGGCCAGAGCGGGCCCTCGCGCGATGGCTTGTCAGGCCGCCACTTCCTCCCTTCTATGGTCTTCTTGGAGGACTCCTGTTTCTCCCTGCGCTAATCCTGTTCCCGTTGCAGTCAGTGGGGGAGGGGAGAGGTGCCAGTTAGTTGAAGGGAACTACAGCTCAACGCACTGAGTCCGGCAGGCCTTGCCAACGTTAATATGGTGGGGGAAGGAGGCCTCCTCCCGGCTGTGGGGGCTGTTTTTATATAACTTATCATGTTTTAATTCATGTACTCCCCCATTGTCAGGCTGATGGATTTTACTGCAAATGTTTTATCCTTGATTCAAAAATCTCATCGATCATTGTGTGACATTTCCCCCACAGGTGTTGGTCCCAGCTTTGTTCCCACTGGAGCCAGGGGTGAAAGTGGGCCGATACGGGCTGGTATGGCATACCGGTAAAAAGTGGCCGCCGCCGGTACCGGTCTGTACGCAGCCGACATTAAAGCGCAGTGCATTAATGTTGCCTCTTATGCCTCCCCCCGGGCCACTGACGGGGGGCAAAAGGGACAGCTGCCCCAGGGCCGGCAATTTAAAAGGGCCTGGGGCTCCCGGCCACTGCTACAGCACTGAGACCGACCCCCATCCCCATCCCTTCTGCTCGAGGCCCCGCCCTTTCTGCTCAGGGCCCGAAGCCAGGCCCCCATACCAGTAAGTGCTTAATGTTACTTTCACCCCTGACTGTAGCCCTGTTATGTGCGGCTCACGTACTTGAAGGACGTCAGTGCTGACTCTCCTGCTAGTGGGTGATTTTCTTAAAACCTTGTTGATTGTATTAGCATATGTATTATGGCTCTAGAGCCTAGGGCTTGAAGAAGAAGAATTCTCAGTTTACTGCTTTCAAAAAAAGTAACTTTCTAACCCTCGAAAAACTTGAAAATTTGCACCCAACAGGCTCGAAAGACAAGAGAAAAATAAAAATAACTCAAAATGTATTAATTTAAAAATCTCAGTTTTTAAATTAAACTCATAAATTGGGGGGCAGAGGGAGAGACTCAATTTTTTAATACTTGGAGTTGGCAATATTAGGATTCATCTCCTCTTACTTCTGTATTACTTTCTTGCAACAACCTTCCTTGAAAAAGGATGGCTGCATGGAGATTCCTTTAGAACTTTTTGGCAATACCCTTTTCTTGGCCCAGGGAAGGAATTGCTTCAAAGCAACATTTGTGGGGACTTCCTTTGCTTGACTGGCAGATGTGTTGAAGTTGGAATGCTTCTTTAACTTTCCTCAAAAACAATAATATCAGTTTAGGGGTCTGAGTCATTTGCTGGACAAATGGCCAGATTAAATTCACTTAAATCACTCTCCCCAGCATAGTAGTTGGAGTCACTTTGTATTCTGCACATTACTGCAACTAAGACTTGAATTTTAACCCTTGCTGGATCACCACCTTTAGAAGTCTGTGTTGTTCAGGGCAATTTTGTTGCATAAAATATTGTCATTTATTTGTACAATGATACTCTGAAAAAATGGTACATCAAAATGCAATTTCATTGCATGAAGTATCAAAACACAATGTATGGTGATACCATAAGTTCCATTTTAAAATAACCTCCCTTACTTCCAACAACCTTTAGCCTGTTGCTGCAGGGTAAATTAAAGAAAATCAGGATGAACCTTTTTTTATGCTAGTGGTTGTCATGATACATTTAAGTTAGGAGTTACCTAGATGGCAGTAAAACACATTTGTCATTGTTATACTAGTATGCCTGGAGTACAAATAGTTTGATATGCCTGAAATAAAAGGACCATTTTAGGTGTATGGTGCAGTTGCTTTGTCCCAATTACAATATAAATGCCATATTCTTCAGCTTTACTCACACGAGTAATTCTTACTCAACAACACAAGTACTATTGACTTCATTAGGATGTAGGTGAAATAGGAGTTGCAAGACTATGCCTGTTTTGTTGAGTACTTAAAATGTGTCTCTTTTCTGTTAAACTGGTGATTCATGTGGAGGTGGAACAATAACAATATGGAGTGGCAGCATTCACTATAATTTAAATTACTTTCTGAAACCTTTACTTTTCAGGCTGAAATTTCCCAAAAGGTGACTTTAAAAAAAGGCTTAAGATGAAATTTAACCTTTTTTGAGACTGAGGATAAAAAAACAACATTCTTTCAATTCTTTTTAAAGGTGACTTACAAAGGAAAAGAATGGACTTGTGTGCTTTTTTGTTTCTTTATGATATGTAAAGAAAACCTGGACTTTAAAAAAAAAAAAAGTATGGGAATGTTTTTTTACTAGTTGTTTTACATTAGGAATTAAAATCTTGTCTGTCTTGACAGACTATAGTTATTGAAAGAGTGAAATCATTACATCACAAGAGACTGAACTGAGCAAAACCGAATAAACTGACAGTCTGTGAGGAAAAGGGATTTTTAGCCAGGCTGTTTAAAACTGTTGTTTCTTTTTGTTAATTCCAGTATGTAATGAATGCATGGTTGAAAAAGAGATCTGTTAAAATTTAAAACTCCTGCGCCTTTAATTAAAGTGAGAATGTTCACACAAAACATATTTGAGAGCCCAAAAAAGTCAGACAATATCATACTTGACATTCCTGATATTTCAAATATAAAAAAAGAAGACTTTTAACCTATATTTTTCAGGCCTTTATACCTCATAAAGAAATAATAAAGGGTATAAAATTAATGTTTTAAGAATCCTTTGCAGGTCACCTTTAACTGCCACTGAAATAGCTGGAGGTAGCAACTTGAAATTTGACAAAGAAATATACTTCTTTGGAGAGAGATTTCTTTGAATAATCAAGTGAAAATTGGTTTTGATTTGACAAACTTATGAACCAAAGTCACCTTCCACGTGCAACCTACATTCTGCACTGTGTTTTCTTGCTAGGCTAATAAAACACACAGCTAAGACCACATTGCACATGGGGTTCTGAATATATGTCAGGATTGTAATATTTAGCAAGTACTCAAGAGTCAGGTAGGCACAGCATTTTATTTAAATATGTAACTTCAACATAAGCAAAATTAACACTTTTTTGTAATTTAATGTGGTTGTCAGTATGAAAAATAACCTTCAGTATTAACGATTGTCACACTAGAAACCAACTGAAATTGTGTTACCGATCAATTCCATCCTCACAATTACTTAAACAAGCAAAAATTCTTCACTATTAATACACAGATTTTAAGCATCTGGTTTACTTGCTGACTTTGGGCAAACTTAAGAGCTTCATCTGTTGCAGTAAATAGCCACCCTCCCAGTGAATATTTTAAAGATGACCTGTAATACATAGTCCTCTTGTCAAGAAAGGTGAAGAGAAAAGCTAAGGGAAAACAAAACACTTAACAATCATAAGAGAGAAAACACAATAAACAACAACTAATAAAATGACCTGCATAAGGCAACAGCTTCTCCTTATGCTTTATGGCAAAACAGAATCATCTATTGAGTCTGTAACTGCCACCTACTATACCCATTCATTCATGCCATTACACTCTCTTAGCCTGCTCTATTGCCTTAAAAAAAATAGCAGCACTTTTTTAATGTTACCCCATTTTCTCAATACTCTCAATAAATCCCTCATAGTATGTTGTCATCTTAAATCATATAAATTCTTCTTTCCTGGGAACACGCCCTGCATTCCCATATCAGGTGATCAACTGTTTCTCTAACCTTACATGTGTTACATAGCCCATCTTTGTGTTTATTCGATAAATATAAATTACTAGTAAAACCACAGTGATCAGCTAACAGTCTTAAGTATGAGTACTTGACTGATCCTTTCATAACTTTGGAGTAGTGCATTATCCTCTATTT
Source organism: Emys orbicularis (assembly GCF_028017835.1). Classification (NCBI taxonomy): domain Eukaryota; kingdom Metazoa; phylum Chordata; order Testudines; family Emydidae; genus Emys; species Emys orbicularis. Next base: position 66,312,790 of record NC_088686.1, on the reverse strand, counting down.
TTGGACATACTTCATAGAATCTTTTTCCTCTTTTCTCCTTGGTCCACAATTCTTGCCATTCCTTTTTAAATCCTTTTTTTAATTACATTTTTCTCAAAGGTATATCAATTTCTCCATTTTTAATGCATTTTTTCTTCTTTATCCACCATTTATTGCCAGGTATCCCAGCACGTGCTTGAATCCATACTAGTAGTATGTTCATGACTGAGCTTACTATTGGGAAAAAATAATAATTTATTAGATCACTTCTGCTTTCTGAGGTACAGTACCCTTTTTAAATGCCAGTATACCTGATAATGAATCCAAAAAGATAACAGCTGTGGTAGACCGAACATTCCTTATCCAGTTTAATGCTAACATTAGTTCCATCAATTCAGCTGTCCTAATGGCTACAAAATTAGATATTCTTTTAGATTTCTTAACTCTAATCTCAGGGATCCAAAAGGCTGCTCCCACTCTACCTGTTTTTTCCTCTCTAGATCTATCAGTAAATACTTAGCAATGGTGACTCCATTTACCATATATAAACTCAAAACTTTATCTGTCATATAGGATGACTCTTTCTTTCATTTATGTTGTTATATAATTCTAAATACTCATCCAAAGAGACAATTTTCCGTGTATAATTTACTGACCCATAACTATAGATATTAATATTTTCTAATCCTTCCTTTTCAATTAATTCTTTTACCCACACTTTAACCCTAAGAGTATGAGGGAGTTTATTGTGACAGGCTACATTTCATCTCCTTAATTCTCAACGTTCCTCACATATTTGTCCAGTATTTTTATCTGCGCTATTTCCCTTGACTTTAGCCCAAAATGTCAGATCTAACATTTTAATTCTTAAATTTATAGGCATTTCTCCAATAGCTACCTGCATTACACACAGAGGTTTTATAAGAAATGCACCACTTACAATTCATAGCACTTGAGTTTGAATTGATTCTGACTTTTTAAGTTCTGATCTGGGCATAGAACTAAAGGCTTGACAGCCAAAATCTGTGACTGATCTTAGTAATGCTCTATATAGCATAATCAGCACTTTCTTATCTGCTTCCAAATTAATCCCAGCAATACTTTAAAGCAAATTAATCCTACCTTTATATTTATTTGTAATACTTTCTATATGACTCTTCCAAGTAAGTTTATTATCAAACAATACACCAAGAAATTTAAAACTGTTAAAAACATGCATAATGGAATGCTAAAATGTATTATGCTGTTCGGCCACTCAATGGTGCTGTGTGTGACATATCTTATTTAAGCCAACCTCAGCCATACCTGGCAGAATATTAAAGGATCTTATGATAAACACATCTGATATGTATGTCTCTGAGAGGAAGCTCTGTAGTCAGTCCATATCTGGTACAGAAGCCTGTCCTGCTAGTAGCAGCCCTGCAACCATGTACAAAAAATACATGACATGGTGTCAGAAGTAAACTAGTGCCAAAGGAGAACAGAAACAGAAGGAACAACAAAGCAACAAAGGTTGCAGACAGAAGGAACCGTGACAACATGCACCTGTTCTCCATACAGATATAAATTACATTAATTTTTAATCTTTCTTCTAGTGAAGATGATTCCCTTTGTTTTAACAACTGAAAATTTAAGTCCCCATGCATCTCCCCAATCTGATACCTCCCTGAGTGCTTCATTGATTTTCTCTTCAGCCATTTTAATTCTTCTGTGTTTAACCCATATAGCACACCCATCCTCAAATAAGGTAATTCCTATTCCTGCCCTTACACATTTTGGAAAATCATTTATCATAATATTAAGCAAGGTAGGGCTGATAATGCTTCCCTGCAGCGTGTCATTGGCAATACTATAGATTCCTGATAAGACTTTCCGTACTCTAACCTGTACAGTCCCCTTGCTTAAAAAACACCATAACATACTTCCTTTTATCCCTATCATGACCAACTTATATAACAAACCCTCCTCCATAATATATCATATGCTTTTTTAATGTCCAAAAAAGTTATCAAATACTTTGTTCCTCATATTTTTTGTATTTCTGTTTCTAATCTTACAATATGATCAAGCATGCATCTCCTCCTCCTAAAACCTTTTTGCACATTATTTAGTATCTCATTTTCCCCCAGGTACACAACTAGCCTCTCATTTATCATTCTTTCCATAACTTCACCCACACAAGATGTGAGGGCAGTTGGTCTATAGGCATCAGTTCTCATAAGTAACTTGCCTGACTTCCCTATTGGAATGATCACTGCATACTTCCGTTCTACTGATATTACTCCTTTTCCCTGTACACTATTATAAAATTTTAATAAAATCCTTCAACTCCCTTCAGGTAAGCATTTAAGCATCATATTGCATATACTATCTTTATCTAGGGTTGTCTTTGCTTTTATCTATAGCTTTTTTTAGTTTCTGCATACTGAAGTTTTCATTTAGTACATTATCATCAGCTTCCCAGCCATTTAGAATCTCATCATTTTCTTCAACTAATTTCCATTCCCCCCCATCCCCCCCCCCAAAAAATCTGTACTTTGATTCTCATCATTATTTACTTTCTGGAACACTTTTGCTAGGATTTCTGCTTTTCCTTTGTTCAAACTTACTACTTTATCCACTTCAATAAGACCAGGGAAAAAATTGTTATTGCTCTGTATTCCATTCATTCTCCTAACTTGCTTGTAAACCTCTGAAACACTGGTATCTTTATTTATTTTCCCACGATACTTTGTCCAGTTCTCTTTTTTAGTCCTCTTAAGAATTCTTTGTGCTACTGCCTTACTTTTTAAATATTTCATCAAGTGCTCATTGTTGGTTGCAATTTTAGCTTTTCTGTATGCCTTATTTCTTTTTTTAATTGCAATCTTACATTCTTCATTCCACCAAGGAACCAGATTTTTCATTTTAGGACAATTTTATATCTGATGAACAGTAACTTTGGCTGCTGTGAGGCAGCAGCTTCTTGCCTCTGCCAAATATAAAGGGCTAGCCCCCAGAAAGGCACTGACTGCCAAGCCAAGCTGGTCAAATTGTAATTATCTCTGACACACCTGTTAGATGTAACATTCTTTACCTGTAATTGAGTGTCATTTAAAAAGGTGAGAAATTATTTTCTGTGTCTAAAACATCAGAGAAACTGATTCCAACAACAGTCAAATATCCCAGAATAAACATTAAAAACAAATTATGCTGTTATTTAGCTGGGGCTTCAGAACTGCACTGGTTTCAGAGTAGCAGCCGTGTTAGTCTGTATCCGCAAAAATAACAGGAGTTGATATGCAAACTAGACACAATCAACTCAGGGCTAAATAGGGATTGGGAATGGCTGAGCCATTACAAACATTGAATCTATCTCCCCTTGTAAGTATTTTCACACTTGCTTCTTATCAAACTGTCTGTACTGAGCCATCTTGATTATCACTTCAAAAGTTTTTTTTCTCTTACTTAATTGGCCTCTCAGAGTTGGTAAGACAACTCCCACCTGTTCATGCTCTCTGTATGTGTGTGTATATATATCTCCTCAATATATGGTTCACTCTATATGCATCCGAAGAAGTGGGTTGTAGCCCACGAAAGCTTATGCTCTAATAAATTTGTTAGTCTCTAAGGTGCCACAAGTACTCCTGTTATTTTTGTAGAACTGCACTGATCACTCACATTGAGTATAGGGAGAGCTGGTATCTGACCTTTTTATTCTTATAGTGGAAAATAAGAATGGCCATACTAGATCAGACCAATGGTCCATCTAGCACAGTATTCTGTCTTCCTATAGTGGCCAGTGCCAGATGCTTCAGAGGGAGCGAACAGAATAGGGCAATTTATCGACTGATCCATTCCCTGTTGTCCAGTCCCATCTTCTGTCAGTCAGAGGTTTAGGAACACCTAGAACATGGGATTGCATCCCAGGCCACCTTGGCTAATAGGCATTGATGGACCTATCCTCCATGAATTTATCTAGTTCTTTTTTGAACTCAGTTATACTTTTGACCTTCACAATATCCCCTGGCAATGAGTTCCACAGGTTAGCTATGCATTGTTTGAAGAAGTACTTCCTTTCATTTGTTTTAAACCTGCTATTAATTTAATCAGATAACCCCTAGTTCTTGTGTTATGTGAAGGGGTAAATAACATTTCCCTATTCACTTTCTCCATAGCATTCATGATTTTATAGACGTCTAACATATCCCCCCTCAGCTGTCTCTTTTCTAAGATGAACATTTCCAGTGTTTGTAATCTCTCCTCATATGGAAGTTGTTCCATACCCCCTAGTAATTTTTGTTGCCCTTCTCTGTACTTTTTCCAATTCTAATATATCTTTTCTGAGATGGGGTGGCCAGGACTGCATGCGGTTCTGTATTCCAGGTGTGGGCATATCATGGATTTATATAGTGGCATTATACTATTTTCTGTTTTATTATCTATCCCTTTCCTAATGGATCCTAATATTCTGGAAGCCTTTTTGACTGCCACTGCAAGTTGAGCAGATGTTTTCATGATGATTTCAAGATCTCTTTCTTGAGTGATAACAGCTAATTTAGACCCCAACATTTTGTATGTATAGTTGGGATTACTTTTTCCAAAATGCATACTTTGCATTTATCAACATTTAATTTAATCTGCCATTTTGTTGCCCAACCAGTCACCCAGATTTGTGAGATCTCTTTGTAACTCTTTGCAGTCTGCTTTGGACTTAACTATCATGAGTAATTTTATATTGTCTGCAAACTTTGCCATCTCACTGTTTACCCTTTTTTCCAGATCATTTACAAATACATTGAACAGAGCTGGTCCCAGTACAGATCTGTGGGGGTACCCCCTACTTATTTCTCCCTATTGTGAAAACTGATAGTTTATTCTTATCCTTTGTTTCCTATCTTTTAACCAATTACTTATTCATGAGAGGACCTTCCCTCTTATCCCATGACTACTTAGGCCTGGTCTACACTACGAGTTTAGGTCAACTTTAGCAGCATTAAATCGAATTAAGCCTGGACACGTTCACACGACGAAGCCCTTTCTTTCGACTTAAAGGGCCCTTTAAACCGGTTTCTTTACTCCACCTCCGACGAGGGGATTAGCGATAAAATCGGCCTTAGCGGGTCGGAATTGGGGTAGTGTGGACGGAATTCGACGTTATTGGCCTCCGGGAGCTATCCCACAGTGCTTCATTGTGACCGCTCTGGACAGCACTCTCAACTCAGATGCACTGACCAGGTAGACAGGAAAAGCCCCGCGAACGTTTGAATTTCATTTCCTGTTTGCTCAGCGTGGAGAGCACAGGTGACCACGCAGAGCTCATCAGCACAGGTAACCATGATGGAGTCCCAGGATCGCAAAAGAGCTCCAGCATGGACAGAACGGGAGGTACGGGATCTGCTCGCCATATGGGGAGATGAATCAGTGCTAGCTGAACTCCGTAGCAGTAAACGAAATGGCAAAATATTAGAAAAGGTCTCCAAGGCCATGAAGAACAGAGGCCATAACAGGGACGCACAGCAGTGCCGCGTGAAAATTAAGGAGCTAAGGCAAGCCTACCACAAAGCCAGAGAAGCAAATGGAAGGTCCGGGGCAGAGCCGCAAACATGCCGCTTCTACGCGGAGCTGCATGCCATTCTAGGGGGTGCAGCCACCACTACCCCAACCATGTGCTATGACTCCCTCACTGGAGAAACACACAGGGAAGCGGGTTCGGGGTACGAGGAAGATGAGGATGGAGATAATGTAGATAGCTCACAGCAGCAAGGAAGCGGAGAAACCGGTTTCCCCAACAGCCAGGATATGTTTATCACCCTGGACCTGGAACCAGTAACCCCCGAACTCACCCAAGGCGTGCTCCCATCCCCTGAGGGCGCACAGGGGACCTCTGGTGAGTGTACCTTTGTAAATATTACACATGGTTTAAAAGCAAGCGTGTTTAATGATTAATGATTAATTTGCCCTGGCAATCGCGGCCAGTACAGCTACTGCAAAAGTCTGTTAACGTGTATGGGGATGGAGCGGAAATCCTCCAGGGACATCTCCAGAAAACTCTCCTTCATGTACTCCCAAAGCCTTTGCAAAAGGTTTCTGGGGAGGGCTGCCTTATCCCGTCCGCCATGGTAGGACACTTTACCACGCCAGGCCAGTAGCACGTAGTCTGGAATCATTGCATAACAAAGCATGGCAGCGTATGGTCCCGGTGTTTGCTGGCATGCAGACAACATCCATTCCTTATCGCTCTTTGTTATCCTCAGGAGAGTGATATCATTCATGGTCACCTGGTTGAAATGGGGCGATTTTATTAAGGGGACATTTTATTCAGAGGTGCCCGTTCCTGCTCTGCTGAACAGAAATATTCCCCGCTGTTAGCCACGCGGTGGGGGGGAGGGGTGAAGTGATCATCCCAGAGAATTGGGTGTGTGGGGGGAGGGGAGTTAGTTGGGTATGTGCTGCATGTTAACCCGGAAACCGCAGCCCCTCCTTTTACATTGCAAACCCATTTTAAATGGCCAACCCAATGGGTGCTTGATATGGGAAATGAGGGCGCTGCTGTTTGAAACCATTCCCACCTGTTAAGAAGGTTAAAAAAGCCAAAAGACTGTGGCTTACCATGGCTGCCTGCAAGCCGAAATCTGTTGCCTGGCACTGCGTGAGTGATCTCTCACACCAAACCGGCAGGCCCTCAATATAAGAGGAAAAATGCGACCTTGTAACGAAAGCACATGTGCTGTGTAATGTGAACAGCAAAATTTAACGTGAAAGAGTGTACCCATTGTTCTCTAAAATGTGTCTTTTTTAACCACCTCTCCCTTCTCCTCCACCAGCTGCAAATGTTTCTCCTTCACAGAGGCTAGTGAAGATTAGAAAGAGAAAACGGAGGACGCGGGATGATATGTTCACGGAACTCCAGATGTCCTCCCACGCTGACAGAGCACAGCAGAATGCGTGGAGGCAGTCAATGTCAGACTACAGAAAAGCACAATATGAACGAGAGGAGAGGTGGCGGGCTGAATCGCGGGATGAACAGAGCAAGTTGCGGGCTGAAGATGATAGGTGGCGTCAGCTTGCAGACAGAAGGCAAGAGTCGATGCTCCGGCTGCTGGAGCATCAAACTGATATGCTCCAGCGTATGGTTGAGCTGCAGGAAAGGCAGCAGGAGCAGAGACCGCCGCTACAGCCCCTGTGTAACTAACAGCCCTCCTCCCCAAGTTCCATAGCCTCCTCACCCAGATGCCCAAGAACACGGTGGGGGGGCCTCCGGCCACCCAGTCACTCCACCCCAGATGATTGCCCTAGCATCAGAAGGCTGGCCTTCAATAAGAGTTAAAGTTTTAAACTGCAGTGTGTCCTTTTCCTTCCCTCCTCCCCCACCCATCCCGGGCTACCTTGGCAATTATCCCCCTAGTTGTGTGATGAATTAATAAAGAATGCATGAATGTGAAGTAACAATGACTTTATTGCCTCTGCAAGCGGTGCTCGAAGGGGGGAGGGGAGGGTGGGGTGGTTGGCTTACAGGGAAGTAGAGTGAACCAGGTGGGGGGGGGCAGAGGGTTCATCAAGGAGTAACAAACAGAAGTTTCACACCGTAGCCTGGCCAGTCACAAAACTCGTTTTCAAAGCTTCTCTGATGCGCACCGCGCCCTGCTGTGCTCCTCTAACCGCCCTGGTGTCTGGCTGCGCGTAATCAGCGGCCAGGCGATTTGCCTCAACCTCCCACCCCGCCATAAATATCTCCCCCTTACTCTCACAGATATTGTGGAGCGCACAGCAAGCAGCAATAACAATGGGGATATTCTTTTCGCTGAGGTCTAAGCGAGTCAGTAAGCTGTGCCAGCGCGCTTTTAAACGTCCAAATGCACATTCCACCACCATTCGGCACTTGCTCAGCCTGTAGTTGAACAGGTCCTGACTCCTGTCCAGGCTGCCTGTGTACGGCTTCATGAGCCATGGCATTAAGGGGTAGGCTGGGTCCCCAAGGATCACGATAGGCATTTCAACATCCCCAATGGTTACTTTCTGGTCCGGGAAGAAAGTCCCTTCCTCCAGCTTTCGAAACAGAGCAGAGTGCCTGAAGACGCGAGCATCATGTACCTTTCCCAGCCATCCCACGTTGATGTTGGTGAAACGTCCCTTGTGATCCACCAGGGCTTGCAGCAGCATTGAAAAGTACCCCTTGCGGTTTATGTACTTGGTGGCTTGGTGCTCCGGTGCCAAGATAGGGATATGGGTTCCGTCTATGGCCCCACCACAGTTTGAGAATCCCATTGCAGCAAAGCCATCCACTATGGCCTACACGTTTCCCAGAGTCACTACACTTGATATCACCAGGTCTTTCATTGCCCTGGCAACTTGGATCACAGCAGCCCCCACAGTAGATTTGCCCACTCCAAATTGATTCCCGACTGACCGGTAGCTGTCTGGCGTTGCAAGCTTTCACAGGGCTATCGCCACTCGCTTCTCAACTGTGAGGGCTGCTCTCATCCTGGTATTCTGGCGCTTCAGGGCAGGGGAAAGCAAGTCACAAAGTTCCATGAAAGTGCCCTTACGCATGCGAAAGTTTCGCAGCCACTGGGAATCGTCCCACACCTGCAGCACGATGCGGTCCCACCAGTCTGTGCTTGTTTCCCGGGCCCAGAATCGGCGTTCCACGGCATGAACCTGCCCCAGTAACACCATGATTTCCACATTGCTGGGGCCTGTGCCTTGTGAGAGGTCTATGTCCATGTCAATTTCCTCATCACTCTCGTCGCCGCGCTGCAATCGCCTCCTCGGCTGGTCCTGGTTTTGCTTTGGCAAGTCCTGGCTCTGCATATACTCCAGGACAATGCGCGTGGTGTTCATAGTGCTCATAATTGCCGCGGTGATCTGAGTGGGCTCCATGATCCCAGTGCTAGCTATGGCGCCTGGTCTGAAAAAAGGCGCAAAACTAGTATCTGACGGAACAGGGGAAGGAGGGAGGGAGGGAGGGGCGAGTGACGACATGGCGTACAGGTACAGGGAATTAAAATCAACAAAGGTGGCTGTGCATCAGGGAGAAACACAAACAACTGTCACACAGAATGCCCCCCCCCAAAGATTGAACTCAAAACCCTGGGTTTAGCAGGCCGTTGATTTCACGGAGGGAGGGGGAAGCTAATGAATACAGAACAAATCTATTTTTTACATCTTAAGCTGGCAGCCGACTGTGCAGCATGACTGATAGCCACTGCAGTATGATGACGATGGATACCAGTCGTAATATACCATCTTCTTCCAAAAGGCAAGGGGCTGCTGCTGTGTAGCAATGCAGCCCCACATCTGCCAGCCCCACGTCTGCCAGCACCCAGATCGCCCTCGGCCTCTTCTGGGTGCTTAGCAGAAAATACTGGGCGCTTGGCAGAAAATAGCATACTACGACTGATAGCCATCATCGTCAAGACAGTTCAATAGGACTGAGCATGTCTGCCCAGGTGCCCATGATCGACAGCCACTGCAGTACGATGACGATGGATACCAATCGTAATATACCATCTTCTACCAAAAGGCAAGGGGCTGGTGCAATGCAGCCCTACGGCTGCCAGCCCCACGGCTACCAGTCATGCTGCACCGTCTACCGCCAAAAGGCAGTTAGCTGCTGCTGCTGCTGTGTAGCAATGCAGTCCCACGTCTGCCGGCACCCAGATGACATATGGTGACGGTGAGCTGAGCTGAGCGGGCTCCATGCTTGCCATGGTATGTTGTCTGCACAGGTAACCCAGGTAAAAAGGCGCGAATCTATTGTCTGCTGTTGCTCTGACGGAGGGGGAGGGGCCTGACGACATGTACCCAGACCCCCCCGCGACACTGTTTTGCATCATTTGGGCATTGGGATCTCAACCCAGAATTCCAATGGGCGGCGGAGACTGCGGGAACTGTGGGATAGCTACCCATAGTGCAATGCTCCGGAAGTCGACGCTAGCCTCGGTACTGTGGACGCGGTCCGCCGACTAGAGCATTTTATGTGGGGACACACACAATCGGCTGTATACAACCGATTTCTATAAAACCGGCTTCTATAAATTCGACCTAATTTCGCAGTGTAGACATACCCAGAGTTTGTTTAAAAGCCTTTGGTAAGGGAACTTGTTAAAGGCTTTCTGAAAGTCCAAGTACACTATCTCTGCTGTATCACCCTTGTTCACATGTTTGATGACCCTTTTCAAAGAATTCAAATAGATTGGTGAGGCATGATTTCTCTTTACAAAACTGTGTTAACTCTTCCCCAATATATCATGTTCACCTCCGTGTCTGATAATTCTGTTCTTTATTATAGTTTCAGCCAATTTGCTTTGTCCTGGAGTTAGGCTTGCTGGCCTGTAATTGCCAGGATCGCTTCTAGAGCCCTTTTTAAAAATCTGTGTCACATTAACTGTCCTCCAGTTATCTTGTACAAAACCTCCTCTATTGACACCTCAATCTGGGACAGTTCCTCAGATTTGTCACCAAAAAGAATGGCTCAGGGGTGGGAATCTCCCTCATATCCTCTGCAGTGAAGGCCAATGCAAAGAATTACTTTAGCTTCTCCGCAACAGTCTTGTCTTCCTTAAGTGCCCTTTCAGCACCTCCATTGTCCAGTGGCCCCACTTATTGTTGGAAGGCTTCCTGCTTCTGATGTACTTAACAAAATTTCTGTTAGTTTTTGTGTCTTTTGCTAATTGCTCTTCAAATTCTTTTTTGACTTGCCTAATTATAATGTAGCCCACTGCTCCTTTGGGAAAGTCGTTTTGAAAAAAAATATCAGAGGAAAAGCTTAACTCTCTAGAATGGTATATGCTAAAAACTCTTGAGCCAAAGAGATTGAAATGTACATGTGCAGCAAGCATAGGCACAAAGGTTTCCAGTCACAGTAGCTGGGTGTCTCAAGAGGATATGCAGACGTCATTGAACCTAAACTACACCTAGGCACTATGAGTTTGAACCTTACCCTTGGTAGAAATCTGAGAATGAGCTGTAGGCAGGTAGTTGCCTCTGTTAAGGGCTTTTATGCTTTTGGAAAATGTGCCCTGCTAATTTGTACAGCTCATTTAGAAGGGACTGGCTGTAACTATTTTCTGCAGGATAATAAATTACACATCTCTGTGCAGATATGTGAAAATGATTGCTGGGCATGTTGCTACTTTTCCATCTGGGGATTATTATAGCAGAGCACCAGCATTGACTAATCAATTCATATTGATTAACTAGAGGGAAGATGAAAGACAATTAGGATACTATAATCATGTTTCCTGAACAGTGGAACTGAGCGTATTTAAAGCTCCAGGGGTTCTTGAGATACATTCCCCTAACACGAGGTGCTCATAACCAGAGGCGGATTAAGCTTTTGTGGGGCCCTGGGCCAGGGCAAGTGAGGGCCCTTTCCCATCCCTCCGCCCACAGTACCCCCGCCCCCTGGCACTCCTGCCGGGGAGCAGGGTTGGGGCAAGGGTGCGCTCATTTTTCTGCCTCCCCAATTGGTGGGGACCCTGGGTATGGCTCCATTGGCCCAGGGGCTAATCCACCACTGCTCATAACTGTTTTAGGTTCTTATAACTTTTTTGGTGGGCAGAGCTAGGGAATATGGGAGGTCAGAGCACTGATGGGCAAAGCAAATGTGTGTATATGTATGCGTGTAGTGCTGGGGGTTTGTGGTTGGGAGAATACAGGGAGGGAGGGAGGGGGTGCAGGAAGGGGGAATAGTGTCAGAGGGTTTGGAGGCTGTGGTGAGGGGAGGGCGATAAATGGGGATGGGTAGTAGGGGAGGGAAGAGGAGTTGTGGGACTCAGGTCATGAGAGAGGGTGGGGATTAGGGGGAGTGGGAGAGGTGGGATATTGGGAGGGGGATGACGGGGTAGTGAGGGGATAGGGGCATGGGAATCTGTCATTCACACATTCTCCCTTCCTATTTGTGTGCCAGGATCTGGGGGGGGATCCCTGCACCTCTGGGAGGGGGTCTGAACCCCTCTTCTAGCTCCCCCATGTGTGTGCCAGAATCTGAGAGGGCACAGCCCCTTTGGTGGATCTGAGCTCCTCCCCCGCCCGCACCCCCACCTACTCCACATAAACTAGCATCTGGGGAAGCCCTGCCACTCTGAGTGGTGAGCTAAGAATAGGCATGGTTGGTGCGCATCATAGGTTCCTGGAGCTATTTTTGCATTCCTCCTAGCTTCGCAACCTGCAGGTCCCAGGCTGACACCTATCTCTCCCTGGTGAGGACTGTTGGGGAGGGAGAACCAGGGGGCTGCAGAAAATATGGGACAATTTGCTTGTTTTTAAGAAAAAGTCAGGAGACCTGCAGGAGGGCTTAAATATGGGTCTGTCCCTTTCAAAACGGGACATCTGGTCACCTTAACTATATATACATACAATAGATTTCCGAAGGGGTCTGCACATCCGTTCATAATTTTTTAGGGGTCTGCAAATTAAAAAAGGTTGAGAATCACTGGACTTGATGACCCTTGTGCTCCCTTCTAATCCTATTGTTCTATGATTCTACAGCAGGAGTGGGCAACCTACGGCCCACGGGCCACATCCGGCCCCTGAACTCCTGGCCCGGGAGGCTCGCCCCTGGCCTCTCCCCTGCTGACCCCCTCCCCCGCAGCCTCAGCTCGCTCGCTCTGCCACAGGCACAATGCTCTGGGCAGCGGGGCTGTGAACTCCTGGGGCAGCGCAGCTGCAGAGCCTGGCCTGACCCGGTGCTCTGTGCTGCGTGGTGGCGGCGGCAGCATGGCCTGGATCCAGGTGGGCGGTGCGGCCATAGCGCCGCTAGCCACCGGTGCTCCAGACAGCGCAGTAAGGGGGCATGGAGCAGGGGGAGTTGGATAGAGGGCAGGGGAGTTCGGGGTGGTGGTCAGGGGCAGGGGTCGGGGCGGTCAGGGGGGAATAGGAGGTTGAATGGGGGCAGGGGTACCGGGGGGCAGTCAGGAAGGAGGGGGGTTTGGATGGGGCGGCAGGGGGCAGTCAGGGGCAGGGGTTCTGGGGGCAGTCGGGACAGGGAGAAGGGGTGGTTGGATGGGGCTGGGGTCCTGGGGGGGGGGGCGTCAGGAAGGAGGGGGTGTTGGATGGGGCGGCAGGGGGCAGTCAGGGGCAGGGGTTCTGGGGGCAGTCGGGACAGGGAGAAGGGGTGGTTGGATGGGGCTGGGGTCCTGGGGGGGGGCGTCAGGAAGGAGGGGGGGTTGGATGGGGCGGCAGGGGGCAGTCAGGGGCAGGGGTTCTGGGGGCAGTCAGGACAGGGAGAAGGGGTGGTTGGATGGGGCTGGGGTCCCCGGGGGGGCATCAGGAATGAGAGGAGGGGTTGGATGGGGCGGCAGGGGTCCGGGGCTGGCAGGGGACAGGGAGCGGGGGAGTGTGGATGGGGCAGGAGTCCTCGGGGGGGCAGATAGGAGGTGGGGGCCAGGCCACCACCCCCTCCCCTAACCGGCCCTCCATACAATTTCCGAAACCCGATGCGGCCCTCAAGCCAAAAAGTTTGCCCGCCCCGTTCTACAGCAACAGCTCTGCCAAGCTGCTTCAACTAATCCCTCCACCATTCAACACAACTACACTCAACTCTGTGAAGGTAGTTGGAGTGCCTGCAGATAAATATTGGAATTGAAATCTGTGGGGCCCACCACAGCCAATGGCACATTCCCTTAGAACTTCCTCATCTCTATTTATTAAGGCACCCCACTTTGGACTCATTCCCAGTAGTGATTGGAAGCTGCATTGTGGGGGTGGTGTATACCTTATCTTTCTATTTCTGGGTTTTCAGAGATTTAAGTTTAGCCACTCTCCATATGCTGGTAGCCACCAGGCATCACTGGGCAACTTTAACTCTAACTGGGCAACTTTAACTCTAAATGTTAAGGAAGTTTTTTGGAATTTAATTTAGGTTGTCTAACACTTTTCATTATACAAAATAATCTTCTGACCTTTTGTGGAAAAGCTGTAACACCTCCATTGTTTGCAGCAGATCTTTGAAATACAGTAGGTGGTAACCCCTTGGGTTAGAGAAATTCCTTTTTTTATCCCTTGACATTCTCTTCAGGTTTTGCCCTGGTATTGTCTATTTGAGAAATTTGCAACAGTTTAATTTAAATCTGTTGAAAAGCAATAAAGCGTTTGTCTACACAGGAAAACTATACTTATAAGATGTGAATGTAAATGGCTGATGTTATACCAGTATGACTCCCTGTATGAACACTCTTATTCCAGAATAAGGGCATGTCTACATTTAAAACAGTGACTAGACGCAGCTGCACCACTGTAGCGCGTAAGTGAAGACGCTCCTATGCCAACGGGAGAGCTTCTCCCACTGGCGTAGTTAATCAACCTCCACAAGAGGCAGTAGCTACCTCGACAGGAGAAGCTCTCCCACTGACATCGCATTGTCTACACTGGGGGTTAGGTTGGTATAACTGGGGGTATGTCTACACTGTGAAGTTGTCAACAAAACGTTTGTCTTTCACGGGTACTTAACCCCCCCCCTCCCCCCCGGTGAAAGACAAAAGTTTTGCCGACGCAAGTGGCAGTGTGAATACGGCTTTGTTGGCAGGAGCTCTCTCCTGCCGACAAAGCTAATGCCGCTCACCAGGATGGAAGTATTTTGTCGGCAAAAGTGCCGACAAAGAGCATTTACACACCCTGACTTTTAGCGACAAGGCTGTGTTGTCGCTAAAAGCTGTGTGGTGTGGATTTTTCACACCCCTGAGCAACATAGTTTATACCGACATAGGTCTGTAGTGTAGTCCTGGCCTTATTCCAGAATATGTGTCCAAACAGGGAGTTAACTGTATCAGTTTAACTATACCTGTATGACTGGTAAAACTTTCCAATATAGACAAGCCCTTAGTTAACCAATGCACACCTGTGTAAAAACAGTCTTATTTCTGTGTAAGAACAGCTTCTTGTTAATCAACTTAATGTAAACCAAAATCCGAGTGGCCATACAGGGCTCTGCACTGGTTTAACATCACAGTGCAGCTTCCTCCTATGGACCAGCCCTGAAGAGAAGAGCAGCCTTTAGCGCCACAGCCCCGCGATAGAGGTGTCGAGAAGAGGCACCGCACCGTCCGTCTGTCCTCCACCCCCATTCTGGCCACCCCCGCTGGCTGCTCCCATCGAAGTTCACTTCCGCCACCACTAGCCGTATGAAGCTCTGTCCCCCCGCCCTTCCCTGTCCTCTGCCCAGGAAGCAGGAAATGGGATCGGATCTGAGAGCAAGTAAAGGCAGCGGCTTCAGCAGGTGTGACTGAGCAGGCGCCGATCGCTGGCACATGCTCAGTGGCAGCCAGGTGCGCACACTGTCGGGAGGCAGATTCGGACACTACAGCTTGGCCCGTCTGCCCCGGCAACCTGTTTCCGGTCGGCTCGGTGGCAGAGGGGCGGGGCGGGGCGGGGCTTGCCTTGGCGGCGGTGTCAGTTACCCTCAAAATGGCGGATGGAGGCAGTGGAGGAGCCGGATCGGGAGCGAGCGGCGGGGTCCCTGTGCAGCCCCAGGAGCGGGCCATGGTGAGACTCCTGCCGTATGGGTCCTCCCGGGGGCCGCCCGTGGTGAGCTGGTAACCTCCGCGCGGACAGGTTGGAGCCTCCAGCGGATGGGAGCCCGACCCCCTGCCCGCTTGGGGGAGCAAGGGAAGCCCTGATTGCCTCCCCTTAGGAGCGGTGAGGGCCCCCATCCGCTGGGGGTTAGCGCCCCAGGCGGGGAGGTGCCGCTCAGTGTGGACTCACCTACCCGCCCCCCCTTTTCCCCATTGTCTGCCCTGCGGTCAATGGCTGTTTCCCGGTGGCACAGTCCCATGCGAGGGTGACACCCGTGCGCTGTGTAGTTACTACTGAGCCTGAGTTAGGTGACCAGCGACCATCGATGGTCTTGTAGAGATGATCTTCAGTGACAGGCGGAATAAAGTTTTTATTGCGCGGACTTGAGATAAGGGATGATGGCGATATTTTGCTTAAATGCACGTTTCCCTGGGGTTGTGTACCAGAAAGACTGCTCGATATGCTTTAAGCAGCCCGTCAATGGCATGACAAGAATGGCCCTGATGCACCAGTAAAAGCAGAGTTGTAGTCGGCTACTCTCAGCAATATCTTGGAACAGGCTGTTAAAACAAGCAGTTGCCTAATAAAGGGTGATCTCTTGTATAGGTTTGGGTCACTAGTGAAAAATAATATTTTCATAAGGTCAGGTGTCGAATCAGTTGTTGAAAGTGATAAAATTCAATCATCCACCTCATTCTGATCTGAAGGTTGTCTTGGAGAATAATCTGTTGCAAGGCTCTGTGATTTCCCCCCCCCCCCCCCCATCTTTCTAGATCTGGACAGCTCAAGTCAGGGGTGGGGCCTATTATTCAGAGGCAATACACTTCATGCACCAAAGAAGTTACATTTAGGTTTAAGATGAAGGAGGACAAATATTCACTAACTTAAGTTCTGGGTTGCTATATGGAATTTACTCTTTGGGGCAGGTACATTTAGGGGCTCTTTATTCTTTATTGTTGCTTTATTATTATTTGTATTAGTGTCTATATGCCCATAGAACTGGAACTTACTTTCTTTCATCAGCCACTGGAAAGCTGATGGCTTCAAATGAAAATAAAGGGAACGGTATTGAATCAAAAACTTAAACATAAAATCTTGCCTGAAAACACTACTTTGAGAAATCTTTTAAAAGCATAATAGTCTACTCTCCTATAACAGGACAATGTTAAGTGGGAGCTGCACATTTATCAAGTAACTATTTTACCTATTTATCTTATACTTTTAAAGTAGACTTTAGAACTACCCAAGAAGGCAGCAGTTCTCAATCAGGGGTCTGGGGCCCTGTGGGGGGCTGCAAGCAGTTTTCAGGGGGTCTGCCAAAATAAACTAGAGAGCAGGGCTGGCGTTAGACTTGCTGGGGCCCAGGGCAGAAAGCCTGAGCCCTGCCGCCCGTGGTTGAAGCCTAAGCCCGAGCAATTGAGCTTTGCAGGGCCCCCTGTGGTGTGGGGCCCCAGGCTTGCTACCCTCTAACGCTGGCCCTGGCTTTTAATCTACTGGATATGCAGAAAAACAGTTGTGGTGGTACATGCGGGCTTTAGAATTTTTATAGCATGCGGGGGGGGAAGGAGGGGCTCAGACAGAAGGATTCAGAACCCCTGCAATAAGGTAGTCAGTGTCCAATGCTGAGAGTCTTCTGAGCTATAGATTGGGCTCCAATGTTCCATTGGCTTCTACTTTAACTAGCAAAACAACTGTTTTGTGTACTAAAGTAAAATTCAACCTTAGAAGAGTTTATTTTTAATGTGGGTTGGGAATTCCAGCTGCTTGACAGAATAGCAGGGAAAAGCAGAGTGTTAACGTGATTGGTAGAATGCAGTAGGATTGAACTGATTGATACCATTCAACTCTCAGCCCCCAAATTCATAGAATAGGATATGAAATAGAAAAATAATAGACATGTTGTCATTGGATTTAAATTCAATATTTGGATTAACTTTAATAAGCCTATTGCAAAGCCTAAATGAGAGGATTCCTTTATCATAGCACTCAGAAATCTCATTTGATACTTTGTGATCTACAGATGAAAATCATCTTATAAAAGTTTGTTTGTGTTCCATTTCCATACACACCTGTTCAGATATCCACAGGTAGCTTATGGAGAGGTGACCACCTTCTTCTCTGTGCATTATACCATCTTAGTCTCCCTAAAGGGGATGTTTCTGTATCCAGACAAGTGCAATTCTCTATCTCCCAACCCCTTCCAAGGTAATGATCATTTAAATGAGGTTTGGTAAAAACACCCACAATTCATTCTCTTCTCTTCAGGACAAAACTGCTCACCATAGAGTAGAGATTAATTTTTTGAAAGGTCTTAGTACATTTACATGTGGAAAGACATTTGTCTGTTTTTACAGAAAAAGTGTCTGAATACAACATAAAGAACGAGGAGTACTTATGGCATCTTAGGCCAGGTCTACACTACCGCGGTAGTTCGACAGCTGGCAATCGAACTTCCGGGTTCGATTTATCGCGTCTGGTCTGGACGCGATAAATCGATCCCGAAAGCGCTCGCCGTCGACTGCGGTACTCCAGCTCGGCGAGAGGAGTACCGCGGAGTCGACGGGGAGCCTGCCTGCCGCGTGTGGACCGCGTCTGAACCGCGGTAAGTTCGAACTAAGGTATGTCGACTTCAGCTACGTTATTCACGTAGCTGAAGTTGCGTACCTTAGTTCGAATTTGGGGGTTAGTGTAGACCAGGCCTTAGAGACTAACAAATTTGTTTGGGCATAAGCTTTTGTGGGCTAAAACCCACTTCATAAGATTCCTCTCCCAAGGATTCTTAGGCTACGTCCTCACTACGGGGGGAATCGATTTAAGATACGCAAATTCAGCTACGCAAATAGCATAGCTGAATTCGACGTATCGGAGCCGACTTACCCCGCTGTGAGGACGGCGGCAAATCGACCGCCGCGGCTCCCCTGTCGACGGTGCTTACTCCTACCTCCGCTGGTGGAGTACAAGCGTCGATTCAGGGATCGATTGTCGCGTCCCGATGAGACGTGATAATTTGATCCCCGAGAGATCGATTTCTACCCGCCGATTCAGGGGGGTAGTGTAGACATAGCCTTAGTGATGTATAATGCCATAGCACAACACTTCTGTAAACTAAAAACCATATCCTTCTAAAGCAGGGGTGGGCAAACTTTTTGGCCCGAGGGCCACATCGGGGTTGCACAACTGTCTGGAGGGCCAGGTAGGGAAGGTTGTGCCTCCCCAAACAGCCTGGTCCCCGCCCCCTACCACTTCCTGCCCACTGACTGCCCCCCTCAGAACCCTTACCTCCTATCTAACCCGCCTGCTCCTGGACCCCTGACTGCCCCACCCCCTATCCACACCCCCCACCCCTGACAGCCCCCCCGGGACTCCCACCCCCTATCCAACCGCCCTCTGCTCCTCGTCCTCTGACCACCCCCTCCCGGGACCCCGGGATCCCACCCCCTTATCCAACCCTCCCTGTCCTCTGACTGCTCTCCCGACCCCTATCCACATCCCTGCCCCCTGACAGGCCCCCCTGGAATCCCACTCCCAACCGTCCCTGTTCCCCATCCCCTGACCGCCCACCCAGAACCTCCGCCCCATCCAACCACCCCCTCCTCCCTGACTGCCCCCCGGGACCCCCGCTCCCTTACCTGGCCCCCCCGCTCCCTGCCCCCTTACCAGGAGTAGGAGTTCACAGCCGTGACACCCGGCCAGAGGCAGCTGCGCTCCCCACGCTGCCCAGTGGGAGTGGCGGGCCAGAGCGCGGCCCACGCTGCGGCATGGCTGCAGGGGAGGGTGGACAGTGGGGGAGAGGCCGGGGACTAGGCTTCCCGGCCGGGATCTCAAGGGCCAGGCAGGACGGTCTCCTTGGCCAGATGTGGCCTGCGGCTCCGTAGTTTGCCCACGTCTGTTCTAAAGAGACACTAAAATGACTGGTTAATGCTTCATTACAGCGAACAGACCAAATGCCCTAAACAAACTGTGGATTCTGCCTGAGCTCTTTTGACAAAAGTTACACAATGAGAAATCCCAAAGTTAGTCATTTGCAAAGCAGCACATTGAGTTCAGGAGGAGTAGCCAAAATCCAAATCCAGATGCTGGAAGGGGGGAAGTATCAAATGGGGAGGGAAAGAAAGAAAATGATGTTATAGATGCAGCATTAACAAAAGCCAGGAAATATGGGAATAAATGCCATATAATAATCCTCCCCAGAGACCCCAGCTTCTTCTGTACACTTAACCACTGATATCTAAATACAACTTGTGCTGTTTATGCTAGGTGCAAAGTTGTGTTTGAAACTGTGTTAAACTGGAGTAGCTAATGCATTTTTAAATCGATCATTTTTTGTAGTTTAGACATTCTCTGTGAAGGATTAGAAGGCAAAAATTATACCTTCACTTTATTAATTTGATAGTACTGTGTGTACAAAAAGTTTCAGTTTCACTGCTTCCCTGTAGAATTGGTCCATTTCCCTGTTTGGGTTTTTCCCACAGCAACAGAGGAGAGAGAACATTTTTAAAATATAGGGAAACATGATTGTAAACTGCAGGGAAACTCAGGGAAAATTTAGTACCTGAAACTGCTGAAGTTTTTGAGAATCTGTTACTATTTTTTTTGTTTTCTTGTTTGACTAGTTTTCAAGTTCATGGTGCCCATTACAACAGTAAACTGTTCTGAAGTGATCCCATGCCTTGTCAGGGATCTGGTATTGAATTACCTAATAGGTCTCTCTCTTTTCTAACTTTCACGACTCCTTACTAGGGTGACCAGATGT
The DNA here is from genome assembly GCF_028017835.1 of Emys orbicularis. NCBI lineage: Eukaryota > Metazoa > Chordata > Testudines > Emydidae > Emys > Emys orbicularis. Next base: position 66,292,563 of record NC_088686.1, on the reverse strand, counting down.
CCTGTTTTTAAAGGGACAGTCCCATTTTTTGGGACTTTTTCTTATATAGGTGCCGATTATCCCCCACCCCTGTCCCATTTTTTCACAGTTGCTATCTGATCACCCTACTCCTTACAGCTACTACTCTGATTTTCTTCATTTGCATGACTAAAATTCAGGAACTGGACATAGTAAGTTAGGGGATTGGAATCTCTGACAAAGTACAGGGAGGCCAAGAGGATTTGTGCTTAGAAGCAGGAACAGGACTCCATGGTCTCTGAGAGAAGAGATCAGATCAATTGAAAGTCAACATTTGTACTACTACAGTCTGCTTTGCTTTCAGATTCAGTAACTGCAATACTAGAAAGCTTACAGAATACCTGTTAAATTTAAAATATAGCTTCGATCTTATGACTGTGATTGCATACAATGAAAATTGAAGGGAAATCTCTCATAATTTAAACTCTGCTGGTGAGAACAATGATGGCCAGTGATTTGTTTGCCACTATGTCATCTAACTGCAGGGTTAGACTATGCAGTGGTAAAAACACTGGTGGTCAGAGTACATTAGACCTTTCACTATTCCCAGCACTATTGGTGGGAGATCACCTAAAGTTCTCAGTGTGGACAAGGACATAGGTGTACTGATGTTGAGAAGATGAGGCACTTTATGGAAATTATGGAGTTTAATAGTCTGATGTTAATTATAGGTGGGTCTAATAGCATTGCCTATTATTAAGGTTGCTCAACACTTCTCATGATAAGATCCTGTTCTCAGTTGCTTAGAACTTTGTTGGCTGACAGTATCTCAATGGTATCTGGTTCAAGTTGAATTTTTTGGAAAATTCCGATCAAAATAGTTCAGCTGTTTCCAAGAACGAGGCTAGGGGAAAATGTTTTGTTTATGTTACATTCTTGTCTTTGAAATGCTCTCATGCTTTGGAGCAGGGACTTGACATTTGCCTAGCGGCGGACTTTGTGTTGTGCCTTTTGCTATCTCTGTGAAAATGTGCCCAATTTTGGCCACGTTACAAGCCTTTGAAAAAATTGCAGTTTACACATGCCTAAAGACTTGCTAGAGCTTAACAGCTAAAATCTCTCAAGAGTCTATCCCCACTGAGAATGCTCTAGCCCAGGGGTCGGCAATGTTCGGCACGCAGCTCGCCAGGGTAAGCACCCTGGCGGGCCGGGCCAGTTTTATTTACCTGCTGACGCGGCAGGTTCGGCTGATCGCGGCCCCCACTGGCCGCGGTTCGCCGTCCCGGGCCAATGGGGGCGGCGAGAAGCCGCGGCCAGCACATCCCGCACCGCTTCTCGCCGCCCCCATTGGCCTGGGACGGTGAACCGCGGCCAGTGGGGGCCGCGATCGGCCGAACCTGCCGCGTCAGCAGGTAAATAAAACTGGCCCGGCCCGCCAGGGTGCTTACCCTGGCGAGCCGCATGCCGAACGTTGCCGACCTCTGCTCTAGCCCCTCACAGTTCTTAATACTGAGCTGACTGTACATGGTCCATCCCCACAAAGGGTTTGAGCATGGTCCAGTTTAGGGCTATGGGGGCTCAGAAGGACTACATTGTAATGGCTGCTCCCAGCTGCTCAGGATCAGGTTGGGGATGGGCATGGGAATAGCCTGTCTCTCCTGTTTTCTCAGTGAATCCCTGTGGGCACCCAGGTTGAGTGGAGAAGGAAGCTGTCTGATTTGAATGCAGAGGGGCCAAAAGCCAGACCAGGGGGAGGGAAAGGAGTAAGTAGGGACAAGTAGCCAAGGAGAGACTGGGACTGAGGTGTAGGGAAGAGACAAGATGATTGGGAATTGGAGACAAATCTGACAAGGAGCTTGGGTGTGATTGAGAGAACTGGGGGTGGCTAGGTAAAGAGACTGAGACAAGAAGCCAGAGCAGGGGTGGAAGTGGGGAAACTGAGATTGGATGAGGAGTCCAGGGAGGGAGCCTGGGACTAGAAACCAGTGGGGGATGGAGAGACACATTGACTGAGGACTCCGGAGCCAGAGGTTGAGCAAAGAGATTGGGAACGAGGTTTTGGGGTGGGAGGAAGAGACTGAGACTGGATCTGGGTGTGGGGAGAGACTGCGAGTTGGGGAGATTGGGAAAAGGGACAGTGAGCTCAGAGCAGGAGACAAGTACTGGCTGGGCAAAGAGACTGACAAGAAGCTTGAGGAATGGAAACTGGGAGTGGGTATGCAAGGAGAATGGGACTGGGACAAGGAGCCATGGATAGGCTAGAGATATGACTTGGATGAGGACAAGTTGGAGGGGAGAGGAGCAGAAAGTATCAAGTTCAGGGAAAATAGATGCGTCTGTGCTCATCACAGCACATTCCCTTTCAAAGCCTGAAATGGAGACCAAGATTCCAGAGTCTCAACGCTGCTGTCAGCACTTATCTGTGAAATCCACTGGCAAAGTGTGACACTTCCCCCTCTAATGCTGGTCTGCCGAGCGGATGACAACCTATTGCTGCTACCAGTTATTCTGTTAACTCAAGTGGTAGAAGTCTATGTGGTGAATCTAAATGTTCCAACCCTGTTTATGAACCATGAAGGTGTTAATATGGTGCCCCATGATTTTTCTGAATTTTTTTTTTTTCAGTTGCTGGGAATAATTAAGAAAGGGATAGATAACATGATATTTTCTGTCCTATTGCCTGTATATAAATCCATGGTACGCCCACATCTTGAATACTATGTGCAGATGTGGTCGCCCCACTCAAGAAAGATATATTGGAATTGGAAAAGGTTCAGAAAAGGGCAACAAAAATGATTGAGGATATGGAACAGCTTCCATATAAGGAGAGATTAATAAGACTGGGACTTTTCAGCTTGGAAAAGAGATGGCTAAGGGGAGATATGATTGAGGTCTGTAAAATCATGACTGGTGTGGAGAAAGTAGATAAGGAAGTGTTTTTTACTACTTCTCATAACACAAGAACTAGGGGTCACCAAATGAAATTAATAGGCAGCAGGTTTAAAACAAATAAAAGGAAGTATTTCTTCACAGAACACACAGTCAACCTGTGGAACTCCTTGCCAGAGGATGTTGTGAAGGCCAAGACCATAACAGGGTTAAAAAAAGAGCTAGATAAATTCATGGAGGATAGGTCGATCAATGGCTATTAGGTTTTATCTTTAAGTTAAAAGTGAAGTTTTTTTGTCTTTCATGTGACAGATTTTCTTTAGTTGAGTCCACTAACAAGTTGAGCAGTCTGTTCCTTCCATGTCAGACTCCCACCCTTTCCAAATTCCAGTGGACTTGTACTTTGCTTGCTGGCCTAGAGAAAATTTTATTGAGGGAGGATCATTTGTGAAAATAACTTGTATTTATGGGGAAAATGCATGTAGCTACCTCCTGACAGATGTATTTTTTGGCTTATGTTCACTAGAAATGCCTCCCACTTTAAAAAGAAATTAAAGAGTGGGAACACTATGAAAGAATGCATGAAGTTCAGAATTGAAGAAAAGAAATCAAGCAGTTGGAGAGCACCTATAGGAGTATAAAGAGCTAGAATAAGAGCAAATAGCAGAGATGTATTTTGGGGCAAAATACTAAAAGCCTCAAAGGTTCTAAAACTAAATATAAGCTACTTTCTGTTGTTAATTTATCCTGTAAATGTGGATATGCATTTTTCCTGGTGCACAGAACTTCAGATTGTTGAAATGGAAAATGACCCTGGTTTTGTAGTAATCATTGTTAATTTTATTTCTCCACTGACGTATTACCCCAACTCTAATTTTCTTGCAGTGGTGGGATGAGAGAGTTGACTTTCAGGCTGCCTTTTTACAACAACTGGCAAAGTATGTGCCAAACATCTACTCTGCTGAAATGGACCCCTTGCTGGAGAAGCAGGAAGAAATGGCCCAGAAACAAATATTTGACCCTCTGGAGTGGTACTTGTTTAGGGAAGATCCGGATGTCTGCCTGGAGAAACTGCGGCAGTGCGGAGTTTCTCAACTCTGCGGGAAGGTGTTCAAAAGTGGAGAGACTACATATTCTTGCAGGTAAGGCACTAGTCATCATGAATATTTCTTGTGAGGTAACTCAGCAATAATAGACTTTATAAAATTATTTTTGCTGCTAGATGTATCCCACTAGGATCCTTGGGTAAGTGGCTATGATAATTGCTTTGCTATCACAATCTACTTTAAATTGAGCACAGATTACGTTAATGTGATAAGCAAAAATTGAAGTTATTTCTCTGTGTGGTACTGGCTTGTTTGCAACTCATATTAAGTTTCTTGACTTTAAATGGTCAATAGGTGTATAGAAGACTTAGTCCCCAAAGCACAAGAAATCTTTCAACTTCAGCATGGTTTGATCTACAGTCCTCTTATCCTATCTTCTTCTTTTGTCATACTCCCACAATGCACTAGTCTGGGGAGATCCCCATCCCTCTTTTTTTTTTTTTTTTTTTTTTTAAAAAGGCACTGTGCAAGCTGCAAAGCTTGAAATAATTGTAAAATTTAGCTATATTTGCTGATTTTTTAAAAAAAGAAGCTAAGTTTAATTTAGACTAATTAGGTATGTGGGATGAATCAAATTTAAGATAGAAAGCGGTGAAATATACTAGTTTATAGTAATTTCCATTCAATGACTATTTCATTATATGAGCCAACTATTATTATAGGTGAGGCTGGGAGCACTGCCTATTATAAGGTTTCCTGACATTTCCCTGAACGTTTCATCTGCACTGAGCATGCTCCATCCATGACCTCACCACTCCTACATGTGACCAGACCATCCCAACAGAGCAACTGAATGTGCCCCATCCTAGGACAGGGCAGGACTTTTCCTGCAGTTGTAGCTCTGGGCTGCTGCAGGTCAGGCTGGGGACTGTAATTGAGAGCAGGGAGTCTGTCTCTACTGTGATCTCAATAACTGTTCTGCTGGGCCCAGACAGAGTGGAAGCGGAAGCTCCCTTATTCAAATGCAGAGGGGACAAGAGCTGGACTTGGGTGGGGGTCAGGGAAAGTAGATTGGGACAGGGAGCCTGGAGGGAAGATGATTGGAACTAGAGAATGGTGGCTGGGGCTGGGATTGGAAGCAGAGGGAAACTGGGAATTGGGGCAGGTAGAGGCTGGGAATGGGAGATTGTGGTGAAGGGGACTGCTAGATATTGGGGGAGGGACAGACATTGGAAGAGGGAATTGAGACTTGCTGTGGGGGGAGGGACTGTGAGCGTGCATGGGAGACTGCAACAGGGAGTCCAGAGGTTTGAGGCTACCATTTGCTGGGCAAAGGGACTGGTACTGGGGTTAGAAGCCTGTGGAGTGGAGACTGGAGCTGCCTAGGTGAGGAGAATGGGACTGGGCTCAGGAGCTAGGGGTAGGGAACAGACAGGACTGGATAGGGTTAGGTTGGAGGGTACAGGGCAGAAAGGATCATGCTTCGGGGTAAAGGGCAGAAAAGTCTGTGCTCACTAGAGAACTCTCCCATTCAGACCCTGGAATGGATCTCATGATTCCAGAGTTTCTCCATTCCTCTGCTGTTAGCAAGTATCTGTGAACCCAGTGGCAAATTGTGTCCCCCCCTCGCTCCAATGCTGGTCCACGTGGAGGATGACAACCTACTGTTGGTATCCATTACTCATTTAGCTTAAGTAGTAGAAGTCTGTATGGTGGACTTAAAGGTTCCAACCCTACTGATGGCTCATGTGGGTGTCATTGTAATGCCAGATGACAGAAAGCCAGTTGTTGTTTTTGTTTTGTTCCAATTTGTGTTGAAAAACCTAGCCTTTTTTGTGTAATTTCCTATGTTAAAAGAATGTTGTTAAGATTGCAAAGTCCAGCACTCAAATATTAGGAAATGCCGGAATTAAAGTTGTCTGTGCAACCTTTATGGTTGTGGGTATGCATTATGATATCATTTGTTACATGATCACATACTATTTTCTCCTCTGGACCCCTTCACCATTCAGTAAATGGGAAGGACAGTTGCATATCTTCCTTATTCAGTATGCAGGGTGAGCATCTATTCAATCATTTGTTTTATCCTCTTTGTTTTAATGTGTAATAATCGTCTCTTCAGAGCAGGATTTTAATAATTTCCTCATGGGCTTTTTCTGTGATGGTCATCACTATAGTATCGGAGTGCTTCACAAACGTTAATTTTGTTTTCACAACACCCTTGTGAGGTAAGGATATGATGTGTCCATTCTATGGATAAGGAGCTGAGGCACAGAGATAAACATTTTATTAAAGTTAATGTTTAAAATCAAATTTACACAAGTTAAGAGGGAAGGTACTGTACATCTGGGGTCAGGCTTGGGTTATGGGGGATTGCAAGTATCGGTTACAAGGTTCACAAGGTACATACATATCATATAACCAGCATAGATCCAGATTGGGGTGTGGGAGTTTTTAAAGCGTCAGTGGATAAGTGGGCTCGGGTACACCACCCATGGAATGTATTAAGAGTCCAAGTCAATATTGGTGTAGAGAATAAGTACATGGGTGGGGTGCGTCCCTCGGTTCGTCAGGGAAGGAAGTGGGTTATTTCCCTGGTCGGCGGTCTCAGTTACTCAACCTGGTACTGGCGGTGTCCCGTGATGTGTTCCGTGTAGATGTCTCTGGACCACCTGATGGATACTAAGGTCAAAACTATCCACTAAGCTTGGGTGCCCAATTTGAGGCACCATGACCTGACTTTTCAGTGTACTTAGCAATATGAAGCACTTCGTATGTTCAAAACATAGCTCCCATTGACTTCAGTAGCACCAGTGAGTGCTCAGCATTTCTGCAAATTAGACCCAGGGTCTCAAGTCAAGCACCCAGAAAATGAGGAACACACCATTAATGATCACCCGTGAAGAGTTTGTTTTAAGTGACTTTCCCAGCAATAGAAACTCTGTGGTACTGGCAGAATCTAGTTCTCCAGGGCAGCATTCATTTGCCTTAACCATGAGACCATCTTTTCTCTTCCTGCAATCCCCTGCCTCATTCACTACACACCTTCCAAGTTCTGCATAAATGAGGCAGGGTCCTACAGATGACAGCCTTCTCTTCACAACAGTTCATTCCCAGAACAGGTCTATCTGGTGCACTGAATGAGGCAGAGGCCGTATGGAAAAAATAGTATGAGCTCATGTAATTTAAGACTGTATCATAATGTATACACACTAGGGGGCTGACTTCAGGTTGTACTGGAAACATTAATTTTGGCATTTCCTAACTTGAAAGCTTGACTTTGCAACATTAAAAACTACACTAAAAGAACATATGTGTAATTGTATTATAAAGGGACTCTTTCCGTATTATAAATTGTAACTGTTTTGAAATCATTTTTTATATTTACAGCCTAAGACAGATGTAACATAGCTTTTGCATCAACATCTTACATTGTTAAAATGATTACAACTCTATTCAGAAACCACATTATAGACTACCCAAGAGTAGTCAATAACATCTTGTTGTTTTTTAAAATCCCTATCCATGCTAGGCAAGGGAACACCTGTACTAGTAACTATTGTTGGAAAATGGTAATTAAGCTGGTTTTAATAGAACCCTGCTTAAGGATGTTTGAACAATAGCGTTGCTAATATGGTTCAAACCTAATGTGGAAGGGTTGGAACATTATCCTATATCTATAGCATGAAATAGCTGTGATTTGATGCCTGAAATTGAGTTTGGCACCATCCATAAAGGTTTAACTATGGCAGCAGTTCTAGTATATGAATATTTCATTATTTTATTTTAGAATGGTATCCAAGTTTAGTATTTTTGTTGCAGAGACTGTGCAATTGATCCAACTTGTGTACTCTGCATGGACTGCTTCCAGAATAGCATTCACAAGAACCATCGTTACAAGGTATGAAAATCTGTACTGTAAAGTTGTATGTGTTGCTATAGGGAAGTTTTCTTGTGTGTAATAGCAATACACACAGATTATGAGAAACTTCAATTCCTACTCCTTGAAAATTACCAATTTGTTGAAATGAGTGCCGGAGCAAAAAAGAGCATGTCTTTCATAGATCTAATTGTTATCCCTTTTGACCAGAGCAGTTAGACAAAAAAGTGCGGTCTAGTAGGTTACTCCCTTAGGAGGGGAAATTGGTGATAGTGAGATATTTATTTGTTTGCAGTTTTGTTTATTTACAAAGCCCTCTGTCTCTGAACACAGAAGAAATCAAATACACCTCTACCTCGGTATAACGCTGTCCTAGGGAGCCAAAAAATCTTACCGCGTTATAGGTGAAACCACGTTATATTGAACTTGCTTTGATCCACTGGAATGCACAGCCCCGCCCCCTCGGAGCACTGCTTTACCGCGTTATATCGGGTCACATTATATCGAGGTAGAGGTGTAGCAGAAAACTGCTTCTTTTGCTCTCAGAACCCAAGAACACTTTTCTAGCCTGCATGTCTGACCCAGAAAAGTCTTCCCCTGGTTTCTTCCAGGATCAGATGCTGTGCTTTCAGCTGCTCCTTCAGGCTGACTCTCTGAGGACTTGTCTCCCTATGGGTTAATATGCACTAACATGTTTGTGCGCTAGTTGGTCCATGTAGACACTGCTGGTGCACACTGCAGTGTACAGTGACGTACTGCACTATGTTAAAGTGCATTGTGGAACACCAGCAGAGTTTACATGGACCAATTAATGCACAACATGTTGGTGCACTTTAAAAGTCACACCCCTGTAAGTGCATTTTATCCAACCACGTAGACAGGCTCTACGTCTTTCCCAGTTTTTTGTCTGTTCTGTCTTACCTATCTAAAACAATACTCAGCAAAATCTCCTGGGTGGGTTCACACCCTCCTTTTGTTTTAGGTGAGGGTTTATCCTTACGGCTATGTTTGTTGAAGGGTGAGTTCACACCTATCAGTCTCAATGAGGTTTTGACTCAACCCATAAAAAGGCTTCATCCAGCTCATAACACTATAATTGCATATTGAAAAACTAGTTTCAGGAAACTTAAGTTGCAAAGTCAAGCACTGAAAAGTAAGGTAATTGCAGAATTAAAATTGCAAGGACAACCTTAATGTGACTCCCTTATGTGTTTGCATTGTGATAGCTTTGCCCAAATTCATATACAGTAGACACCCACAGGCCAGCCAACTTGGGCTCGCGGGCTCCAACTAGAGCCCGGAAGTCTACACAGCAATGAAACCGCCTCATAGCACACACCCAAGTTGGCTTGCACAGGCCAGCTGCGGTTGTCTAGTTGCTGTGTAGACATACCCATAGTAAGTAAGTGGCAGAGCTATGCTCTCTTGTCCTGAGTCCCAGTCCAATGCTTTAAACAGAAGAGAATGTCATCTCCCTACAACTCTCTTACTCTGTCTATTTTGTGTGCAGAGCAAACAGTATGTGATCACATAGTTAATGACTATATGATAACTAAGGCTACGATTTGGTCATGGCAGTCATGGATTCCATGACTTTACCAGACGTCTGTGACTTCTTTGGCTTCAGCTGTCAGCGACTGGAGCTGGGGCTGTGCGCCCCTGCCCTGGAGTGGGGGCTGCAGCCGGAGTTGTGTGCCTCTGCCCCGTGGCTTGCGACAGGGGCTGCAGCGGGGCCCTGCACCCCCCTCGCAGCTTCCCAGGGCCATGCATGTCCCACCCTCCCTGCCTGCGGCCGGTGCTGCACACCTGTGGCTGGGGTTGGAGCTGGGAGCGTGAGGCCCTGCCCTGCACTGTGGCCAACTCCGGAGCGGGGGCTGTGCATGCCCCTGCTGTGGCTGTAGCTGCTGGAGCCGGGGCTATGGTGGCTTCCCTTCCCCCCCCCCCCCCCCCCCCCAAGGTGAGGGGGTTCGGCCTGTCAGTCCCCGCCCCATGGGATTCCAGCTATCATTCCTCCCACCATACCTAGCCCTGCCACCCGGTTATTTTTAGTAAAGTCACAGACATGTCATGGGCTCTTGTGAATTTTCGTTTATGGCCTGTAAACTGTCTGTGACTTTTACTAAAAACAGTGACAAAATCTTAACCTTAATAAACACACACACACACGCTGAACTACGGTTGCAAAGGCAATAGTAATAATCTTTGTAACTGGTAGATTATTCCAAAGAAATTAAGACAGGTAGATTGCCTATTAGATATAGAGGCCAGACTTAAATCTCAGAAATGCAGTGCATATGTTGCATATCTCAATTCCATTACTATGGTTGGGGTGTGCAGGAGCAGGTTTTTTGGTTTTATTGTAGAGGTGTCAATTTCCATCTCCACATCTGAGATTTGAATCTGCCTTTGATTTAGTAGAGTACATTAAACATGCAAAATAATAAGTGGGCAAAGGCACTTTTTCCTCTCCTCTTCTTTAGCTCTTAGTTGAAAGAGTAGAAAATACTGGAGCTCTCTAACCTCCTTTTTGTTTTGAAATGATGTATAACTTTTTGGGGTGCTTCTGGCTTTTTGGGAATGTGAAAAAGATATCTCAAACTCTTTCATTTTAATTGGTTTTGCTGTGCTAATCAAGCAACTTTTTAGCAAATCTGAAGAGGATAATCCAATTCATAGGACTGAGACCTTGTTATAATTTACAATTATTGTTAAAATCCATAAGAGATTGCTTGTTCCCTTAGTAAATAACAGTCAGAGTAACAATGCTGAAATTTCAGTTAAAAAGCTCATGTTTATAGAGCTTGGTAAAGTACTATAAATAGTACTTACAAAATGACTTGTTTGCAAGCTGACCATGATAAAGAGGTTTCCAAACCCATATTTGGTAACAAAATAAACATGTATGCACAGGGACCAATGCAGTCTTTTCACCAGTCAGATCACTGCTGCAATCTACATACTGTTTTGTCTATTTCTGCATTTGGATTTATTTAGTTTTTTAAACTGCTTTGGGCTTGAGGCATGGGGGATGGGTGGAGAAATTAACAAATGCTAAATTTCAAGTGCAGGAGATTGCTTTAGACCTGGATCTTCTCTTCCTGACAGCCTTTTGATGGTCTCTGAGCCAAATCCATGTGACCAGTGAGAAATTCCAGCTGTTGCTCCCTTATTTGGGGAAGGATCATTTTAAGTAATTCCTTAGGCTGCTCTCTTCCTGAACTGTCCTCTGCTGTCCCCTTTTCTGCCTGACTTCACTGGTGGTTGTTCCCTTTCAAGAGCCATTGCAACAGATGCTCAGTTTTGTGAACGGAGTGGGAGCATACAGGGATCATGAGCCTTTAAAGCTGATGTACCTCTTCAGCAAAGTTACACTAAAGATCATCTAAACCACCATATATTCAACTTAATTGTAATCTTTCATAGTTTAAAAATGTACTAGTTTTTATTGAGCTTCATTACTTTGGATGTTGAAATTGCACCCACCTCGGAGGCTTTTTCTACCTGCATCAAATGGCCATGACTGCCCTTTAAAGAGGAAGTGCTGACTGTGCGTGCACACATGTATTTAGTGAGTGCATCTTTACAGATAATCAAGTCAAGCATGCTAATCTAAGTGTCTTATCCTGACAGTAGGGTAGTCAGACAAGGTGGGTGAAATAATCTTTTATTGAACCAACTTCTGTTGGTGAGAGAAACAAGCTTTCAAGCTACACGGAGCTCTTCTTCTGTAGGGTAACCTGGCAGTTTGGGAATAGGTTCAAAGAGCCTCCAAAATACTAGGGAGTGGTAATGAGGCAGAAGGTGTGCTGAGAACAGCCAGATAAAGTACACTACTCTGCACTTCTGTGAAACCCTTCATCTGGTGAGCTTAAAGTGCATTACAAGTATTCTTTAAGCCTTACAATATCCCTGTGAACTATGTAAATAAAATATAAGTAGCTTCCATATATTTTAGCTACCTATATATGTACAGATGGATGAACTGACTCCCATAAAGGATATATTAAAAGGATAAATAGAAGCCAGGAGTTCAGTTTCCAGTCTTCTCTTCCCATCCTCTCAGTAATTTAAGATGGCTTCTTTAAGGCCAAGTAACAGTAGTTGGAACATGAAGATAGCAGGTAAGTGGTTGTGATGTTTCCCCAGTTTGTAAATACATTCTAAACCTTTATAAAAAAAAAAAAAAAAAAAAAAAAAAAGCATAATTTAGAGGGGGCATTTTTAATAGTAAATACTTTTAAAAATGTTATTTTGTTTGATAAGGCCACTTATTACTTCTAATAACTATTTTATAAGTACTTTTGTAACTGGGATATCAGGGAAAATTATGTACAATTACTGGTCTTTCCTGCACTTCATCTTAACTTTATGCTGGACCAATGGCCAGTTCAGACTTCTCAGAAAGCATTGTGCAGAATCAAACTTGGAGCATTGCATTTAAACCCTGAACTTGGTCTCAATATCTCACAACACTGGTTAGAGAAAATGCTACACAGCTACTTAGTATGCAAATATATATAATTAGTTTGCTAGAATAAGTATTTTAAACAGTACTTTGAAATACTTGTAAACAAAGCTATTAGACAGCTTTGCTATCTGCTATAGAAAGTCTTTATAGACAAGATTACAGTCTGTTTTTGCTACTTATGCAAAAGGTACCCCTGGAACAAATATGATTAATAACCTGCATCACAACTGTAAAGGTTGCAGGACATTGGCATTCCTTTTTTTGATGTGTGTGCATGCGTGCACACACACTGTCTTCCATTCAGAATCTTTTCCAGAGATGAACTTGTGATTAATTGTGGGACCTAAGGTTTAATGCTTGTCAATGAGTTCTCAGACACTAAAATGAAAATGTAGTCAGTCCATAGTAAAAACAGTTATGCTTTTCCAGCATATAAAAGAAAACTCTAGTGCATGATATCATTTCAGCAGCAGTTCAGTCTTATGCTGATGGATGATTCTCTTGCCTCCCTTTCCCTATCTGATAGGAATTTTTGCTTGTAGCTGAAACATTACCTGTTTTGAAACTCCACACACAAATTAATTCATCTCTTGGATTTCTGTAGTGTGCACACACTGTAGGGTACTATCCTAAGCCACACTTAGTCAAATAAAGAATCTACTAACCCATATCTGTTGAGTTGTGCTCCTTTCTCTCACCTGGATACAGAGTCTCTGTTGTTTTAAATTTAGCAGATAACTATATCCCAGGGGGAGGGATAGCTCAGTGGTTTGAGCAATGGCCTGCTAAACCCAGGGTTGTGAGTTCAATCCTTGAGGGGGCCACTTAGGGATCTGGGGCAAAATCAGTACTTGGTCCTGCTAGTGAAGGCAGGGGGCTGGACTCAATGACCTTTCAAGCTCACTTCCAGTTCTAGGAGATAGGATATCTCCATTAATTTTTTTTAAAATTTATTTTAAATGTGATTTCTATAGGCTTTAAGGATAATAAAAGCTCCTCTCCCAGCTCTCCCTGTAGGCCCACACATTGCTTTTATTAAAGGTTTCTATGGTGACTTAAGGCTGGCATAAACACTTACCTGTAGCCAAAATGTTACAGGCTTTCACATCTGCCCTGGCAGTAGTCACATTCCTGGCCTGTCTTCCATCCTTGAGTCAAGTTTAAGGGGAACTCTCATTAGCTCCTCTAGATATATTTCCCTTATCTGCCCACAAGCCCTCAATGGCTCTACCCCAGAGTCGAAGGCATGTTGAAATATGTAGAACTGCCCTTAATGGTCACTTATATACTGGCTTCAAGCAGCTACCGGGAGCTTTCAGAAAATACTGCAGTGTCCCACTCTTCAGTCCACCCCTCTGGTCACCTGGGGTTCAATACATAGCCCCGCTGAAGGCAGTGCGGCTCCATGCAAATGCAGGGTTCTGCCTATGTGGAACAATTTGCAAGTTTAAGACACAACTGTGTTCCTACTCTGCTCTCTGCACATGTGAAGAAACATAGATAATTCCAGCAAATCCCATCTTCCACCCCACTGAAATTTTCCCTTTCTTAATTACAAAAAAATAAAATGCTGCAGTATAAAAGCATATGGTTTACACAATGACACTTCCTACAGCATAGTTATTTATCACTGTGTTGGAGGCACATAAAATGTGGATGTATTGGCTTGACAAATGTACGCTTTTCTTGTGTTCTTGATTTTTACATGCATATTTGTATGTCTGAAATACCTCTTAATTTTTCAGATGCATACTTCCACTGGAGGAGGGTTTTGTGACTGTGGGGATACAGAGGCATGGAAGACTGGACCACTTTGTACTAACCATGATCCTGGAGCAGCAAGCACTACAAAAGCGGTACAAATAATACATAAAGAAAATCAGAGATGAATACTGTCTGTAAATCTTCAAGCTTTGTAACATGCTCCCTACCTGTCTAGAAAAGTTACCATTTGCTCAGCAAAAAAATAATTTTTTTCGGGGTTGTCCAGGCCTGTGTGCTTAGAATTAGGTTACATGTAGAGAATGTATCTTTCTAGGATGCCTTTAAACTTCAATATTTTGCTTGATATGTAAGCGGGGGAATGGTCCCGCTATTGTGGGGAACTTTCCTGGCTTCTGCACTATCCCGGTGAAGTGGGCTAGCGAAAGGATCTGAGTCCTCGCTCCCACTTCCTTTACCCAGAGGCCTCCCTGCCCTTGAGGACTCCCCTTCCACTCTCCTGTCTGGCAGAGTCCTCGTAAACCCCGACAAGGCTGGGCCCAGGATTCCTGGGGGGCTTGACCCCCAACCCTGCTGTGGTCACCTAGGACAGGGGCTAGGGTGTCCCCACTCCGGGGTACTCTCTCTGCACTGGGCACCTCCCTGACCCACTGATCATTTCATACAATTTAAAGCAAATACAAGTTGTTTAATTAACAATTACTTTAAAAAAAGAATAAGGAAAAATGGGAAAGGTTAAAGGAAAACCCATCACCCTGCTCTGTGGCAGGGAACATCACAAGCAGTGTCTTGGGAAGGTCAGGGCAGTTCACAGTCTGTTCCTTGTAGGTCCCAGGCCTCCTTCTCAGGCCCTGGCTGTGCTGCAGAGACGCTGCGGGTTGGACACTTGCTCTGGCGGTGGCCACACGCTCTCAGGCTCTAGGTGGCAGGACCCTTCTTCCCAGCGTCGCCCCCTGTCGGGGTTATGATCCCCCTCCAAGTCTGGCCTGCAAGGCCTCTTGGCTGAAGCGTCTCCCTGTGCTGGGCCTGCTGCCCAGGGTCCCCCTCACTCTCCCCAGCTGTTCACTGCACCCGGCTCCGGCCTGCTCCAGCCCCAGCTCCAGCCCCAGCTCCACTCTGCCTCAGCACGGCTGCTGCTGCTGCTCTGCCTTCAGCTCCCTGGGCTGCTTCTCTGGCCTCTCTGGCTCTGGTTGCTACAGCTCTGCCCCCAGGACAGGTCTGCTTTGCAGGCTGCTTCTGTGACTCTGCTCCCAGCTCTGACCTGCTTCCTGGCTGCTTGTCTGGCCCCTCTGGCTCTGGTGGCTGCAGCTCTCCTCCCAGGGCAGGGCTGCTCTCTCTGGGCTGTGCTCTGGCTTTGGGGCTGCAGCTCTGCTCCCAGCAACTTAGCTCGGGCCCCTGCTCTCTCCTTAGCTCGGCCCCACTCTGTCTGACTCAAGCCATTCCAGTTCACACGGAGGACGGGACCCCCCTGGCCTCCTGATTCTCTGATTAGCTTGCCCGCCCTGTCAATCAGGCTGATCTGGAGCATTGGCCTCTCCCCATTGTTCCTGGGGACTGTCAGTCTCAGGCTCCTGATTTGCCATCGACCCTTCCCCTTTTAGTGCTGGGAGCTAGCCAACCAAAACACCCCCACTGAATGTTAGTAAGGGGGCAACAGTCCCCTTACAGATAGGAAAGAAGCAAGGGGGGAGAGAGGAATGATGGCAGTATGTTTGTCTGCTTCTGTGATGATGAAAAAATGCACTCAGGATCAGGCTTCTGGTTTTTAAAAGGGTAGACTACATTTTGAGTCTGCTGAATGCCCTTTTCTAAATGTTAAAGGACAAATTAAATACACTACATTAAAGAAAAACACTCCAGACACATTTTTTTAATCTTGTTTGTTGCTAGCATTCACAACATAATATAAGGCATGCACATGTAAAATGCAGTATCCTTGGGTTGGGATGAGGGGGGAACCAACCCAAACCCCTCAAAAACCAGAACTTGCAATCAAAAGGTGCTACACAAACTTTCAGACATCTGTGTCTGGGAAATGGAGCCCAGAAAAGCAGATGCTCCAAACCAGACAGTGGCTAAAGCATTGTTGTTCTGCTCCTCTAGGCTTTCTCAGGGCATTGATTGCTCATTGTTGCCTTCCAGCTCCCAATGCCCTGCAGAACTTCCCTGTCCCTAGTATCCCCTGTCCCAGGCTCCCAAGGGTAGCCTGCTTCCTACCATCAAATGCATGTTGTAAATAGTAACAAATTTTTGAAAAGCTTTAAGATAGTTAAATGTCTGTAACTTAAGGGAAAAATCCTTTTCAGGAACATCATAGGGATTAAAAATACCTGACTACTAGCAACCCAAGAAAATCAGTTAGTTTTTAAACTTAAAATCCAAACACACTTTTTCCATACTTTCAAATATTTGCATTTCTTTAAGTTTTAACCTAAACTTTGTGTTTTGTGACTTTCTAATACACCTCTACCTCGATATAACGCTGTCCTTGAGAGCCAAAAAATCTTACCGCATTATAGGTGAAACCGCATTATATTGAACTTGCTTTGATCTGCCGGAGTGCGCAGCCCCCCCCCCCCCCCTTCCTCCCGGAGCACTGCTTTACCGCGTTATAGCCTAATTCGTGTTATATCGGGTTGCGTTATATTGGGGTAGAGGTGTAGTTCTTCTGGGTGTGTTTATTTTTTTATTTTTGCACTTTAAGTTAATGCTAGACACTCTGTACCTTAATTCCATCTTCATGCAGTTTTTGTAACTGAATACGATATAGTATCATTTACTTATTGCCTTTCATTATCAAGCTTTCCAACTGTCTCTACAAACTGATACTTACCCTACAAATTGTTGCACAGGTGAAATGTAGCCACTTCTGAGGTGAAATGTAGCAGTTGTTTCATAAACATTGTAAAGTTAGCACAAGAAGTGAAGAATATATTGATTACAGGATTGGACCCACAGGTGTTTTTCTGGCATATGCAGTTAATTCTTAATTATCCACAAGCTTTATAGTAACAGTTCTCACCATTTCCCCAAAAGAAAAGAGAGGAACCAAACTGCCATTGTGGGAGGGAACACATCCTCTGCTTCATTCCCTGTAAGTTTGTAATGGGGAGAGAGGAAAGAGATCCTGTCCATTCTGGATTTTTTAGTTTTTTGTTTCTTTAGTCCCTTTTTAGGGACCCAGAGAAACCATTAATTTACCAAAAAAAAAGAACAGGAGTACTTGTGGCACCTTAGAGGCTAACAAATTTATTAGAGCATAAGCTTTCGTGGGCTACAACCCACTTCTTCGGTATGCATCCGAAGAAGTGGGTTGTAGCCCACGAAAGCTTATGCTCTAATAAATTTGTTAGTCTCTAAGGTGCCACAAGTACTCCTGTTCTTTTTGCGGATACAGACTAACACGGCTGCTACTCTGAAACCTGTCATTAATTTACCAGGAGCTTTTTGGTATCTATTAAAGAGCTAGATATGGAGAGAGGTGCTCTATCTGCATACTTTCCTCACCTGAATGAGGGAGGGTAGAGGGAGGTATGGGGGGGGGAGTCTTCTCATTAAGGGTTGATTGCCTTTTATTTGGAATACCCTTGCCTACAGCAGCCTGTTTTTATCCTTTTCCCAAAGGTCTGTGCTTGGTACAATTTACCCCTCCAGATGCCAAACTCTAACTGAAATTTAACTCAACACAACAGTGCTTATATAAAGCCCAATTCACATAGCTTCTGCCTAACACTTATCCTTTCTCCTCCAAATTTAAGAACATAAGTAGCATAGTTGGAGTAGGAAAAAATTTAAACCCAGATATTTAAGACCTCTGATTCCCAGGATCTGTAAGAACCTGATTTCAAATGGTCACATGGGTGCAGATGAAGACATTTATAAAACCACCTGTAGACGTTTTAGATGGCAGCCTTGACTTGGAATTCCTCTTCTAAAGCTCATCAGGACAGGAAAAGTTTCTGGCAACTGTGGAAGCCATTGGTCATTTCAGTTCATTACTTGTTTCATTTCTGTTCCAGGTTTCCCACCACATGAACGCTGTTTTATTTTGATTTTTTTTTTATGCTACCTAGAAACTTATGGGCTAAGTGAAACTGCATGCTGCTTTAGGAAGTTTCCAAAGTCATGGTTCTTGACAATAGCAAACTACATTACCAATATGTTATTCCCATTTCTATCAAACCATATACTATTCCATGTGAATGGAACCTGGATTTGAGATCTTGGTTTTAGTAATTCTCTTTTCTCCCCATTTTCTTTCCCTTTCTCCCCATACAACATATACATTCTGAGATTTGCAAGCAGTTTAGCACAACCTTAAAATTAATGGAAAATGCATCCAGATATGCTAACCGCCTTGAAAATATGAGCCTCTGTGTCTAGGTCACAAATCTCTGAAATTTCTCCGTTTACATCTCTAAACGTGGATACCAATATAAGAAGCCATTCCATGTATTCAAAAGATGTAGTAGTCCCTTGTTATTTAGGTCCCCCATATTCAATCCCTTCTTTTCATAGAGTATGCAAACAGACTGAAAGGATGAGACATCAGGGACTGCAGTTCAGGCCTGGATTTGTCATCTATGAACATCTTCATATGAGTCAGAAGCAATATTACCATCTTTTTACTTTTTAACCTAAGTTTCCTAACTCATTTAATGAAGCTTTTCACAGCCTGTGCTTAGATAAGAGAGGTTTACATGTTTTTCTGTATCTTATTTTCTTAACTAGTATCTTTAAAAATGCACCTATATCATGTTTGATTTGGTGGATAAAACTGCTGTTGGACTATTTCTGAGAAATCTTGCGGGTAGTGATAGCAAGGAATTGAAAAGCGGTGCGTTTCACTTTCCCCAATGTCACAAAGAGGCTTCAGTGGGGCTATGGTCTTGTACAAAAGATTATATCTTTCTGGTTGTGCAGTTCTCATTCATTCTCTTCAGCTTCATTAGTCTTGCTCCCTGTAGTGTAAAGTGACTTTACCAGGCTGTATTGTAGGGCAATATATTTACCATTATTCCTGAGGTCAGTATACCTTCTAATGAGACACACACACACAACTGTAATATGATTTTAGCTCTTCATTGCATATAATCAACCTCAGTACTTCTGGCACCTTAGAGACTAACAAATTTATTTGTGCATAAGCTTTCATGGGCTAGCCCATGCACAAATAAATTTGTTAGTCTCTAAGATGCCACAAGGACTCCTCGTTGGTTTTTGCTAATAGAGACTAACATGGCTACCACTCTGAAACTCAGTACTTCTGTTGTTTCTTTAAATTATATGGCAAGGATAAAATAATCAGCTGTTATATTACCAAATCTTTTTTCCATTTTTGTATTTCTATATTCCATATTGATATCTTGTCCTATCTTCTTATAGAATTCTGAATGCCAGTTAAATGAAGAGCTAATGGCACAAGCAAAGAAGATGTTCCCGTCGGTATTAAAATACATTGTAGATATGACTATTTGGGAAGAAGAGAAGGAGTTGCCTCCTGTGCTCATGACCAGGTGGGAGATATTGCCAACGATTTCTAAGTGTTCGAACTTCCATTCAGGTTTATTGCTACCCTATATAATGCCCAGATCTCTTTAAATAGAACTATAACATTCCTTTACTATAATCTCTATAAAGGTACAACGCTTCAGGGAACGTTTTGCATATGTTAGTGTCCAATTAACCACAATAGAAATTGTGCAAAAATCCTCCTCTTCCAAGATGGAAAGAGGCCATTACTTTGATTGGTGATGAGAGCAGAATGGGATCCTAAAGTGCAAGGGGGAGAGGAGAAACAGCTACAGAATTAGCAGATGACATAAATACCTTGTTGTACTTGGGCTGGCTTAGTGTCCTAAGTAGACAGCTTGGGTGAGGTAGGATGGGGAGGGGCTTTTTTGCGTGGTTTTCATTACATGGTGCTAAAAACACTTGAGTCTTATCCATATACTAATACTAGCGCTTACACTGGTGTCAGCAGCACAGTGTAGCTGCACAGTTTCTGGAAGCACTTACAAAACTTCCTAGGCCTAAAGGAGAATGATAGTTTACCGTGTCCTTTAAATCTGTTAAAAGCAACAAAGAGTCCTGTGGCACCTTAAAGACTAACAGATGTATTGGAGCATAAGCTTTCGTGGGTGAATGCCCACTTCGTCAATGCGTCTGACGAAGTGGGCATTCACCCACAAAAGCTTATGCTCCCAGTACATCTGTTAGTCTTTAAGGTGCCACAGGACTCTCAGGCCAGGTCTACACTACCGCGGTAGTTCGACAGCTGGCAATCGAACTTCCGGGTTCGATTTATCGCGTCTGGTCTGGACGCGATAAATCGATCCCGGAAGCGCTCGCCGTCGACTGCGGTACTCCAGCTCGGCGAGAGGAGTACCGCGGAGTCGACGGGGAGCCTGCCTGCTGCGTGTGGACCGCGTCTGAACTGCGGTAAGTTCGAACTAAGGTATGTCGACTTCAGCTACGTTGTTCACGTAGCTGAAGTTGCGTACCTTAGTTCGAATTTGGGGGTTAGTGTAGACCACGCCTTAGTCTGGATCTGTAAAAAGCAACAAACACAGCTACCCCTTTGATAGTTTAAATCTGTTGACAGTTAAGGGGGGGAGGGATAGCTCAGTGGTTTGAGCATTGGCCTGCTAAACCCAGGGTTGTGAGTTCAATCCTTGAGGGGGCCATTTAGGGATCTGGGGCAAAAAAATTGGTCCTGCTAGTGAAGGCAGGGGATTGGACTTGATGACCTTTCAAGGTCCCTTCCAGTTCTATGAGATAGGTATATCTCCATTTCCCCCCCCCCCCCCCCCCCTCAAAACTTCACTGGACTGACCTCCAGTTTGAGCTAGGTGTGACAGTGAAGACCCAATTACTAAATTCCTAGGTGGCATTAACTAGAAGGTCAATATTTTTATGCTATCAACTGCAAGTAAAACTAGCATGTAAAAACTTTCATTTGGGATGGAAGTGTAGTTCACAGATCTTTTAGTCTCAAATTTCCTCAAAACATGTTACTACTTTGTATCACCAAGAAGATCGTGATGCCCCTCTTGTAATAAGTGGTTAGTGCATAGTTTCCATGCTCTGTTCTTGTCTCGGTGAGAGGTGGAACTGCTTGCCTTTTTTTCAGAACCTGAAGATGATGAACTCATTTTTCCTCTACAATTTATTTGGTTATATTTGTGACTTTCTCCCAGGAGTTTGCAAGTGATTTGTTGCCAACATCTGGATAGGAGATTATTTTCATTTTCTCTTTGCTCATCTAATTAAATACTGGCTTTTTCCCAGTAGAGAGAAGACAGACCACTACTACTGTGTTCTTTTCAATGATGAACATCATTCTTATGACCATGTCATCTACAGTCTACAGAGAGCGCTTGGTTGTGAGCTCGGGGAAGCCCAGTTGCACACTACTGCCATAGATAAAGAGGTCAGTGCACTTTGTGTGAAATAGAAATTCTCTTTTTAAGGATTATATGCTGCTTCTGTATATTCTTTCTCTCATTCTCTGATCGTAGCTACTGTTGCTGTGATGTTGGAGCATGGAAAGAGACAATGACAGATAATGCAACCTAATTGTTAATTGGTAGTTGCATGGAATATGAATACTATTAAAGAAGGTGATCTGGTTTTCGTATCATGCTTATTTGTTGTTCAAGAAACAAACCAGGGTCCAGAGGAGGGGAGAAGCCACTGATTTCTTACCTGAGGTTGATCCACTTTCATCTGTTGTCTAACACAGCCAACTTTCTCTAACTTTGTTATAAAGGTTGGTTTTATCTTATCTGGTTTGCACTTCTTGGATGAGGAAACGACACATTTCAGACATACCACTAAAATAAAAATATATTGGTTTGCATATTCAATAGTATTTGGTCAAAATAGTAGGTTACATTGCGCGAACACTTATTATTTTTCTGGCTCAGTTTCTGTTCTCTAATAACTTGCATCACAACTTTAAAGATTATTAAAACCAGGTAGATTCCATGGTGAAGCTGATGCTGACACTTCCACTTTTTGTTTCTCAGAACAACATTAAACATCCCTAATTATCTGCCCAAAAACTACTTGGGGGGGCTTTCTGTATGCATCTCAAAATTATGAAGTGTGCACGTGCATACACGTAGGCAAAGGTTTTATATATATACACACACACACTTATTAAAATTGGAAGAATTTTTAAAAACTTGCTTTTGACCATTAGTGCTGTTTACTTTCAATATTTGTCTTGGTTTGGACTATGAAAAAATTAGTTTATTTTTGTCTAGTCTCACTTTCAGCTTCTCATGTGCTAGCACAATGCTACATTGCTTGGGCTGCATACACTACAGAAGACTATCTTCCAAAAATGGCTCCATAGTAACTTTAAAAAAAGTGTGGTGTTTTTTGTTGTTTTTGTTTTTGTTTTTAAAGGGTATATACATGGTTATTTTTAATAATAAAACCTAACTTTTAGGTCTAACTTGACTTGAGTATGCTTTTACAGTGCAGTGGAAATTGTGGTGTTCATTGCACAAAATGTACCAGGGAGTACTACTTTGCTTTAATGGCAGTATGTTTACAGCAAGTTATTGCTTTCTCTTCATCTCTTCTCAAATTCTGCAATGTGGAAGGGCCATGTTAAAGGCCACACTTGTAATTTCTTTTCTTTGGGATTTGGGACCAGACAGTTCTTGTCAGTGTTGTTTCAGACTGCATTAAGAGTGATGCTGCATGTTGCTCTGAACATTCCCACTATCTGATCCTCAGAACTAAGAAATCACTTGATAGGCAAAGGGTCTGGGTTGGAAGAAAAGAGTTCAGGACGAGTGCACTTTCTGCTAGGATGAAAACTGACACTGCTTCTGGATGGGAGTATTTTGCAGAAGTCCAATTCTTCTATTTTGTTGCACCCATTTGTTCCTCTTACATGATAATGCGAATGCATTGTTTATTTTTAACGTGCTGTTTTAATTTAATTCAAATTGGTAAGGTTGTCCAGAGACTGATTGTTTGTACCAAGTGGATTACTATCTCAGAATTCCTAGAGCACTATACTAAATGGACTCTAGGCACCACACAGGAGATAGGGCAAAGGGTCTGATTTTTTTTGGCCCAAGTTTATGCAATTTTAATATTCTTTTACTTAGAAGTTATAAGGTATTAAAGCAGTGAAAAAGCTCACACTTGAATCATGTATTCTTGTCTTAAACCCTAACAAAGGCCTCAATTTTAGGTCAGTTGAATCCAGAGATGTTTTAATTGGTTTTATTACTCTTTTTCCTATATCGTGAGCTAACATACCTTTCTAGCTATATGAATGTTATTTTGTTATCTTCAAGAGGAATATATGGTTGTAAGGGCAGAAATAAACAAATGCCTCTTAGTGTCCCCACACATGCCAGACTGTTCCTTCTCCTGCTCTCTTCATTTAAATTTCTGTTTAACACTTTGAGTAAGCCTGCATTAAACTAAAACAGTAAAATCAGAAATGAGATGTGACACACCAAAAGGTCTCAAAATATAATTAATATCAAAATAGAGGTTTCAATTCATCTCCTAGTAAGTGACACAGAAATCTACACATCCTGTCCTGAGGTTACATGTTCCCAGTCAATATGGTGTTAATTGAAATCCCCTTTATTATTGGGTTTTCTGTTTTTGGAGTCTCTCTCACGTGTAACTAAACTTTTCTAAACTTTTTGCCTTGTGTAAAATTGAGACCGCCACCTTACACAATACTTGCTTAGACTCTGTTACTGTCTTTCACCATTTCCAAGCTTTAGCCTATTAATTCAACCAAAAAAGAGAGAACCCTACCTGTTCCTTACTTGGGTGATTTATATCCCAGCTTGGGTATGTGGTATTATAACAATTTCCAGCTAGACAGCTGCATCTGAAAATTGATTAATGGTGAGCTGTAATTGTCATATGATCTTGAATTCATTTAGTTAAATCCTTTGTTTAGTCCTAGAATTCTGATTTCTTAAGATAGAGTTGAGAAGAATTATTAGTTTTACTAGTCTTGTTTAAGTTGTTGTTGTTCTCAAGTACACTATCATATTTATTTTTTGCCAGTTTTATTATTTTTCTTTAGTCGAAGAGATTTTTTAGGTAGTTTTGTAACCTAATTTACTTTACTTGAATTGACCTTGGTTACTTTACACTTAATGTGTTTACTGAAATGTTAATGATGCTTAATCATTAGTCTCTTTCAGTAGGCGACTAAGGGTATGTCTTCACTGCCAACATTAAAGCGCTGCCACGTTAACATGGCTGTGTAGTTGTGGCTCCAGCGCTGGGAGAGAGCTCTCCCAGCACTGTAAAAAAAAAAAAAAAAAAAGCCACCCCCCAGGAGGGGAGTAGCTATCAGCGCTGGTGCACTGTCTATACTGCCACTTTACAGCGCTAAAACTTGCATTGCTCAGGGGTGTGGGTTTTTTTTGTTTTTTGTTTTTTTTTTTTCCACACCCCTGAGCGAGAAAGTTTCAGTGCTGTAAAGTGGCAGTGTAGACAAGGCCTTAGGGTTTATCTACAGGAACAATTAGACCACAGCAAGCCGGGGTGTGAATCTGCCCTGCAGTAGTTGGTCATGGCCTGTGTTAACAGTTTATTGGAACGCAGCTCAAAGCATTCTAATAAACTATTAACAGAGATCAACAGAATGCACATGGACGGTTAGATCTCATTCACAGTAGTGCCAGCATAGATTCACACCCCAGCTTGCCATGGTTTAGTTCATGTAGAGAAGTTCAAATACCCATTGATATATTTAGTGCCTTGAGTAGATGACTGAATAGCATGGTTGTGGATTCTCAGAGCTTTGAGTTTTATTCTTCTATGATAGAAGTTTGCCAATATTTAATCAATTTTTGTTGTGATTTTTCTCTTACATTTTAGAATTACATAAGTAATTACAAGTTGATTTACCTTTTATTTTATATGATTAATTCATTTGCCTATTCATTGCTGATTGAATTGTGTATTAATCTTCTCCTGACATTTTATATACTTACTGATTAATTTTGTGTATTGATTTTTATTTTTATTTTAGTTACTTAAATATTTTCTTAATTTTGAAGAAAATAATTGTTGATTATGAGGCGTCACCTAGTGCATTAAAAGAACCCCTGCCACTAAAATAATGAGTCACATCCCCTAAGATAGTCTCCTGAATAGTCTATATCAATAATTCCATCTTTTGATTTTGGTTTCCCTGAACTAATTTCATTAGAAATTATTAATTCTATCTATTTAATTGTTGTTTCTCCCACTTATCAACTTTGATGATTGAATTGTTTTTGTTTAATAATTTTTAGATAAAATTAATTGGCATTCAGATACCTGTTTCCTCACCACACCTGCCTTGTACTGCCTGCTTATTTTGAATGTCACCTAGCAGGGACCTGGCCGAAGTGTCATTTTTTAATTTAATTTAAATTGTTGTATTTTTCAATATTTTATTAATTCATCTCTCATTTAAACAGGGTCGTAGGGCTGTAAAAGAGGGATCTTATGTATCCTGTCAGGAAGCAAAGGAAGAAATCAAGGTAACTTCCTGAAATCTTTATTTCTCACTTAAAAAAATACAAAGAATACCAAATTTTGTATTGACTTATTTTTGTTATTTGCAGTGATGATGTAGCCGTGTTGGTCCCAGAATATTAGAGAGGCTCTGTGTCAACTCAAAAGCTTGTCTCTTTCACCAACAGAATTTGGTCTGATAAAAGATATTACCTCACTCAATTTGTCTGTCTATAGTTTTGTTATATAATCTTTATAATTTAATACATGCAGATTTTTTTTTATAATCTTCCTTTAAACCCCTTGAGATACAATTTATCCCACCATCTTTGGTCAAGTTAGATACACGTGTTCAACACTGTCCTAAATCAGGAGTCAGCTGGTTTAGGTGACTGCAGCAAAAATTTGCTTAAGTGAGAGGAGGGTTCGTGAATGGGTTAAGGAGATTAGAATTTCTGGGCCTTCTCTCATTCAAACTTTTTCTTGTTTTTACCTGACTTGTAGAGGCACTCTGAGAATGTCTCCCAACGACCGCTTCATGTGGAGGTTCTGCATGCTGATGTTATGGCTCATCAGAAATTTGCCTTGCGCCTTGGTTCCTGGTTGAACAAACTTATGAGCTATTCAAGTAAGCATATGATTTACTTTGTTCCAGGAATGGGCTGCCAAAACTTTAGCAAGAGGTACCCTCAAAAAATATCTCTTAGGCAGCAATACATGTGATATTCCTTTGTTTAAAATACTCCCATTTTTCTCCCCTTAAAATAAATCATCCATTTGTCTCTTCTCTCTTGCAATAATATATCTATCTTTTCATCATTTCACCCCTCAAATTGTTATAGTGTGCCCCCTCTCCTCCCCGCCTCCAGCATCTCATGGAGACTCTTTAGGTAGCTCCTGTGTGCTGATTCTCTGGGGAACATTCCAAACCTAACTGACTAATTTTACATAAAGTGTGTGTGGAGAAGAGATCTTTAAAGTGTCTTGCTGCAGAAGTAGAAACCAGCTGCCTGCTCCTTTCAGTCCTAATGTGTTTCTTTTCAAGATTCTTCAGAATGAAAATGGTTAGATTGTTTTTTAAAAACTCAGATTCTCCTCCCTGAGGCCCAAAGGCTGGCTATGTTAACAAGAGACTCTCACAAGTCCACTCCAGGCTCGTTATTTTTCCAAATTTAGAATGTTGCTTAGAAAATAAAACAACAAATCCATTCATAGGCCCCTTTCTCTTCTCAGAGAAGTGGATGCTAGGTTTAGTCCTTATTAAATTCAATCAAATCACCAAAGTTTTTGCTTCATGATTGCGAAATTGCACTGCACATAAGAAACCTCTAATGTAAGGGCTAATTTCCTAATTAAATAACCCCAATTCTTCTTTCACCAATGCTTTTGTCTTTAGAAAAAAGGCTATCATACATTCATCCCACTTCTGCAAATAATTTGTTTATCAATAGCTTTAAAGAAATATAAAATGACATTTTGGTATCTTACACAAACCTATGTAATCCAACTTTGTATGAGTACCCTGTGTAGAGGCTGGACGAGATTAAGTCACATCCCAACCTGGCCTGCCCACCTGTGTTCAGATCTGGTTTAGAATTTTCTGTGCAAGGCTGTCTTGACCCCCTTCCTAGTGAAATGTCAATCCTCCACAACCTCCTGAATTTCTCTCATAAGTAGGTAACTCTACTCTGTGGAAATTAGGGAAGTTATTCTGCAGAGCCACAGATTATGCTGAGATCACACTTGTGTAGAAATATTAAGATTAATTGGTGATCTGTGATTTTGTTTTTAAGATCAGAATCCAGAAGTAACTTCTGTATGAAAGTAGTTAAACAGACTTGTATTTTGTTGGGTGGACCCCTTGATTATACAGTGACATTACACATACTAATGTACTTCTCTCTCTAGGTGACTTCCGCCAGATCTTCTGTCAAATATGCCTCAAAGAGGAAGCTGACTCTGAAAAGCCCTGCCTCATAAGCATGTTGATGCTTTGGGATGCAAAACTTCATAAAGGTGGGTGGGTGTATGTAAGTTGCTCTGAACTGAAGTGGCAATCCACTTTACTATATTTGTTAAATATACTAAATAAATAATTGCCCTGAAATGAAAGCCATGGTAGTATAAGTTAAGTCTTTAATGTAGTTCTTAATTCTAGGGCAGCTGAAGTTTAAGAATATGATTGATGTTTTTGGTACGTGTCTGCCTCCTATCCTTTCCTTTCAAACTTACATATTGTGGAGGATCTACTCTGAGAATATAACTTGACTATGAAAACCTGCTCTCAGTTTTCAAATGTAAAATGTTACAAAATAGAAGGTCTGATAACATTTCAACTACAGTGATATAATTGTTTATATACATATCTATAATGACTAAGTAAAGGACAAAGGGAAGATGCACCTTCATTACTGAGAGTGGTAGAATATTCCATACAAGATAACCAGAGTAGAAAGTGTCTGAGAAGAAAATGGTATGCCTGATGGCATAAAGGATTTAAGAGCCCAGAAACTGTTCACAAATGGAGAAGCAAACCCTGCAGAACTAGAATATTCCTTCTGTTTCCAAACTAATTAAAACCACAAAATGTCAGAGGATCTGTTACCCTTAAACAGCGAAGCTAATTAAGTTTAACACACATGACTTGGATGATTTAAAGAAATCTGGTTTTAGGGCTTGTCTGTATACAATTCTTATACTGATTTAACTATCTATTTAGAACAGGGGTCGGCAACGTTTGGCATGCGGCTCACCAGGGTAAGCACCCTAGCGGGCCGGGCCAGTTTATTTATCTGCTGACGTGGTAGGTTCGGCCGATCGCGGCCCCCACTGGCCGCGGTTCGCCGTCCCGGGCCAATGGGGGCGGCGGGAAGCGGCGCGGGCCGAGGGATGTGCTGGCCGCGGCTTCCCGCCGCCCCCATTGGCCCGGGACAGCGAACCGCGGCCAGTGGGGGCCGCGATCGGCCGAACCTGCCGCGTCAGCAGGTAAATAAACTGGCCCGGCCCGCTAGAGTGCTTACCCTGGCGAGCCGCATGCCAAACGTTGCTGAACACCTGGTTTAGAAACTAATGTAGTTATTGGTTGTAATCCTGTCATGTGGATGCAGCTACACAGGTATATCGGTGCTCATAGCATGTTAGCTTATTTGTTTCTAAATTCTATATAGTGTAATTGGTACAAAAATTGAATGTAGACTGATCCTTGAAAGCCAAGGAGCGAAGGTCTAAGAAAGCTAAAAGGAAGTTGAGCTCACTGGGTCCCAAGCGGGTGGTGGGGAAACAGAGCCATGTTGGACAAATGGATTCCTGTATCTACCAGAGTTCTGAAGCAGTTCCCTAATGAATGTTGTTAAAATGAATAATAGGCCACTTGCCAGTGGGTTGATTATATGTGTGTGTATATACATAACTGTCTTAGTACTTCTAATGACATGAAGTTTCCGTCTCTTTCCCACCTGCTCTTTTCCTGCACAGTGTTTAGTGGAGTAAGAGTAAAACAAATTTTATTATCTTCACAGGAGCAAGGAAGATCCTTCATGAACTTATCTTCAGCAGTTTTTTCATGGAAATGGAGTACAAAAAACTTTTTGCTATTGAATTTGTGAAGGTAACTAGATGTTCATATTTTCTTACATATTGTGGTTATAAATTTTAAACAAGTGATGTCACCAGCAAAAAACTGGAGAGTAAAAATTATGGATGAAATCTTAAACTGATTTTCATTTCCTAACTCTTCTTGTTTGTGCTTCCATACCCATGGAATTTTAATATAATTAACAATATATTTTAACTTTTTAAAAATATATTGAGGAAGATATTTATGAGAAAGTGGAATGGTTACTCAGAGAATACATGGTATGTTTATGCCCTCTTTAAATGTACATTGACTTGATAACCCCATAAAACCATCTGTTTATGGTCTTTTATAAATATTTTGCATGTTCACTTGCCTAATTTCAGAAAGTATTTTTTTTTCACATCAGTACTGATACCAGTTTTAAGATAACTTGCAGTTTGTACAGAAATTCAATGTAGATGCTGTCCATCTGGAATTCAGGATTCTAAATAATCCTTGACAAAACCATATTGAGATACAATGTGATAATGAATAAGTTACACATGTATCAGTAAAGTTCTGTAGATACTGGCTCCAAAACAGTTCTGCATGCTCAACCCTAAAAGAAGTTGCTGAAGTGTCTGAGGCCTGGTCTACACTAGGCGTTTATGTCGAATTTAGCGCCGTTAAATCGAATTAACCCTGCACCCGTCCACACCACGAAGCTATTTAGTTCGACATAGAGCTCTCTTAAATTCGACTTCTGTACTCCTCCCCAACGAGAGGAGTAGCGCTAAATTCGAAATGGCCATATCGAATTAGGCTAGGTGTGGATGGAAATCGACGGTAATAGCTCCGGGAGCTATCCCACAGTGCACCACTCTGTTGACGCTCTGGACAGCAGTCCGAGCTCGGATGCTCTGACCAGCCACACAGGAAAAGCCCCGGGAAAATTTGAATTCCTTTTCCTGTCTGGGCAGTTTGAATCTCATTTCCTGTTTGGACAGCGTGGCGAGCTCAGCAGCACTGGCAACGATGCAGAGCTCTCCAGCAGAGATGGCCGTGCAATCCCAGAATAGAAAAAGGGCCCCAGCATGGACTGATCGGGAAGTCTTGGATCTGATCGCTGTGTGGGGCGATGAGTCCGTGCTTTCCGAGCTGCGCTCCAAAAGAAGGAATGCAAAGATCTACGAGAAGATCTCCAAAGCCATGGCAGAGAGAGGATACAGCCGGGATGCAATGCAGTGCCGCGTGAAAATCAAGGAGCTGAGACAAGGCTACCAAAAAACCAAAGAGGCAAACGGACGCTCCGTATCCCATCTCCACACATCCCGTTTCTACGAGGCACTGCATTCCATCCTAGGTGCGGCCGCCACCACTACCCCACCACTGACCGTGGACTCTAAGGATGGGATATTGTCCGCGGCCAGTTCCTCGTCGGAAATGTTAGCGGACGGGGAAGATGAGGAAGGAGATGAGGAGGACGAGGCAGTCGACAGCGCTTGCACCGCTGATTTCCCCGACAGCCAGGAGCTCTTCATCACCCTTACCGAGATCCCCTACCAACCGTCCCCATCCGTTACCCCGGACACCGAATCAGGGGAAGGATCAAGCAGTAAGTGCTTTAAACATCTAAACATTTATTTTTAACATAACTGGAATATTTATAATATCAACAATTGGTTGTTCATGATTTCTTTGCCTTAGGCGCTTAACTACTTAGTCCCAACTATTTAAAAAAAATCAAATAATGTCCGGATTTTCATGATTAGGCTGTCCAAGACGCTCCACTCTGTAGTCCCTGCCAGTACAGCTAGACCAAAATACGGTCTATATGTCCGGGAATTGACACGAAATCCTCATGGGAGATCTCAGCATAGCTCTCCTGGAGGTAATGCTCAAGCCTGTGCATCAGGTTCCTTGGCAAGGCGATCTTATTAGGTCCACCATGGTACGACACGTTTCCACGCCATGACTCTATCAAGTACTCTGGGATCATAGCACAGCAGAGCATGGCGGCATACGGCCCTGGTTTCTGCATGCTCTCCCGAAGCATCCGTTCCCTGTCGCTCTCCGAGATCGTCATCAGCGTGATGTCGCTCATGACGCCCTGCTTTGAATTAGAGAGGGGAATGTTAGTATTGGGACTGCTTTACAGCCACGCGGTGGAGGCGGCAGAGGGGCAGCATACAGGGATCTTTCCCTGGGACAGCCGCGAGGTGGTGGGACAGGGGCAGAGCTCATGCTTCCCTGATTGCTGCCAGCAGAGACTGGCATTGCTTTCAATGCGAAAGGAGCCCAGTGCTACTATTAAAGTTTTAAGCAGCCACAAGTCTACGGCTTACCATGTTTGCCTGCTACAAAAGTTCAGGTGTCCTGCCCCGCTTCTCAGACCCCAACTGCAAGACCCCAGGCACTGAAGGCGAGGGCCGAAAATTCGACCTTGTCCTGAGTGCGCATGTGAGAGGTGCAGTGCATGGTCTTGTTCACAGAGAAAGACTATGTTCTTTGTTCACAACTTCATTTATCTGTCTCAGGAATTCACTCCCTTTTTCCCATTCCCACAGACACATCTGCGACTGTCTCCCAACCCAGCCTGGCATCACACTCCCAGAGGCTAGCGCAGATTAGGCGGAGGAAGAAGAAGACGCGTGAGGACATGTTCTCAGAACTAATGGACTGCTCCAGAGCCCAGGAAGCCCAGCAGACACAGTGGAGGGAGAACATGTCCCAAATGCACCGAGCAATCATGGAACGGGAGGAGAGGTGGCGTCAGGAAGACCAGCAGGCGACTCAAACGCTGCTTGGACTAATGAGGGAGCAAACGGACACGCTCCGGCGTGGATGTTCTGCAAGACCGGAGGCAGGAGGACAGAGCCCCGCTGCAGTCTATCTCTAACCGCCCTCCCCCGCCACAAAGTCCCACACCCCCCTCACCCAAAGTCCAAAGAAGGAGGGGGCGGCAAGGGCCGTTAAAACTTTCAGTCAACCCCTGCAGACTGCTCTAGCACTAGAAGGCTCTCGTTCCCCAAAGTTTGAAAAGTCCTTTCCTACCCACCTCACACAAGCCCCCGTCCAAGTTTCACCCCCCCCCCCCCCCCGTTTCATGTGTGGTTCATAATAAAATATTAGTTTCTGTTAATTACTGTTTCCATGATTTTCTTTTAGAGGAGACTCTGTCTGAAGGCGGGGAAGGGGGTTGGTAATTGGACAGGACAGTCACCTTTAGCAGGGTACAGAGGCGGGGGCAGGTCCAGCATCAGGACACATACACAGTGCAGTCACCAGTTACCCTGGTCAGTCTGGGAAGTGGTTTTCATGTTCTGGGGGGGGGGTTGATCTGTGACTTTGTGGCGGGGGAGGGCAGTTAGAGATCTTATGCCGCGGTCCTTATCCTGGATCACAGAGCCACGCAGCAGGGGATCTGTAACCCTCCTCCCCCTGCCAGAAAGTCTCTTGGCCGACACATACACGCAGTCCCGCCCAGGAGTGCTGGCAGGCTCCGTTGAAACAACCAGTCCACCACTGCGGAGCCTGTCATTCCCGGAGTTTAGAAGCATCATTTGCATCAGAACACTAAACCCGCCCCCCGCCACAGTCTGCGTCCCCGGTTTAAAACATTCCCGCGAAAACAGTAATAAAGACAACGGTGTTCATTAACAAAATGGAACAGATTTTATTTTTTGGGAAGGTGGTGAAGGGGGTATGTAACTTGGAAGGATAGTCAACAGTCACTGGGTAAAGAAACGGGGGCAGGTTCAGCTTCTGTGTCCGCAAACTTAACAGTCACTGGTTACCCTGCTCAGTCTGGAACCTAGCTTTCAAAGCCTCCCGGATGCACAGCGCGTCCCGCTGGGATCTTCTAATCGCCCGGCTGTCTGGCTGGGCGTAATCAGCAGCCAGGCTATTTGCCTCAACCTCCCACCCCGCCATAAAGGTCTCCCCCTTGCTCTCACACAGATTGTGGAGCACACAGCAAGCTGCTATCACAATGGGGATATTGGTTTCGCTGAGATCACAGCGAGTCAGTAAGCTTCTCCATCTCCCCTTGAGACGGCCAAAAGCACACTCCACCACATTCTGCACTTGCTCAAACGGTAGTTGAACAGTTCTTTTTCTGAGTCCAGGGCGCCAGTATAGGGCTTCATGAGCCAGGGCATTAGCGGGTATGCAGGGTCCCCGAGGATCACTGTAGGCATCTCCACATCCCCAAGACTTATTTTGTGGTCCGGGAAGTAAATACCTTCCTGCAACCGTCTAAACAGACCAGAGTTCCTGAACACACGAGCGTCATGAACCTTGCCCGGCCACCCGACGTTGATGTTTGTAAAACGTCTCCTGTGGTCCACCAGTGCTTGCAGCACCATTGAAAAGTAGCCCTTTCGGTTGATGTACTGGCTGGCCTGGTGGTCCGGTCCCAGGATAGGGATGTGAGTCCCATCTATAGCCCCACCGCAGTTTGGGAATCCCATCGCGGCGAAGCCATCTATGATGACCTCCACGTTTCCCAGGGTCACTACCTTTGAGAGCAGTACCTTGACGATTGCCTTGGCTACTTGCATGACAACAACCCCCACGGTAGACTTGCCCACACCAAAGTGGTTCGCGACTGACCGGTAGCTGTCCGGCGTTGCAAGCTTCCAGAGGGCTATGGCCACTCGCTTCTGGACAGTCAGGGCTGCTCGCATCAGGGTGTCCTTTCGCTTCAGGGCAGGGGACAGCAACTCACAAAGTTCGAGGAAAGTCCCCTTCCGCATGCGAAAGTTTCGCAGCCACTGGGATTCATCCCAGACCTGAAGCACTATGCGGTCCCACCAGTCCGTGCTTGTTTCCAGGGCCCAGAATTGCCATTCCACAATATCCACAAGACCCATTGCCACCGTGATGTCCTGGGCGCAGGGTCTCGTGGTTTCTGACAGCTCTGTGCTACTCTCTGACCTCAGGCCCTCACGGTGGTGCCGTAGCCTCCTCTCCTGATTTCTCTGCATCTGCCTCTGGTAAAGGTGGATGAGAAGCTGCGAGGCGTTGAGAACGGCCACAACTGCAGCGATAGTCGCAGCGGGATCCATGCTCGCACTGCTGTGGCGTCCGCGCTGTCACTGATCAGAAAAGTGCGCGAACTGATTTCCCGCCGGCGCTTTCAGGGAGGGAGGGAGGGCGGGAGTGACGGACGGATGACGACAGGTACCCAAAAGCACCCTCGACACATTTTTTTACCCAGAAGGCATTTGGGGCTCGACCCAGAATTCCAATGGGCAGCGGGGACTGCGGGAACTGTGGGATAGCTGCCCACAGTGCACCACTTCCAATGTCGACGCTTGCCCCGTTAGTGTGGACTCACAAAGTCTCACAAAGTCGAATTACTGTCCTTAGTGTGGACACACACGTTCGACTTTGTAATATCGATTCCACATATTCGATTTAAGTGAAATCGAACTACTCTCGTAGTGTAGACATATCCTGAGAAGCAATACTGTATCCATTTAAGGATACAAATTAGTATACAACAAAAAAACAAAACTTGTAAGCTGTATTCACTGGTTGAGATGAGTGCTAGGCAATTTGGCCCAGAGAACCAACAATCTTTCTCTAATCTAAAATGAGGTGCAAGTTCAGCCATAACCTAATGGAATGGACAATAAAAGCCAGAGACTTGCCATTCTGGTGTTAATTTTAGAACTACTGAGAATTGTCTTGATTGTAAACTAATGAACTTTCAACATGGAACGCATTAGCAACCCTCCTAGCTCAGCCAAAAAAGTGAGACGTCAAGGTCCTTGCTTCAGTCCCACTTTAGACGTGTAGGTGTAGATGCTAATGTGCAACAGTGATGAGCACAGTATATATTGCTTTACTACATGCTGCTAGATTTCTGCTATCATTGAAGCAGTGGGGAAACTGGAAACTATCTGATTTTTTTTTTTTTTAAAAGATAATGCAATATTTGAGAAATGGACATGAAGTAAGGGCTAGCGGAACATTTTTTTCTGTTATGAGAGACAATCCACTTATATTACTAGTCAAAAATGTGAGTGACACTCAATGTTCCTCTTTGGAATGGACACGAAAGGGAAAGAATTATGCTGAATCTATAGCGCTTTTGGTGGCAGGTCTTCAACAGAACAGTCCATATTCTGTTCCGTGAAGGGGATAAAGACCTATTTTATGATTCTTGTAATTTCAAGAGCTAAGAGACTGACTTCTTGATATTGTGTGTGTGTGTGTGTGTGTGTGTGTGTTTTATTTCCCTCATTGGAGAAGGATGGCAGTGTGGGAAATAAAGGAATTAGGTTCCATCCAGCAAAGCACTTAAGCATGTGCTTAACTTAAAGAAGAATCAGTGGTACTACTCTTGTGTAAAGTTAACCACATTAAGTGCTCTGCTAGATATGGGGCTTTGTGCAGTTCATGTGTGTTTGATCTGGAGCTGTTGGGGAGTGATAAAGACATCTATTTTAACTGTAGTGTTTCTTCCAAGTGAAAATTAAATTAAATGTTGTTTTTGTTTTGATTTAACTTTTGCTGATAATCATTTTCCCAATGTTCTCCTTTTCACAGTATTACAAGACATTGCAAAAAGAATACATCAGTGATGACCATGAGAGAAGTATCTCCGTGACTGCACTCTCGGTTCAGATGTTCACTGTACCCACTTTGGTACGTATAGCCAGCACCTCAGTAAATCTATCATGATCGTGGAGTGGTTTATCATGATACCATATCTGTAGACTGCTGCTCTAATTAGTAGGGAGTTTCCATGTATTGGTAGCCAAAGCAAAAAGGGTATTTAGAGTTCTGCGAAGATAAAAGGATAAATAGTTGTTGTTTTGTCTGAAATTTATATGAAAATTCATCACAGAAATGAGAAGGGATGCAAGTAAATGGAGTTCTGCACATGGTCATGCTATAAATCAGCTAAATTTCTGTTAGTCTGCAGCTCAAGATTACTTTTTCATGTAAATAGCAAGATTACCTTTTCCGTGCAGAGGGGAAAAAGCGTGTGGGTGTAGGTGTGTGTGTGTGTGTAGGTGTAGAAGCCCTAAAAGACAGGAGGAGAGAGGGGGTATCTGTGTGTGTTTCAAAGGTAGAGGTCCTGCTTGGCTTTTACATTAGAAATTCAGATCTCTTCTACCTTGTCTTTCAAGGAAGTCTTTATAGATGACTGGGGAGCTAGTAGTTTGTCACTGCAGCTATTAAGGAAGTAAAGCATGATCAATTGAAATGAATGACTTTTGTTCAGCTTGTTAACAAATGTTTTGGACCCCTGTGTAACTTGGACTCTTGCCAAATACTTAGAGACTCTCTAGGTGAAAAAGTTGGCACTGGTCCCTCTTCAACAGAAGAATGAGAGAGATCCCACTCCAATTTTCTTTTCTTCTAGCAAAAAAAAAAAGACATGATTTGATGTTTGTAACATTTTTAAAGTAAAAATAATGAGGCTGTGTGTGTGTTAAACCTTTATGCCAGTTTATTCATCAGAGAGAAACAAAGGACAGAAACACATTTTCTTTCCTTTACGGTTTTGCCTTTCAAGTCAGGCACTAAATGAAAATACCAGCATACAGAAAATGAGCCAAATTCAACAGAGATGGCACAGGGAGGGATTACACCTGTGCAGATTGGGGAATTCACCCTAGCATAGGGCAGTCAGTGTTGTGTGGTCACACCTTTTTCCTCAGGGTTTTCATGAGCTTTAACTCACACCTCCTGTAGGTAAGTTAGAGCTGATTCATTGGTAGGAGCCACTGAACTGGCACACATCCCTCCTCTCTGGCCACACGCTCTGCCAGCCACAGCCATCCACTTTTCAGGTGATGGGACTATTAGAGCCCTACTGCCTGGCATTACTGCTATTACAGTAGCATAAAGCAGCCTCACTCTTGTCCCTTGGCAAACTTTCTACCACAGGGGACTTGTACTGGGTGACTCTGTCCCAAGATAGAAGGGAATCTCACTTCTCTGAAGAGAATGGTATGGAAGTTGATCAAAGGCTGAAGACACTCTTTTTCACTTAGTGTCTCATAGTTCAGGTCCTGGCATTGCGTACTGTACTAGGGGGTCAAAACTGCAATATGGCACTATAGATTTTTAGACACCATCCTCTTTACTGCATGTGTGGCTCAGCGGACACACAGCACTAGAGAATGTTTGGCAAACTATAAGCTGCTTTGACACAAGTGTCAAACATCCAAATGATGAATTAATAGGAGTAGAGAGAGTCTGCCTATTCTTGCAGCCAGGCAGATTCCTATTGTTGAAACACCATTTCCCACACAGGCACGCCATCTTATTGAAGAGCAAAATGTAATTACCGTCATCACAGAGACACTACTAGAAGTGCTGCCAGAGTACCTGGACAAGAATGACAAGTTCAACTTCCAGGGTTACAGCCAGGA
Organism: Emys orbicularis; assembly: GCF_028017835.1. NCBI lineage: Eukaryota > Metazoa > Chordata > Testudines > Emydidae > Emys > Emys orbicularis. The sequence goes on along the minus strand of NC_088686.1, from coordinate 66,255,143 downwards.
CAAACTGAGTCGGGTGTATGCAGTCATATATGACCTCAAGTAAGTGTACATTTAATCAGGGAGTATGAAAATCTTCCACAAACAGATTTCCTTGTTGTCACCTTGCTTTAAAGTAGATCCCAAATAGTTTAAAGTATCAAAAGAAACTGCAAAAAATGCAGTACTGCAACAAACCCAGTGGGGACACATCTTTAATTTTGCCCTCATAAGCTGGCTCCACTAGTGTTTCATGGTGTCTTTGATAATGCCAGCATAGTCATGGGGGTGAAGGTCATGCTAATTGTAAATTAGTGATACATAGTGGTGATGGATTAGTTTTAAATTGTTAATGTATCTAATGCCACACTTTTTCTGGCTATTGAGTAGATGTTCAGTACGTAGTTCAATAGTTGATAGAATTTTGTGACCGTTCTTTGGCCCGTCATTCTTAACATAATTTGTTCAGAAAATTTTGGTTACAACAGATACAAATGCCTGCTTTAAGGTTCTGTTATGTATATTTAGGTTATGCATCTTGTAAACTAAAAATAGTGTAATTGGGCAAGTAAGCAAAGAGATTTTAGTTATTTAAATCTCATTGGGTACTGTTTGTATATTCGCAGGCATGAGCCCAATTGTAAACACCCATGACAGTGTATTGTGTTCAGAAATAGATTGATATCACCAGTTAGAATGATTAAAGTAGACCTGGAAAGATACAGTTGGTGGATCATTGCTAATGGAAATAGCTGCTGTGAGACCATTTTTGCACATTTAAAGGGGTCAGTTGCTTTGAATTTTTTTCATAAAACTACTCGAATGGCAAATATTTTTCTTTAATATTTGTTCTTGGTTTTATGGTCAAAATAAAATTGAAGTTTTAGAAGTTAGTGTTAGAAAGGCAAGAAAAATGTGAACTGAAAATCAATCAAGAAGTTCTCCAAAATCCTGTTCTTTTATGTAAAGCAATGAGAATCTCCAGGAAACACTGGGTTTATCGGGCTATCAACTATTCTAGCACACTCGTCATCCTTGATTTATTTTCTTTCTTTCTTTCTTTCTTTCTTTCTTTCTTTCTTTCTTTCTTTCTTTCTTTCTTTCTTTCTTTCTTTCTTTCTTTCTTTCTTTCTTTCTTTCTTTCTTTCTTTCTTTCTTTCTTTCTTTCTTTCTTTCTTTCTTTCTTTCTTTCTTTCTTTCTTTCTTTCTTTCTTTCTTTCTTTCTTTCTTTCTTATAGAAACGACCTGTTATGGGTCGGAGCATCTGTTAATGAGGTCCTGAGGTCACTGAGATTGTAATGCCCTTTAATCTAGCAGATTAAGGCATAGCAAATTCCTGTGGCTGGAAACTGAAGTTAGAAAAATTCAAATTGGAAATAAATTGCAGATTCTTATTGAGGGTAATTAATCATTGCAATGTCTTACCAAAGAACTTCATTTCCCTTGAAATCTTTACATTGAGACTGGAGGTCTGTCTAAAATATATGGCCTAGTTAAACTACAAATTACAGGACTTGATAGTGTTAATTTACACAGCAGTGAAGAAAAATTCCCTCCATTGCAGGAATTACTGGGTGAAATTGTTTGGCCTGTTTTATGTAGGGGACCAAACCAGATGATTATAGTAGTCCCCTCTGGCTTTAAAATCTAATCTATTTTACAATCATTATTTTCAGACTAGAACTGGACTTTACGTAAGTTTTTAATGAAATCTCAACTAATCATAATGTTAGGTTTTTTTTTTTCCATTTGCGTGGAAGAATTTGAATCCATCATGTACAGTGCTCCTAGATAAGGATTTTGTATATTTATGAAATAAACATTTTGTATTCTCTCTACCAATTGAAATTGGTTAGTTACTTTTAAAATTATTTTTCTCAAAATGTTTGTCACTTGAATTATTTTCCCAGAAAATATATTATCTTAAGAAAATAGCCAGACAGAACACTAGGGGGAATTTTAAAACTGTCAGTTCCATAATAGTATTTTGTCCATAGAAGAAATCATTGTTTTTGCTGGTGGAGTCATGAATTAAACAGTCAGAAAGAATCTGTCCAAAAAACCCCCCCATTTTTAAAATGACATTTGTTAATAGTAGTGCTCATAAAAGTGAGGGATTAATAATAGTAGATAGAGGTTTTTGTGAGCTTCCACACACAGCTCTAATAATGCACCTCAATCCTGATATGCATAATTTCCAGTAGTCTAGTCCTATATCGTAGTGTGATACAATTGTGGAGAGGATAGATGAATAGTAGAGACTGAGATTAAAAGCAAAATTATTGGTTTCAACCCAGATAAATATGAACCCAAACCTCCAGAACTGAGATTAGTCTAGTTGCTTACTGTAACAAGAACAGGACTGCCAGCGCAATATAGCATGTTGTCAACAGCAAAAAGTAAGGGGAAAAAAGGCGGGGGAGTTGGCCCTTTTGGTTGAGAAGATGATTTAAAATGGACTTTAGAGTCAATACATCAATAAAATGAAGAGGAGATTTAAAATACATCCCTAGCCCAGTTTTGTTTAGGAATGGGCCCTGAGCCTAGAAATAAGAATTCAGGCTATGTTAAGCCCATGTCCTTGCCAATGCAAGATTCTTCCCTACAGTACAACCTCCTCTCTCTAGCAAAAAAAGACCTTTTTATTTAAAATGTTCCACTTACTAAGAACCTTGTTACACATCTCACTTCAAGGCCCAATCCAATTTGCCTTAAAATTAATGAGATTATTCTCATTGAGTGCACTGAGAGTTGGATCTGGTTCCTTTACTGAAGTTATTTTGGTGACAGCAGTGGGAAGGCTTAAATCCAGTATGATTCTTAGTGTAAAAAACTTAGTTCAGACCATAATCTAAAACAGCAGAATGAAGAGTGACCATTATGCTTGTTTTTTATACTGCTAAGGCTACTTAATGAATGAGGTCAAAGTTCCCTAAACTCAGATAGTGGTGGTACTCTTAACACATCCTGTAGTTTTATTCTGGCTGCTTGGATGTGCAACCCCAAAAGCCTTCCTCCTAACTAGTTTTGTTTCTAGAAACTATTGGGTTAGGTCAAGCAAAGGGCATATTTTCAGTTGGTGTTAGATGAAAATAAATATACCTTTTTTTTTTTTTTTTTTTTTTTTTTTTTAGCATCAATATTTTTATGTGATTTAAACCACCTGTCACTACCTTAGCTCAAAAAGGCTTGGCAAATGTACATTAACTGTGCAGATTATAGTGAGGGATCCTGAGTTCACTAAAAAGTACCAAACTGCAAAATTTATTAAATTATACTTCCAGGCTCTGCCTTATCACTTCACTTTATATATTTCAGTATAAAATATTCCCATAATTGAGGATGGGTAATAAGTATAGCTAAGTAATATGTTCTTGCAAAAAAGGTTTACAGATACAAAGTGTTGGAGGTCTTAGAATTCCTTTAGTTAGGGAAGACTATATGAAGAGAAATTTAGCACTAGTAAAGTATTATATGGACCAACATCTTTTCCTGTATCTACCCTGAAATAGGCTGCGTTGTTTCTATTCAGAAATCTGAAGTGGCACAGTGGATGACTAGAGCTGGTAAAAATTTTGTGAAATTCCAATTTTTGGTGAACTATCTCATAAAAATATAAAGGTCTAAATGGAAAACAAATGTGACAAATGTTGATGAAATTTTCCTGACAACTCCCCTTCCTTGTGTATTATTATTATTTTTTTTTAAACTAGCTCTATGGATAAACATAGTAATACAAAAGTATACCCCCTGCAGTAAGGTGGTCTGGGAAACTTGACTCTTTAATCCTTGCCATTCTAGTACACCTGGCAAAACTTCATAATACGCTATATTTACATAGTACTTTGAATCCTGAGAGATCCCAAGTTACTCTTAAATTATTAATCTAGTGCGTAAAAGTAAGATACCTACAGCCTATAATACCTCTGCATTCGAATTATAGTAATTCCGAACACTGGAATCCTGTAGCTGGTACCTCTGCTAGTTTGGGAAGTCTTACTGAGAGTTTTTGCGATAACAGATGGTGGCGTGACATGGTGATGATGCTAATGACTTTAATGAATTTGAAAACATTCTAGATATAAATATGGGCAAAAGAAAATCCTAAACCATGAGCAATACCATTTTTTGGGACAGGTATATCTTAATCACTAAGCCTACAGTGTGGACAGACAGACTGAGGGTACGGTTTTTGGAAGGATTCCGGTCTTTCCTGAGGATTCTAACTTGCATGCAGGTACCGTACATTTAATAATGTTTTTCTAATGTGCCATTCCAAAGATATTGGAATATTTGTCATCTGTTCACATAGTAATGGTTCTCCATGGTAATGTTCTGCATGTTGCAGACACAAAACTGAGATCACAGATTCTTAAATCTGTATCTTGGGTGGGTGGGGGTAGATGTAACACCATACCTGTTTTAGCCATCTGTGAACAGCCTACGTTTTTCCCTTCTGTTTATGGGATTTTCTGTTGTTTAAGCATTTGATCATTTACCTTGGTGAATATTCTATGGGGCCCTTCGTTGCAGGGGATGGAGGAGATACAGAGACAGATCGGTCAACATATCGAGGTGGACCCGGATTGGGAAGCAGCCATTACTATCCAGATGCAGCTGAAGAACATTCTTTTGATGTTTCAAGAGTGGTGTGCCTGTGATGTAAGGAAATACTATTTGTGGTTCTTATGCATGTGGCTGTTGAGTATATTGTTTAGTGAACTAGAAGCTTTTCTGAAAAGCTCCACTATTGCACGATACAGAACCTTATAGTTCCCCTTCTTTTAAAAACCAACCCATTAACAGATTATTTTTTAACAATCTGCAGTTAGTAAAAGAACAAAGTACATAGAGCGTGGTTACCTGACTACTTGTTTGTTTGAAAGGAAATTTCAGGCCTGCAGAGACTTAAGTTTCTGCAAAAAAAAGTCCCATTCCTCTTCTGGATAGTAATATAATCTGATACCACAGTGGGTATGGTACAAGAACCTAGTTAGGGAGTATAGTTGTATTTAGACACTAGTTTATAATCATCTGTATGTATTATAGCTGTACCTGATATTAAGCACCACCATAGTGAAGTCTGTTAAGCATTTCCATTGTAATCTCCTCTTCTCACAGGTTTATAACTTGACTAAAACTAAACTCACTTCAGGTTGAAACCTAACATATTGGATCAGGAAAGAATTAGTTTCTCAAATAATGGAGTTTGGAAATAGTCTACTGGAGTACATTGAAAGATGTAGTACATATGGGCCCTTTGCTATTTGTCTGATTTTATTTAGCAGTGCAGGAAGGGAAGGGGATGAAAAATTAAAGGGAGAGGGAGGAATCCAAAAACTGAAAATGGGAAAGTCACAATCTTTGTTTTCAAAAATCAAAACAAAATGAGATTTTAAGTCAAAACAAAATGGACAATTTTTACTTTGAATTGTGGATTTGAAATGAAATTTTTCATTTCAGATTTGACAGTCAAATTCAAAAGATTTTATAGAAATTCACATTTTTCCTTGGAAAATTTTGATGAAACGACATTTTTGGGGGGGGGGGAATTTTATGCAGGTAAATAGTAATGATTAATATATAGGTTTAACAAACAGGCAAAACTTTGTTTTCTGTAGCCTTCTACATGTACATTAATATATGGACCTGTACTAAGGAATAAAGAAATAACTGTCATGGATTTTTAGTGACCTCATTAAACCATGAAAACAAATGGCAGGAGAATGAGGGGTGTATTTGTGTGTGGGTTTTGTTTAATGAACTGCATAAAAATCTTTTCAATTCTAGGAAGACCTGTTGCTGGAGGCTTACAAAGAGTGCCATACAGCTGTGATGAGGTGCAGCACAAGTAGCCATTCACGGGAGAAGACAGTGCTTCAGTTATGTGGCCACACTTTGGAAAGCAAACGTTACAGAGTGTCAGTAGACCCTGTCAGCATACACCTGCCACTGTCCAGGATGCTTGCAGGTGAGAATCAACATGCTTTACTTTTTGAATTGCTTTTTGTAATTGGAGTTTCATCTTTCATCTCCTCTTCGTCATTCTTCAGGTATGTTATTTATTCTCTGGCATTGTCCAAAAATGTATTTATAGTTTAAATGTGGAAAAGTAGTCTAAAATTTGTCAAAATAGCCATTGCTTTGTACTGGGTTTAAAAGTTAAATGTGGTTTCTCTGGAAATTATTGTTACCCAAGTTAGTGTTTTTATAGCATCAGAGTAAGTATATTGAATAAATCATGTGACTATAGTATAATTTTAAGAGGGGGAAAACTCACTACATAGGAAATGATTTTCAAATTTTACTGTACTTTAAAAACAGAGATTTGAACTTTTTCAGAGGCAATGCTCTGGTCCCCTCCACCCTGAGTTTCAAATTGCAGAGTGAGTGCAACTTGCTTATCACCTGTGGCAGTGTTTCCCAAACTTGGGACGCCGCTTGTGTAGGGAAAGCCCCTGGTGGGCCGGGCCAGTTTGTTTACCTGCCGCGTCCGCAGGTTCGGCCGATCGTGGCCCCCAGTGGCCGCGGTTTGCTGCTCCAGGCCAATGGGAGCCGCTGGAAGCGTCGCGGGCCGAGGGACGTACTGGCCGCCACGTCCAGCAGTTCTTGCCACCCAGATCAGTGGTGGGCAACCT